>NW_028145484.1:3600000-3950000 GCF_977016875.1 Pavona decussata | reverse complement strand
CTGTTTATTGGAAAAGTACCAACGTTTGTCAGTTTACGTTTAACCTCGCTTCGCGAGGAACTACTGTTCTCGCATCTGTTACAACGTGAAGACAACGAGCGGTAGGAACGTTACAATCTAGAGTCCGTAAATACTTGGACGTACAAGGACAATTTGCCGAGAGCGACTGCAGAATACCCGGCCCACTAAATATCTTACTTAAAAAAGGAGTGCTCCCGCAGTCCCAGAGTCGATGAATATTTAAACGAAGTGAGTAAAATAAGTGCTCCCGCAGTCCCGCAGTCCCAGAGTCGATGGGTACTTAAATCTAAGCTTCGGCTCATGGATTTGCTTGTTTCAGTTCATGGATTAAAGAACGAAGTATATTCATGTGTAGCGCGACGACTGCGGGAGCAGCATTAAAGAACACGACTGCGGGACTGCGGGAGCAGTTGTTTAGGTTAGATATTGGGTGGGACGGGTATTCTACAATCTAGCCATTTGCCGTTCCACCACATCAGCCGTCCTGTTGCGTAAACTCCCTATTAATGTCTACTGGCAACAAATCACTTGGGAAAGCAGTTCAGACGCTGAACTTTTCATGAGCCGAACTTAATTCAAATTAAGATCGGCCCAAATCACGAAAATCCCGCCTTTTGATTCAGACGCCGAACTTAATTTACTTGAAGCAAAACCAATCGAAATGTTAGCTTTGAAATACGTTATAATAATTCATGCATTTAGGTTTGGCTCATGAAAAGTTCGACGTCTGAATCAAAGCCGTTCCAAAGCCGAAATTCCCGGCTGAGCCAGGCGGGAAGAACGGCTGAGCCGTTCCAAATTGAAACAGTCGTTCTCAACTGATTCAGACGCCGAACTTTTCATGTACTTGATTCGAGGTATTAGGTTCGGCTCATGAAAAGTTCCGCGTTTGAGCCAGGCCTTACCCACTTTTGTCACACAGTCACCGCTTCACCGTCACATTGGGGATGGCGGACATACTGAGCAAGTCAGAGGAAGTAGACGTTGTGGAATCAGTATTATAACAAATAAAGTCAAACGTGCCTTGAAAAAAAAAACTTAAGCTGTTTAAGAAATATTTTGTACAAATATATCATAATTGAGCCACAAAAACAGATAACCAAATCTCAACCTTCATCCACGACTGCCACGAGGTAAATACGCAAACGAATTTAAATTTATTTAGGGTCAATATTCTATTGTATCTTGCCACACGCGTACGGACTCTGCGAGGTTCTATTGTAATTCTAAAGAGAAGAAGAAGAAAACTACAACGTTGACGAAAAATTAGACCGCTTTGACGAAACCGTTTGGACAAACAAAGCTGAAAAAGCAAGTCTTTTCATGCGACAGACTGAGCTGTCGGCTGACAAATGTGTTGAAAGCATCGAAATGATTATATCTGAGTTAATATCTGGACTAGATTTCGAGAAAACCGACGTTTCTTCAGTAAAATGAAAAAGTTTGATCATATGTTGAAAGGTGGTATAGCTGTACGTCTTTTATGCGAGCACTACAAGGCCAAAAAGGAGGAAAAACTGTTACGATCCTCCAAAAATGATGGAGAGAGAGTTTTATATACAAAATGCCGGTCAGTTTGATGAGACAGGTGAAACATTAGGGCCATGTCTCTGAAAGGTTATCTCGTCATAAAAAGGAAAGGCGATTTTTAAGGGAAAACATTTGACGATCATTTTTATGATTTGTGGAAACAATTAAAGAATTGCAACGGTTAGAACTGGCAAAAATTTCAAGTCATACAGTAGTCATTATGATCCAGGATATATGTCCGTTTCTTAGCAGTCAGGACCTGTTAAAAGTAAACAGAACAAAACTTAAAAGCTCTTAAGCTAGTACTATGAACATTTTACAAAGGAAGATTGACCATGATGAATAGAATAAAGAAAAAGAGATAGTTCGGTAGTCGTGGAATCATTTTTGTCAAATCCTAGCAGCATGCAGGATGTTTGTCAGATGACCAGTTTAATGGCCTTAGCTCGATCCCGCGAGTCTCCTGTAGCTCAGTGGTAGAGCATCTGAACTAGTAATCGGAAGGTCTTAGGTTCGACTCCTGATAGGGTCCTGATAGGAGCACTCGGATTTCCATTTTCCGAGTATGCCTGTGTCACCACTGAATAATACATCATTCTCGGTTTTGTCACAATTTCCGTTTCCGAGAAGGTTACAAGGATGGGAAACCTCTGGGCAAGATCATTTTCAACTGGGAAAAAAAACGAGTACAGACTAATACTACGGATTAAGTACACAAATAATCGAGGACTACTTAAGCCATTATAAATCAATTTATTTGTTCAAGCATTATTTTACTGTACTTGTTTTCAGAATTTTTGTTTCCGCTAACTACCACAGAGCAGGTCATTAACAATAGGCCATTTCCGATTTGCTATGAACCTCACTATGAAAACGAGCCTAAGTGCAAAACTTTTCATATGAAAATTAATTTTGCTTGCATATGAATGAAAACTAATTTTCATAACAAAAACTTTGTACTTCGCCTCGCTTTCATAATGAGGCTCAAAGCAACTCGGAAATGGTCTATTCGGAACATTTTTCGGATTATCACAAGCGCTTGTAACTCTACTGTGCCACAACTGTTCTTTTCTAGAGTAGACGAAGACCTTGAAAAACAAATGGCGTACGAGCGGCAATCTCGTTCGTCAGCAAAGGGGAGGTCTAGCCCTGAATCCTAGTATCTTGGGTTACTTGCTGTTGAATAAACGGACGTAAAGTTAAAATATAATAGCTTTATATTCACCAGCTATTTTAACAATGCGTGATGATAGTAATAATAAAAATAATATTGAACAATTCCACGTAAATACAGTGGAAAAGGAAATAAAACAAAGTAAACCCCATAATACATACAAGGCAGAAAGGATATTTACATCAAGGAACACTAATAATAATGTGTCACTTCTGTCGAAGAATGTTACTAAATTTACAGTAATCTAAGATTGCATAATAGCTAGAATGGGAAAGACCAATAAATCGGGTTTACACTGTCTATTGTATAACAAAGGTTAATCCTTGGACTGCGGTCTACCCTACTTAATCGCCATTTTCGGATAGTTTAATACACTTACTCAAACACGGCAAAGTTATACTTACTTATCTCCTTGACCAAAACACTTAATCCTGGACGGTTTCCCTACACACGATTGTAAAGAATAAATTAACAACTTAACAATCAGACAACAATAAGCGGAAACCACAAGAGATAAGGAAGCGAAAAATATAAGGAGAAATAGACTTTAAAAGAGCAACAACGACGACAATTACAGTGCGACGCGCCCTACCGTGGCCACCGAACAAACTTTTTTTACAAGTTAGCCAATCAGGGTACGCGTTTTTTATTAACGGTCAAGCCTCCTTGCAAAGTCCAACAGGCAAGTGATGCAACAACGAATTATTGAAAACATGTCGTTTTGTATTTTATGGCTAACTTGTAAAAAAAAGTTTGTTGGGTGGCCACGGTAAGGTGCGTCACACTCTAACATTTACAAGTTTTTGATACAAAATTCAAGGGGTTTTCAAATAAGTGTCGAATTATGAACTATTCGCCGATTTGTATCCCGCTACATTGAAGCAACAAGTTTTGGTTTCAATTGGGCGTGTCCTTACCATATTCACTTTGGCAATCAACTACCATTGTGTGAACTTGAAAATAACGTGCATCTTCTTTATCAGGACGCTCGAGACCATATCATGGCATGAATAAAGAAGGAAAAGGGAAAATTTTCTGCATTTCAAACTGGAAGACGTCAAATAACCTTACTCAAACCGAAAATATTGTTTGACAGCAGCGCGTGGCTTGACACGATTTGGCGTGAAAATACCAAGTGTTTACTAACCAACTTACCTCCACTTTTTATTCCTTTGAACTGGACGTTGCTTGGAAAACTGAAGTCATTTTTGATGTCGGGAATGGTTGCTTGGATCTGTTCACCGGTAATGGATGTAAGACGCACGCGCAGAGGAACTGAAAGTTTCCCAAGGCCCGTGCCCACGAAGAAGTTATCGGGAACGCGAGTCAAACAGCGGTACTTTCCATTCACCAGGACTTCTATTCCAGCAGTGGGCACCCTTAAATGGAGAGAGAAGTGTCATGTCTGGTAATCAATAAAACTTGTAAATTATCATAAACCGCGTACTAAAAAGCATCACTCGAAAGCAATGCTCAATACCACCATAGTTAATTAAAGGCAATGGTTATGGAACCTGACAAACTTCTTTGTTATATTTTTTTGTTTGCCTTTTTGGCCTTGACCCTGCACAAACAACAATAGAATTTGGAATGTGTTGGAGCAACTGACCAATAGAAAAGTTTTTGTTAAGATATTCAACTGTGGTGTGAACGTCAAAACAAAGGATTGTGCAGGGTCGCGGCCCTTCCAACATAAATTGCAGCACCAATGTTTTCATTGCAAGGTTTCCTAACCAGTCCCTCAACATTGATAGCATTGATTTGAATGAAATTTCGTCCTCAACCCAGCTTCATCATCTTGTACAGCATCACTAACAATCAAAAAGGAACTGTAAAATAGCTTTTATTAAATGGTCTTTCTTTAGGATGTAATAATCGACTCAGGTGGCAATTAAATAAAAAGCAGTGTTAACCGGTTCAATTCGATAATCAAAGCTACTCAGTGCTGCATTAAGAAAACATAGCAAGCCATGAAGCGGATCCATCTTACTTGGTATTTCTGGCCTGTAGTTTGATATACCATGGATTGCTGCCCTGGAAACGAAACTGCACATTTCCATTGGTCCCTCCAATCGTTGGGCAATCAATGGCACGGTAATTGATCTTCCATCTTCCATCACCGGGGATGAATAAGTCCAATCCGTCTGAAAATGAACCCGATTTCAATTAAACAAACAACAACAAAAACAATAACAATACAAACCAAACAAAAATAGCGGGAAAACTTTTGAGACTAAGGGCTCATCAGACTAGACCAATTATTTTGTTGTCGATCATAAAAGACCCATAAAAAGTTATTGATAACCAAAAATCTAGTGTGTGAGTCAAAGTGTTGATAACATACTGCAAAAAGATTAGTTATCGATCAACACCAAATCATTTTTCCTTAGAGAAACTACTTTAGTTATCGATAACAGACAAGGCCGTTTTGTTGTCGATAACTTTGTTTTACCCAATCTGTGAAGTAGTGGTCGACATCTAAACCATTTTCAGTGCTCATTGTCAGCGGTTTGACATGCGCAGGAGCGCTAGTTACCAAACTCTCACAGACAAAAACAAATGTATTGATCAGTTTGCCCTTTAGTGTGTGGTAAAGCTCTTTATAACATAGCGCGCGCGCATCCTAATCTAATTTCTATTGGCGTCATCATGGTATATTTCTCAACATACGCACGGCCGTGCGTCCATCCGATGACGTGTGCAAGTTAGATGAAGGAGAAGCATGCGCGCGCTATGTTATAATTAACAATTATTCCACGAGCGCGCGTTGGATATGAGATGATAGATAGCCAACGAGGCACGTAGCGCCGAGTTGGCTATAATCATCTCATATCCAACAAGCGCAAGTGGAATAATTGTTTTATTAAAAACAATCAAGAAATATTGCTAGATCCTACTGATTTCGCTGTGCAGGAAAAACCAGCAGAAAATTTAATGGTCGCCATTTCTCGGCCATGGTATAATAGCTCATATACCATGGCCGCTAAGCCAATCAAATCCCTCGAATTGCATTATACAATGATTCAGTTTTTAATAAAAAACTTTATAACGCGCGTGCATCCTAATCTAATTCCTATTGGCGTCATCATGGTACATTTCTCAACATACGCACGGCCGTGCGTCCATCCGATGACGTGTGCAAGTCAGATGGGGGAAGCATGCGCGCGCTGTGTTATTAAAAAACTTTTACAGAGAGACAACACCATAAAAATGTATATTTATAGGAGCTTGTCGAAGTTTAATAAAACGTTTAGATTAAACCGATGTGAGAAACCACTTTTTTTTTGTACAGAGAACGTTGTAATTAATCAGGGAAAAAACCTGTTTTCTAGGAATCATTTACTTTATTTTCACTATGTTATAAAAGAATTGGTTCATGCTTTTAGCTGTGCGTATATCGAGTTATGGATGCACTTGGGAAGTTTGGAGAGCACTCAAGAAGCTAGAGTTGCTCTCGGCTACGCCTCGAGCAACTCTTACGCTTCTCTCGTGCTCTCCAAACTTCCCGCGTGCATCCATAACTCGATATACGCACGCTAAGCATGAACCAATTCTTAATTTTACAGAGAGACAGCACCATAAAAAATGTATATTTATAAGAGCTTGTCGAAGTGAATGAAACGTTAAGATTAAACCAATATGAAAAACCACTTTCACCTTTTTTTTTGTTCAGAGTTTTTGTTATTAATCAGGAACAAAACCTGTTTTCCAGAAATCGTTTACTTTATTTTCACTATGTTATAAAAGAATTGGTTCATGCTTTTAGCTGTGCGTATATCGAGTTATGGATGCACTTGGGAAGTTTGGAGAGCACGAGAGAAGCGTAAGAGTTGCTCTCGGCTACGCCTCGAGCAACTCTTACGCTTCTCTCGAGCTCTCCAAACTTCCCGCGTGCATCCATAACTCGATACACGCACGCTAAGCATGAACCAATTCTTAAATCGACCCCTAATAGTTTTCGAGTCTTTTGTCGAGTTGTAACCTGCCAATACAGCAGCGAAAAGTATGGTGTTCTAAGCTGTTAGAATGATATAGCAATCACATCGTTCTCGAGGTCAAAATACGCTACATATGTTGTATCTTACTGCTTCCACAACCACTAGCGCAGTGATCAACTATCACAGCCTTTCTCTTTCCAACAATGGGATCATTTCCGCTTCCGGAACCTTTGCCTCTGACCTCCAGGCACATGCCACACCCGAGAGACTGCTGAAAGGTTGTCGGCCCCGCAGCAACACGGATCCACCCCGGTTGGGTGGCCATCGGCGATAAAGGATCTAGACTGCACGCACCCCCTCCCCCGTAGTTTCCATAATAGGTACCCTGAAAGCAAAAGGACTGATTTCAGTGATCAGCAAATTAAATCTATTTTAATCCAAGTATGTATTATCACGTGTTAATGGTTTATGAGAGTTTTGAGTTGAAGGGAGTTGATATGGAAACCAGTTGTATATGACAAAATTCGTGTTTTAAAAACATCATTTATGTCTCTAAATTCTAACATTTGCTTAGCTGAAGATTTTTAGTATAAAATCCATTCCTTAGGCTAAAAGAAAGCTTCAAAGAAGTCAAGCATAGCCAAGAAATGAAAGGTTGCGTTTCATTTTCATTTTAAGCGTCACCTCAAGATTCAGAATTCTTCCTGTTACAAAAGCGTAGTGTCTTCAGCAGAAATATTCTTCACGTACCTATCCTATTTTGAATTCTGATTATAGACAGGCGAAAGCGGGAGAAAGCTTAATTCTGATCTGACGCCAGCTGATGCATGCTGTTAGGATCTCATCTCTTTGATTTAGGTACCATGTCGACTTTGTTACGATCCTGATAACTGTGCACAGGTGAAAATGAAGCGACAACTACCCAAGAATGTGACAAACCTATTGTAGCGAACCGTTTTCTCACAAAAATCCTTGCTAACTGAGTGAGGCCTACAGTTAAAGACCTCTTCATACGAGCCTGGTGAGAGCTGGCTCGGTTAACGAGATCTCACCTAACCGCTATTTGCTTTGTAAAAATTTCGATGTGTTCATGCGACTATTCGTTTCCAAGAACTAAGAATGGAGATGTCCAAACTTTATTATTATCGACGATGTATCAATTTTCGGGCCTGTGGCTGCTTCACAGTTACCGGATGATTTCAGCGACAAACTTTCAAAGGAAGGGAAAGCCAAAGAAAAGAATCGAGCCTTTTTCATCTCGGTAGCCGGGCTGAAACTTCCCATGAACGGAGAGAAAAAATTCGTACGCGTCCCGCCAACCGGGCCGGCTTATATAAATAGGTCCTAAGATACTGGCTATACTTACATCGCCAAACGATCTTTTCTTGTAGAGTCTGTAGATGGCTTGAACTCTATCTTTTGACGAGGCCTAAAATGTTTTGAAAGGAATAAAAACTGTATTACTGGTAAGGAATTTATTGCGACCGGTAAACTGTGAACAATGACGAGAAGACATGCGATCATACATAGCACGTAAAATTTACGTTTAGTTCAGACTCTTTCAGTTGTGTTCTTGAGTCTGAAGATGAAATCCTAAAATGTGATCAGTCAAATGAAAGCTACTGAGCAGTACTTTCCTGTGGTGCTGTTTATGATGCTGTACAAGGTGGTTCTAAGTTTTGAGTCTGTGGATGAAATCCTAAAGTGTAACCATTCAAATTAAAGCTGCTAAGCAGTACTTTCCTGTGGTGCTGTTTATGATGCTGTACAAGGTGGTTCTAAGTTTTGAGTCTGTGGATGAAATCCATTCAAATGAAAGCTACTGGGCACTATTTTTTTAATTCATCACTTTCCTTTCTTGCATATTATTTTTCTAAACTATATTCCCTTTCTTGTGCTATTCCCTTTCTCAGAGTGAATCAATACAAATTGAAATTAAAGTCATACCTCAGCAAGGTTCTTGCAAGTTTCAAAGGATGCCAAAGCAGCAAGCGCCAAAATTATCCATCGATGCGCCATTCTTCCAGTTCAGATATCTATTTAGTTGATCTTATCTTTTTCCTGATTTTAATTCAAACTTAAGCCGTGATTTGCAAAGGAAAAATGAGGTTGAAAAGCGCTTCAATGACAATATATTTACAGCTGCTTTGAGAAGGAAAACAAACTAAATAAATCAACCTATACCAGTCGAGGGACCATTTCAAGGACCAATAACTGTTTTTGAATTTAAAAAGAATTAAACGACTGAAAAAATACTGGAAAAGTGAAAAGGTTGAAAACAACAATATACTCAATTAAGAAATCCAACAAACCTTTCTTCACTTTGAAAGCTATTGGTTTTGTTGTAATTATAAAGAGAAGAAGAAAAGCTATAACGTTGACGAAAAATTAGACCGCTTTGACGAAGCCGTTTGGACAAACAAAGCTGAAAAAGCAGTGCTTTTCATGCGACAGACTGATCTCGTTGTACTTGACAAATGTGTATCTGAGCTTACGCAGCCGCGTTTATTTGTGGACAATGGCAAAAGCTATGAGTTATGAAAGGTGTGAGACTCTAAAGCCCAAAATTGTGACTTTTAGATAGATAGCCTAGCTCCACTATTAAACCGAATCCCTCTTAATACTGATACGCGGGATTATGCGAGGTTTTAACTTCAAAACATCCATTAAAAGACCAATAAAACTGTTTCGAGCCTCGTTTAATGAAGGCGAGGGGAAAGCGGGTTGTATATACAAGATTTTGGCGACTGTGTCAAGGCAGATGGAGCACAAGGGACGTGACTTTGAAAAACCAGGGCTATCTTGTTTTAATAAAACTAAAAGCAATTTTTAATGGAAAATTTTGTGCGAACAACTTTTTGTTTTTTGCGGGGACATATTTTTTTGCGATCATTTTTGACCTTAAAAAAAAACGATCGAAAGAATTGAGATAATCTTCCCGGCAGCCCTCATGATATACGCTTGTTTGTTAGTAGGTGGGACTGGTTAAAATAAAAGGCCGTAAACTAGTTTGAAATTTTTACAATGATCGAAGAATGATCTGTTTGAATTTGATTTTTCCAAGGGACCTGCATCTATGGAATAAACAAACAAGAAAGATGACGGTACAGCAGTCGTGGAACAAAAAACTCAATTATATCTTTCTTAAAGGATTTATAACTAAACTGGCGCTAGAAACAACTGAGTTGAGTTGTATATCTACCTAGATTTTTGAAAAGTGGCCGATTCGGCCAGGTAGATATTTAAGAAAAAGAAAAATTAATCATGTTAGCAGTATACATAATAACTTACAAGAACTTATCAATCAATAAAAAGATATCTCAACTTTATTGGTGACAAGCCAGCCCCCCCGAATGTGTAAACACGTTGATTTTCAATTAAACACAATAACACACTTGAGGCTGGTGCCCCATACGCGTTGATTTTAAAAAGATCTTTATATTTTAAATTTAAATATAGCTGACAGTTAAAATATTCCAATATGGTCCAAGGTTCTTAGCGTGCGTGAAAACTGCAAAGGACCGCGAACGATAATGCTGTCAGTTGACGTGGCGTGCCGAATTTTCATGAAAACGAGGCTGAAAACTCGTACGTAGTTTCCTTCAGTTCAACCAGAGAGGATTGATTAGTAGAAGTAAAATTTCCACTTTTAGAAGACGATTATGTTGATCTACACTACTTGAACTTATAGTTTCTAGAACTTTATTCACCATTGAAATTTGTTTATTTGTTTGGAGTTTGAAAGCCATGAGGTTTGAAGGTCAAACGGTAAGACCGTGGGACGAGATCACATGCCGTGCGTCTTATTGTGAAAAGGCACACAACGAGTTTAATCAGTCCCCGCAATAATCTTCCCACAATTGTTTATGCCGTTGTTTTGTTTTGACTGATCGCGTTCTGTTATGACCAAATTTAATCGTACACCGTTTTTGAAGCTGTTTTTCAAAACCTCTCAAAAACATTTGGTAATCTAACGGTTGTCTGGTTCCCACGTGTGTAATAAGCATTGAAGCATACATAAAGACAAGAAAAAAAAAATGTGTGAACAGGGTTGAGATACGCACAAGCCCAAACGCAAGAAAACAAACTGTTTTCTTTTCCTTATGCTTGTGCTTATGTCACGAGTGTCGGTGCACCGTGCACTGATATCGCCTTATGCCTGTGCGTATTTTGCCTGTGGGAACCGGTATAAACCCGGAGTATACAATTAGGGTCAATTAGCCAGAATAAGAACAAGTAGAAGACTGACTCAAAAGAACGGCGCGTCTCACGCTAGTTCACACAATTTTTTTTTCTTATGCTACTGCTTGTGCTCACTGCTCAGAAGTGGGAGCCTGGCTTGTAACTGTGAGATTTGGCAGAGTTGTGTTTAGTCAGTGAACTCAAAATTGTATAACCGGCACACCTGTATGAAGAAACATTCCTGGATAATGACGTAACCATGGTATAATAGTGACATAATAGCGTCCAGTCGTGTTTTGAACTTTCCATACATTTCCCAGCAGTTCACGGCTGGTTCGCTAGAAAGACAAATGTATGGAAAGTTCAAAACACGACTGGACGCTTTCTGTCACAACTACATCCCTCCAATTTTGTTCTTAAAATCCTTTTCCTGGTGCCAAAAGTTTCCAATTCATGAATTTTTCAGAAGCGATATTTTATGAAAATTATTTGACATCGGATTTCCATACAAACACTGTTATTTCAAGCCTGTTTGCCTACCCGTCAAAATGGCGTCGAAAACCGTGATAAGACCTATTCTTCTCGACTTAAGATATTTTTAGAATTTAATTCTTTGTCTGAATTATTTCCATTTCAATGTAACTTCCGAAGCATTGTTTCAGGAAATACCGCAATACCTCATCTTTTAGAATTTAGAGACGCGTGTAAGCGGAGCAAACAAGATTGTTTTTATCGAAACTGTTTTTAGCTGCGATTTTGACGCAACCTTGTCGCACTTCATTGCAATTTTCCTCGCTCAACGCTGCGATTTCAGTCCATCCGATTTCAGCGCGTTGTCGCTGAATGTTTTTTGAGAAATTCAACAAATTTGCATCATGTTTCAAACAGGTTGGAAACCAATGCGATAGCACGGCGATATTTAAATCGCTCAGAAGTCGCCGCCAGTTTACACAGGCGGTTTAAAAATGAAACTTGAGCACGGCAAAAAAGTCATTAAAAAAGTGCGAGACAAATCTGATAAAACTCGCGTGTAAACGGTCCTTTCAGCTGAAGCAAAATCTACAAAGTTTCGGTATAGGAGTGATTTGCCTCACAAAAGCACAGCAAAATTTGCGAACCGTTGACATCATTGGCAATGTTTATGGTACGTAACTATGGAAATATAGAATTATTTATTCCCCAGAAGAAAGTAACATATAGCGATGAATGACCAAATGCTACCGTGCCTTTTTTTTTTTTTTTAAGAAAAAAAAAGCCTCAAAGAGATCTTTTGTTTGTTTTTATATAATCTAATCAAATAAAATGTCCCAACAAAGTCGGTGTTGTGAAGTATATGTAAAGACTTTAAGGGATGTATTTCTGGGATAAAACCACCTGCCATCTTTGACCATTTCACTCGGAAAGAATCAACCTTATTGTTCTATGCGAATGTATTTTTTGTTAAACGTCTCACTACTGTAGTTGCCCAGTGAAATATTATTACCAAAATTGGTGAAAACGAAAGCTTCCTGTGACGAACCTTTGGAAGTAAAGAGAAAGGAACCTCTTTATCGCTTCGAGACATCTCTGCATGATCGGTGGCCAAATGCTAATATATTTTGATCTCAATGACAATTAAATTAACAAGCTCAATCAAGATGTTGTTACCAAAGTTCAGTGTTTTATTCAGAATTGTGCGGGAAGCACACACAATTCTAAGGTAACTAAGGGTCAGTAAGAGTGTAAAACAGAATTGTTGTTGAGAGCAGACAAAGTGAATGTTGCTGAAAAAATACGATCACCAGCTGTGGCATGGCTACACTTGGGAGATGGAGTGTAAGGTTTGGTTTATTTTCAGCAAGTATTGCGATTGGAAGTTGCCATGGTTACCAAACATACATAACCATTACAAAAAAAAAGAGGAAAAAAGAGAAAGAAACGATTCACCTTCTATACAAGTTCAGTTATTCATTATTTAACAGGAAAATTCAGTGATTAGCTGCACACCCTTTTCCTGTCCTCGATTTCTCTGCTTCACGTTTTCATCTGCCTTTGTCAAGCTCTACTACTTCAATCGTTTGCCCTGAGGTGACACACCCCACGCGAAACCTTTTCTGAGAAAAGACATTGAATTAGCTTGCAGTCTGGTGCGGACGTTGAATCCTTAACGCATTTAAAATGGCGGGCCGGAAGAACCTCAGAGGATTCAGCGTCTTTCTTGTTATACTTGTATTCCTGGTATCTGAAGGGAACGTTGCTGAAGCAAGTAAGACTTTATTTATTACTCGTGAATTATATGTGCAATAGCCATTGCGTACTTGTCAAGTGGCCGCTGAGGTAGATATATGTGGGAGGCAGTTCATTACGTTTCTCGGCCGTAGTTTTTAATCAAAATCGTATTCTTTTGCGAAAATGAAAAATATGTACGAGTGAGGTAGTGAGTGTTGTAGCATTTTCCTCTTTTCTTTTTTTCGTGGTTTTCTCAGAATCATATCTAACGAATGCAAACAACTGGCTTTAATGGCACCATTAAGTGGTCGCTATTTTGAAAACGAAGGTATGGTTTTATCACGTACAAAAGATTGTCTTTTATTTTTGCTTTAAAATATAAAAGGGTATTGAAATTTCATGCGTTAATTATTGATTTAGGTTTCAAAACAGAGATATCAATGTTCTTTAATACGTTTCTTAGGTCTCATTTTAAGAGTTTTATATTTTTTTGATAAGTTTAGCATCTACGCGGTTTCGAAAGTAGTGTAGTGCGTTATTAGTCCGCCTGCCCAACTTTGATTTTCATTCGGAAACAGTTTTTGATAATTAGTGAAACAGACAAACGGAGTAAAATGTATGGTCAAGATGTGGTTTAGTAGTATTCCTCTGATAACGCGAAACGTTCGGCAGAAATAAGTACTCGAGCTTCATCCGCGGAATCGATAGAAGAAGGTGGCGCGATCGAAACAATATGTGTTGCGGTTGAAAGCGAGCGGATGCCTTAAACACGTTCAAAACTGATATTGAGAACACTATTTCGCACAAGCTCTATGGTTTGGATCGAAACGTCTGCTCTGTAAAACAAACTGTTCGTTGAGGCATGACACAGCGTGGTAAATTGGTTCTGAGGTTTTATTAAATTTTAGTTTAAGTTGAGGTTAACAACTGTGACTAAGGAGTCGAACAATTATTTAGTGCTGCTTTCGTACGAAAGGAAAAATTTAATATATGACGAAGAAGAACCGACAGATCAAAATTTGCATGTCGGCTGCGTTAAAAATTAGCACGCCAGCCAGAATACTTGAACGATAATGGCCTGCGTGAAAGCATGGTTGCCTAGGAGATTTGTCAACGAAACAACAGGTAACTCTGTAGACACCCTTAGGCGAGCTAAAGAATTTTTCAATTTTGAATACGTGGCTCCAAAATAACTCTTTTGTCAGATAATGCAAGTGATACAAAAATTATTTTTGAAAAAAAGAAATAAAAGAACACTCATTTCAAGGTTTGCTAGATTTTAAGTAATCTACAGGAGTGGATAATTTTCCCTGCGGACATTTTTCTTGGCAGCTGCAAATGAAGTTATAAGTAATTTAATCAGCCAATCAGGTGAAAGCATTATTTTGCTTTTCGCGTTTGATGAACACGTTTACCGTTGAGTCGCCAAGTAGGCCTGCGGGAGGGTAATTGTCGAGAGCTAAATAATGCAGAATAGAATCTTATCATTAGATATTTGTATTTTAAATTAAGGTCAGATGAAAGAAAATTTTGGTTAATAGCAATTGTTTCATCGCAGCCTTTACAACTCCACCTGATAGTAGCTTTTACTTCATTTAAGATCGACAAGCAAATGGAATACCAAAGAGACAGAAAGAAAATATATGAAAGATTATTTAGTGTCTGTTCTAAATTTGAATTAAAATTTATTCACGATCTCAGTATACTTGTCAATGCATGAACTTGTTTACAACAATCTAATTCAGCCACATGAAAATCTGAAAGTGATTGGTTCATTTCCTCGCTACACTCGCCGCCTTCCGATGTATCATGGCAGAGACATTCAACTCAGGCTGGTACTTTGAGAATAACAAACGAAAAAAAAACTTTATAAAATGCGGTCGGTGCTTTCTTAGTGTTTCATTCTACGTGGAATTACTTTTGTTTTCGCGTCAGGAAAATTTTGTTTTCATCATTTCAATATAGTGCTTTGCCCGGTGGGGGACAAGGTGGAAGGGGGGAAGGGAGGGAAGTGGTTACTCGATGCACTATAATACACGATAAACAGTGTTTTTTCACTCTCACTTAACTAAGTTATGTACTCTACAAAAGATCAACACCAGGACCAGTAGCAATACCAAGGCCAAGAACCAAAAGACATGCAAACTCTTTTATGGCGCGGGTAGCAAGGCTCCTTTGTTTATGATTGTGTATTTTAAATTTTAGATCCAGTTAATGTAAATCCATGGTATATTTATTTTTTAAGATGGATGAATAAAGCTTATTTTTTTTTTAAATAAATGTATTCGTTGTATGTTCTTCGCTGATTGTAGAGAGTCATGATCACCGGATCGCCATGTTTTTCTTTAAGTCTGAAAAAAGTTTTAAGCTGAATCATGTGTCAGTTTGCCGACAAGTTATTTAGTAAGTTTTCTATTCCTACATGCACTGTTCCATAACTCCCAAGGAGCAAAAACCTCCAAAAAAGGTTAAAGAACAAGAGATGATTGAACGATATTTTCATTTGTTGTTTGACAAAAAGGAGTATACCACTTTGCTCATGCCTTATACAGAGTGAGCCATGCTGTGTAAACTCAAAAGCAACACCGTGCTAGATAATAGATGAATTTTTCAGTCAGTGCCACAGGCATTGCATAGGCCTTATCACGGTTGTCGACGCCATTTTGACGAGTAGACAAACACGTCTTGAAATAACAGCATTTGTATGGAAATCCGATGTCGAATAATTTTCATAAAAGATCGCTTCTGAAAAATTCATAAATTGGAAACTTTTGGCACTAGGAAAAGAATTTTAAGAAAAAAATTGGAGGGATTTAGCGGTGCCAGAAAGCGTCCAGTCGTGTTTTGAACTTTCCATACATTTCCCTGTATTTTTTTGTTCCAGCGAACTATTTTTAGTAGAAGTTCACGGCTGGTTCGCTAGACAGACAAATGTATAGAAAGTTCAAAACACGACTGGACGCCTTCTGGCACAGCTACATCCCTCCAATTTTTTTTCTTAAAATCCTTGACCTAGTGCCAAAAGTTTCCAATTTATGAATTTTTCAGAAGGAATGGATTTCCATACATACACTGCTATTTCAAGCCTGTTTGCCTACTCGTCAAAATGGCGTCGAAAACCGTGATAAGGCCTATTGCTGCAGCAATGAATATAGCTGCATTTTGTTATGACTGTTTTTATTAGTGAGACAAAGTTTGACGACCTTTTTTTATTCCAATTCAATAGCTAGCTCGGAGTTGGTCTGTGTTTGTTCCACGCCATGGTCTTCAAGTAAGTAACGCCTTCCATTGTAGAAGAAAACATTTATTAATGCGTACGATTTGTTCAACACATAAACTCTATTCTAAGTATCTGGAAGTAGAAGTGAGAATCCATCCTTTTTTCCCATCCTATTCAGGTCTTTCGACCAGTGTGTCTCCGTCGACTTCTTCCTCGGCCAGTGTATCAAACTCAAGTAAGTCGTATACCACTTTGCTTATGCCTTACACACAGAGTGAGCTATGCTGTGTAAATTCATGAACAACACTCTAGATAATTGATGAATTTTTCAGTCAGTGCCACAGGCATTGCATTGCTGCAGCAATGAATATAGCTGCATTTTGTTATGACTGTTCCTATCAGTGAGAAAAAGTGTAACGACTTATTTTTATTCCAATTCAATAGCTAGCGGGGAGTTGGTCTGTGGTTGTTCCACGCCATGGTCTTCAAGTAAGTAACACCTTCCATTTTAGAAGAGAACATTTATTAATGCGTACGATTTGTTCAACACATACGATCTATTATTCTAAGTATCTGGAAGTAGAAGTGAGAATCCACCATTTTTTTTTAATCCTATTCAGGTCTTGCGACCAGTGTGTCCCAGTCGACCTCTACCTCGGCCAGTGTATCAAACGCAAGTAAGTTGTATAACACTTTGCTTATGCCTTACACAGAGTGAGCCATGCTGTGTAAACTCATAAACAACACTCTAGATAATAGATGAATTTTGCAGTTAGTGACATAGGATTGCATTGCTGCAGCAAAACATAAATAGCTGCATTTTGTTATAACTGTTCCTATCAGTGAGAAAAAGTTTAACGACTGTATTTTATTCCAATTCAATAGCTAGCGAGGAGTTGGTCTGTGGTTGTTTCACGCCATGGTCTTCAAGTAAGTAACACCTTCCATTTTAGAAGAGAACATTTATTCATGCGTACGATTTGTTCAACGAATACAATCTATTCTAAGTATCTGGAAGTAGAAGTTAGAATCCACTATTTTGTTTTTCAATCATATTCAGTTCTTTCGACCAGTGTGTCCCAGTCGACCTCTACCTCGGCCAGTGTATCAACCTCAAGTAAGTCGTATACCACTTTGCTTATGCCTTACACACAGAGTGAGCCATGCTGTGTAAACTCATAAACAACACTCTAGATAATAGATGAATTTTGCACTCAATGACACAGGCATTGCATTGCTGCAGCAATAAATATAGCTGCATTTTGTTATGACTGTTCCTATCTGTGAGAAAAAGTTTAACGACTGTATTCTATTCCAATTCAATAGCTAGCGAGGAGTTGGTCTGTGGTTGTTCCACGCTATGGTCTTCAAGTAAGTAACACCTTCCATTATAGAAGAGAACATTTATTCATGCGCACGATTTGTCACCCATTCTCAGCTAACAGTGACCATTAGCAGTTTGAAAAGTCGAAAAAAAAAGTATTTCCGATCCACTTTTCACTAGAATTTTTGAATTGATTATTACTCAAATTTTTGTTTCCTAAATTTGGACAAGAAACGTCCAAGTGGTTTTTGAGTTATAGGAAAAAATGTTCGACCCCCCCCCCCCCCCTTTGACACAAAAATACATGTTTTTTTCTAGAATTGCTGAAAAGAAACGTAACGGGGATAGTGAATAGATGGCTTTAAAAGTTTTATTCTTATCATTTTTAGATAACGTAGATACAAGAAAAATAGTTTTATTTCGTCATTTGGAGCCAAGTGAAATATGACAGGAATAATTTCCCTACAATTCTACAACCAAATTCCTATTTTTATCCGTAAATAATTTAACTATTTTTATTTTATTTCTCATTTCTTTACTTCTGGGAAGTTTGAGTCCACAGTCCCAGTAATATAAACGTTATAAAGTGAAGATTTTAGTGACAGACTTTTTGATTGGTAAGCTTTGCCCGGACAATACCGGAAAGGGCCTGAAACATGGTAACGTAATTTACATACCGAACAGTAACGTAATTTACACTGTCACAATATTGCTCGATTTCACTTTCTTATAACATCTATCCATTGATTCCCCTTCAAGATTACAGTTTTCGCTCAATTTATGCAATGAGCTATCATTTTTTAATAAAATGTGAACTATTACTGTCCATTTTAGATCAAAACTATTAACTTGAACAAAACTTAACGTTAACTTGAAGCATGTGATAAGTTAAGCATAACAATTTTTGCCAGGCAAACGTGCTGTTTCGTTTTTATTGTCACATATACTAATGTTATTCCGAGAGATTAGTTTTTACCCCTTCTCGTCTATTTTCTAAATATTCACTTCTCGAAAGTTCAGTTGTGCGCCGATAGTATTTTTCCATTTGTTTGACTTCTCAGTTCAAGATAAGTGCTACCTTCATTTGGCCTTTTTTCGCTCTGTTTACGCTTTCTGGATTTTTAGTCTTGTTTATGCCACGTCTGTGGACAATAAATTTTGCATTTTACGTGCAATTAAAGTATTGGAGCGGATCTTGCTACTGGACTGCCATATTGGTCAAGCTTAAGAATGGAGAGTGTAAGTGGGAAAACCCTGTAACTATTTTTTCGGAAGCAACATACTGAAAACGAGATCCAACAGCCATTAAAATGCAAGATAGATTAAAGAGTCTCAAATCATGCTTCTACATTCTCGATAAGCTTAAAAATCAGTCAACTGGAAAGCTGTTTTTTCCAATTCGTCGATGTAATTGAAATTCATTTTCACTGTAAATTACGTTACCGTCGCAATTATTGCCAAATTGGGCAATGTCTTTCGCTTGATTTATTCATACCGCTGTTTCTCGCATAAATAGTGCGGCAATAGCTTACATAGAAGAGAAAAACATTGATTTCCATTTGTGTTTACTTTAAATTGCGGTCAAAACAGTTACTATCTCGATAGAGTCTTTTTCTAGTTAGAGAGATTCCTAAGCGGTCTTAGCATGAGGTCAAAAAGGCTTTGGTTGCGTCATCTCAAGTAATATTACACCTCACGCTATTTGGTCAGGACATTCCTGGGTAACGCCTTCACAAAGTCACCTTATGTCATTCGTGGTAAATTACGTTACCGTAACGTAATTTACATTGTCCTTTTATTTTCTCTAAAGATTATAAAATGACAGTAATAGCAGAACTGCTATATCATTTCTTGAGTTCCTAGTAGGCAAGTTTCTTCCGAACACCAGTTACCGAATTGCTGTATTTTGTACGTAAGATATTACAATAAAACATAGTAATGTAATTTACGGTCCAAAAAGAAAATAACCCAATCACTGACTAGTTTAATGTTTTTTTCGAAATGTGTCGGGATAGTCAGCTAGATGTGTCAGCTATATTGAAGTAAATATAAAACAGGGGTAAAAAATGCAAAAGGCATGCGAGTATTATAAAATAAGCCAGCGAATAACTTGCTCTGCAAACATAGTAATGCAATTTACCTAAAATCGTGGGACACCAACTCTTCATAAAATTTCCAGAAGACAAAAAGGCTGTAAAGCTTACAATTGTTATATTTACAAACTTATGTGTAAGAGTTTAAAATAGGCACGATCTTCAGTGCAATCTTCAAAGCGTGTATTGATAAAAAACTGACTCGAAGTTAAATTTTTTGCCGTGGGACACCCTATTTTTAACTACTTGGTGTAACATAAATATGCACAAAAAAAATTTCTCGACAGGTTAATTCAACAAAATTTTTCCGGTTAACTTCTTAGATGTTGAAGATGAAAACTAAAATGCTTTTCCGTGTTAGAGAGGACGAGATTTGTTAAAAAAGAAGACATAAAGAGGCGTGACATCAATGGTCCCTGTTAGCTGAGAATGGGTGTTGTTCAACACATACAATCTATTCTAAGTATCTGGAAGTAGAAGTGGGATCCACCCTTTTTTTTTTTTTCGATCATATCCAGGTCTTTCGCCCAGTGTATCCCAGTCGACTTCTACCTCGGCCATTGTATCAGCCTCAAGTAAGTTGTATAACACTTTGCTTTTGCCTTACACAGAGTGAGCTATGCTGTGTAAACTCAAAAGGAACACTCTAGATAATAGATGAATTTTTCAGTCAGTGACATAGGCATTGCATTGCTGCAGCAATGAATATGGCTGCATTTTGTTATGACTGTTCCTATCAGTAAGAAAAAGTTTAACGACTGTATTTTATTACAATTCAATAGCTAGCGGGGAGTTGGTCTGTGGTTGTTTCACTCCATGGTCTTCAAGTAAGTAACACCTTCCATTGTAGAAGAGAACATTTATTAATGCCTACGATTTGTTCAACACATACAATCTATTCTAAGTATCTGGAAGAAGAAGTGAGAATCCACCCTTTTTCTTCAATCCTATTCAGGTCTTTCGACCAGTGTGTCTCCGTCGACTTCTTCCTCGGCCAGTGTATCGAACTCAAGTAAGTCGTATACCACTTTGCTTATGCCTTACACACAGAGTGAGCTATGCTGTGTAAATTCATGAACAACACTCTAGATAAGAGATGAATTTTTCAGTCAGTGACATAGGATTGCATTGCTGCAGCAATCAACATAGCTGCATTTTGTTATGACTGTTCCTATCAGTGAGAAAACGTTTAACGACTGTATTTTATTCCAATTTAATAGCTAGCGAGGAGTTGGTCTGTGTTTGTTCCACACCATGGAACACCTTCCATTCTAGAACAGAACATTTATTAATGCGTAAATTTGTTCAACAAATACAATCTATTCTAAGTATCTGTAAGAAGAAGTGAGAAACCACCCTTTTTTTCAATCCTGTTCAGGTCTATCGGCCAGTGCGTCCCCGTCGATCTCAGCCAGTGTGTATCAGTCGCCCTCTTCCTCGGCAAGTGTATCAGCCTCAAGTAAGTCGTATATTTCTTATGAAGTAAAATGAATTAAAATGTAGTAAGGGATTGGTTTGAATCCAGGAACATAGTCTTGCTAAGGGTCAACAGTCAGAGACTTCGGTAATAGCCTAGCTCCATGGAATCAAGCAATCGCCTCACTCTGAATTTGAGTTCCATAAAAGGCCAGACACCAGCTATACAGTTTGTTTCAAAGAAAATTGCATGAAATCATTAAAAATTATCAATAAAATCAGTTCTGACAGAAAGGACAGTTGTTATGACACCATTTTACAAATTCCAACCCCATTTCTCATAAATAAAAGGTGCAAATTAATATATCTATTTAATTCAACTGAGAGTTGGGTCCGTAAAACGTTCATTGGATATTGGCATCTGACACTTGTTTAGTTTTACAATCAAACTACGTTCATTAAATGTCCTGAACCAAACGTTCTTTTCCTCCCTTTTTTTCGACAGGTACACCGTCTTGCTCCTGCTACTATACGACTTTGACAGGTAAAATGAAACTCATATTCAATTTCCAAAATACTACCGTGACAGTCGATATTTATTAAATGACAAAATATTCCAAATCCTGATTCGCCACGCAAAAAAACTTGTTACCGTTAGATTGTCGTTGGTCTCTCGTAAAGAGTTTTTTTATAATTTTTTGCAAACATTCGAAGCTCTAAAAACTATTTCTTCTCATTAGGCTCTATAAGCTCTTCATCTATGAACCAACTTCTTCTGCGGCCTTCAGTTTCAATCAATCTTTTTTTCAAACCTATTCAGGTCTTTCGGTCAGTGTGTCCCCGTCGACTTCCACTTCGGCCAGTGTGTCCGCGTCGATCTCCGCCAGTACCACCCCGTCGATCTCTGTCAGTGTGTCCCCGTCGATCTCTGCCAGTACAACCCCGTCAATCTCTGACAGTATGACCCCACCGACCTCTGCCAGTACGACCCCGTCGATCTCTGCCAGTACGACCCCGCCGACCTCTGCCAGTACGACCCCGTTGATCTCTGCCAGCACGACCCCGCTGACCTCTGCCAGTACGACCCCGTTGATCTCTGCCAGCACGACCCCGCTGACCTCTGCCAGTACGACCCCCAGTACGACCCCGTCAATCTCTGCCAGTACGACCCCGTCAATCTCTGCCAGCACGACCCCGCCGACCTCTGCCAGTACGACCCCGCCGACCTCTGCCAGCACGACCCCGTTGATCTCTGCCAGCACGACCCCGCTGACCTCTGCCAGTACGACCCCGTTAATCTCTGCCAGTGCGACCCCGTTGACCTCTGCCAGTACGACCCCGTCGATCTCGGGCAGTGTGTCCGCGTCGATCTCTGCCAGTACCACGCCGTTGATCTCCGGCAGTGTGTCCCCGCCAATCTCTGCCAGTACGACCCTGTCGACCTCAGTCAGTGCGTCCCAGTCGAATTCTTCCTCGGCCAATGTATCAACCTCAAGTAAGTTGTATATATTTTAGGAAGTAAAATGAATTAATAAATACTAAGGGATTGTTTGCTCTTCTTCAGTAAGATCTTCTGGAATTGCTTCTTCACCTTCTGTGAGTTCTTCCTCCTCGTCAGGTGCCAGTTCCAGGTTTTCATTCCTTGGTACACCTTTGGCCTCCTCCACAATAAATATTTCTTCTGTCAGTTCATCATCTTTGAGCACAGCCTTGTTTTCAAACATATCTGCATCTGTGAACACACTTAACTCATCCATATCGTCTTTAAACGATTCTACACCTTCAGGTAACAAATGATGTTTTTTTTAACAATCATTAATAATTATCAGGACAAGCGTGTGATGGGTATGAGACGATATCATCATCCCATATTCAACAAGCGCGATTTTAATATTTTAAAAACAAAAAATCAACAACATCAGCAACCAAGAAATATTGTTAGATTTTGCTGATTTCATGTTGCAAGAAAGACGATTTAATGACCACTGTTTCGCATGCATGGTGTAATGGCTCATATCCCATGGTCGCTAAGCCAATCAAAACTCTAGAATTGTATTGTCCCATGATCCAATTTTAATTGTTTATATTAAACCATGGTAATTGAGCTAGGTAAGGACAACTTAATGAGTATCGCCCATTAACTTGAAATTATGAACACCATTACTCGCTGAACTGTACATCACTCAGTTCACTTGTAAAGACGTTCTTGTTAGCCTTAAAATTCAAAACGTCAGTAAACAGCGATGAGTTCCATCGGCTTAACAAAATGTGAAGATTCTAGTTCGATAAGTAAACGTGTCCGATGTCAGCTATTTTATCACAAAAACTTGGAATCAGGGCAGCTGTAACCACTCGACCAGGCACATGATCGCGCCCAAAATACGAGAGAAATAGGCATGCCCCAACCAAATTGGTTCAGACGCACTACAGTTGTCGACCCACTTCTGTATACCACTTGGTTCGGCCGGAAGAGAGGACGACGTCTCTACCGGCGGGATTAGGTGAACGGTGCTTTAACCACTACTGGTACTTTACTTAAACTCTTTAACCTTTTCTCTTTTCCTCTTCGATAGTATCAACGGCTTCAATCCAACCAACCTCTCCTTTCACGGCGCAATTATCGTCAACAGCGGCACCAGGTACGTGATAACAACCATCATCTCAATAGATGTATTTGTTTTTCAGTCAGTGACACAGTAATACTCGGGAAATGAAAAATTGAGTTCTCCTATCAGGAGTCGAACCTAAGACCTTTCAATTACTAGTTCGGATGTTCTACCACTGAGCTGCAGGAGACTCGTGGGAGCTAAGGCCATTAAACTAGGTTCATGGGACAAACATCCTGCGTGCTGCTAGGATTGGAATGTCAGTGAGTGGTCTACGTAAAAGAATTGCGATGTTATGTTTTAAACCATTTACGTTTCCTGCAAGGAGAGGGAGACGGTGGAGGTGTGCCATCCGTATCTTCAAACCCTGATCCCTTTTCAGACAAAAGGGTGCAATTTTTCCTCACCTGTTCTCACACGTGGTCTCTACATTCCATACTCGTTACAGGCTCCAGATCAAAATGTTTTAAAGTAAATTAATTTACACACGGTTAGACATTAAGGTTAGAAGCTTGGTGGGCTGTGTAATCAAACACATGATAAAAAAAAAAAAAAAACCAGAAAAGAAATGACTTGTTCTTCTTCTTCGTTTGCTTCATGTTCGCCCGCGTCAACTTTAATCTGTGCAGTACATTCGAGATTCGATCTGAGCTTTCCATTAAGTTACTGTCCAATGGATTCTACCAGGGAACGCCAAATAATTAATGCCATCTTGTCCCCATTAAATTATGATCGTAAATCAACGGTACGTGATTGATTTTCATTACAGATCCATGCAGTTATTTTACCTGTCACAATGGTGGAACATGTCAAAATGTAAATGGTACCGCGGAGTGTATCTGTGCCCCCGGATTCAATGGATCAAAGTGTGAACAAGGTATATCATCAATATTATCAGAATCATTTAAAATAATAATAATAATATCAATGATGATGATGAAAATGAGAATTATTGAACAGTTAGTATCTAACAAGTTTGCTCAATATTTCGGCTTTGAACTGAAATACAGTAATATCCATGTGTAATAAGGATTAAATAGATACTTGTTGCGGCGATTGTCGCTGTTTAAAGTTCGAATGTGATCGTGTTTTTCAGATATCGATGAATGTGCGAGTAGTCCCTGTCAAAACAATGGAACCTGCGAGGATGGAATAAACAGCTTCAGCTGTAATTGCTCCGTGGGATTCCTCGGCGAAACATGTAGCTTCGGTATGACAATTTCTTTAATTCTACTGTAGATGCTATACTCACTGTCGGGTAAGCACGTTTGATCACGTGCACAATGCTTTGATTAGCAAAAGAAGCTTGCGAGCGGACGCAAACCTTCGCTTTAACGATGGAATTTCCAACGTACATTTCGACATGTAATGAATTGAACTTTCTTCAAGCTTTCCAGTGAAGCGTTCTTACACTGTTGCTAATAAAAGATCAAAATCAGTGATAAAAACACACGTTGAAGTCCTTGGAAATCTTTAACTCTTACCTTGTCTCGAAAAATCTTCCATGCGACTGGAAAGAGCACTTCAAACTTGGTAATTTGGTGATTTGATTTGCTTTCGTTGGTCTTCTGCCAGCCGCAAATGTCATGTTTAGATGTAATAGGCCACTTTACAGTTGTGTGCTTAGTGACCTGGCCTTGGATTAGAAGCGAGGCTGGGAGTGACCTTGTTTTGATACAAACCTTACTGCTTTCACATGTAAATCATGCTGTTCTTATGCTAACTAGTTTTCATTTACATATGAAAAGCAATGAGGTTTGTATCAAAACAAGGTCACCCTCAGCCTCGCTTCCAATCCAAGGCCAGGTCACTGGGCACACAACTGTAAAATGGGCTATTGTGTATTCTCTATGTAAAGTCTGTAATGTACAACAATTTGAAAATTTTGAAAATGCAAGGAAATGTGAAATAAAGTTGTTGTTGTTGTTGATCCGGTGACGGTGACTGTAGTTGTGACGTCAGAGAATTATCGCCATTGTATACAGTGCTCCTGGTGTTACTACTCATATTTTCCTGTTATTTTCAATCAGCGGATCCATGTCTCCAGAATCCGTGCCGGAACAATGGTACATGCTATGTTGATGCTGCAAAAAACTACACATTCTTTTGCGTTTGCCCGATTCCTAAAGCCTACACTGGACGGGACTGCGGGACACCAGGTGAATATGACCGACAATAGCCATGTCAGTCCTACAACAAATTTTTCCGAAAGATGGTGCGGCGTAACGTGCGAATGCAGTCTGGTGTCTTACAGCAAAAGACCTGGGATGATTGTAAATGAAACGAGAGAGACTGAGTAGAGTTTAAAAATTCAGACGTGTAAGGTCGCGTATGCGAAACGTATGCGAAGCCCTAAAAGTATTCTTATTACACCGCGTATTGTCTGAAATCGAGGCTTCCCATTTACAACGAAAAAGCCTTGGTAACGAGATTGATTAGTTTGTAGTGTTAAAATGTCAAAATTGTAGCCAGTTTTGCACAGCGTTTATCCGAGTTCAATCATCTTTCTGATACATTTTTTTTCATGCAGTTCAATGCTTCTGGGATATAATGTACCCGTATGGAAAAGAACAGGGAGACCAGGAAATGGCGGCTGAAGTTGTTAAGGAACGCCGCTGCCCTAGAGTGTCTATTGACACTGGCCTCTACTTCTTTGGTAGACAGCATTACGAAGTATTTGTAAGTAACCAAGGCCAATGTTGTACCTAACAGTTATTGCTTCAATGTAGTCTCAAATAACGTTTGTTCAGCGAAGTACTTTGGAAATTTTTTAAGGGTTAGCAGTACAAAGAAGGTAATAAAAATAATAATTTTATAGAAATAATGCAGCATTGGATTTTTTATAACAAGAAAAGGACAAAATGTAATCATCTATAATAAGTTTAAACCTTTATCAAGAATATATCAAGAAGTGCTAACAATAAAGAAGTTTAACGTTCAATTTTCTTTTTAGATTTGTGCCAATGGAATGCTTAGCTTTGATAGAGAAATTGAAATAACGCGGCCCATTCCTACCTACAAAACAAACGAATTCCCATTCGCCGTTCCCATGCTGACTCCTTACTGGTCAAAAATCGACCATGACCGGTCCTTCTGTTCGAGTCCAGGAAACTGCCATTTCAATTATGCAAACCGTTCCATAGTCTTCTATCAAGTCTACAAGGATATCTCCTTAACACAGAATACATCCTACATACTTGGAAACGCCAGTGAAGAAGTCAGACGTAACCAGCCGAAAGCATTCGGAAACTTCTCAGCCAAGTGGGTTCTTGTGGTAACCTGGTTGCGCCTTCGTCCAGATGATACAGAGATTGAAGAGGGAATTGTAAGCTCTTTGACAATAATACAAGCGCGTATCAAGTACTTGAAGGGTAGAGCAGTTTTCTAAAGATTGTGCCAGATAACGGAAGGGGGCGTGCTGTAGTAGTTATTATTAAAAAGCGCATCATTGTATAATGCAATTCCAGGGATTTGATTGGCTTAGCAGCCATGGTATATGAGCCATTATACCATGCCCGAGGAATAGCGGCCATAAAATTGTCTTCTGGTGGTTTTCCGAAAGCGAAATCAACAAGATCTAGCAATATTTCTTTATTGTTTTTAATAAAACAATTATTCCACTTGCGCTTGTTGGATATGAGATGATTATAGCCAACTCGGCGCTACGCGCCTCGTTGGCTATCAATCATCTCATATCCAACGCGCGCTCGTGAAATAATTGTTAAATAGCGCATTTTACAATTGTTTGCCCTCGTGATCTGTCCTCTAAGAAGAGGCGAGGCTGAGGTTGGCTTTTGTTTTGATACAAACCTCAGTGCCTTTGATATGTAAATACCAACTAGTTAGCGTAAGAACTGCATGAGTTTTATATGAAAAGTAGTGAGGTCTGAGCCGATACAACGCAGACTGGTTTTAAATAGCTTTGTACAGCATAAATGTGCCATTTTAAACAATAATGCTCATCTCAATATTTGAAGCGGTAAGTTAATATTTAAGGTATTTCTATTGCTCCTAGACTAACACCTTCCAAGCTGTTCTCATAACCAATGGAACGTACACATTTGTCAAGTACCATTATCCGTGCGGCGCAGTCCAGTGGTCTGCCCCCAAGTCTGTGTAAGTAAGACCAATCCAAATGTTTAAGGGACCTTAAGAACCACGACGACATCACCAACAAACATTGTCACTTGAAAGTGCGAATTTGCGGCGCAAATTCGCATTTTCAAAGAAGAAGTTCAAAGAAGAAGAAGTTCAAATAACGGCGTTATTTGAACTTCTTCGAGATTATTCCAATTCGTTCAACTTGCACAATGTAGTCGAACTTTCTTATAACTGAATAAGTACGTTAGTTCAGTTCTAAAGACACTGTGTTGGTGCGTCAGTGGGTAGTGAAAAAATCCAGTCCAATCCAAGTTGCAATATTTTTCAAGCTGAAATAAATATCGATGATAAAGATTCTTTGCATCCATGTCGACCCACCGTTATTTCTCGAGCGATAGTTCCCATTGTTGCTCGGATGTTATCTATGCAATAACTGAACTTTCCTTTTCATGTAGCTAGATATCATTCATTATCATATGGCCTAGGCTAGTGGCCGATATAACGCGTGCTCTGATTGGCTAAGAGCGAGATTAGAGCAGGGTATTACGCACCTGTAATGCCCACGGGCCGATTACGGATTATGCAAATTAGGGTTAGGCTTAAATTGAAATGCTGTTTTTTCTTATAAAGAAAGCCATATAATAAACAACTTAATAACCTCAACCGTTCGGTCGGTACGGGAAAATCTCAAACCTCGGCCTAGCCGTATTGACTTCCCTATCGCTCGGTCAACACAGGTAAGACCTCATGCAGTTTGAGATCTCCCCACTGATGACCTCACCCTCGGTTATTAAGTAGTCATTAACTCGATGTCCGAACTAACGAGTTTCACTAATTAAAACGAACTGAATATTCTTCCAATGTAAGTTTACTTGCTACATAATTGACCTTAGAATGAATCATTTTTCACTTGCCTTTGATATTACAGTGAAGGTGTATTCAGAGATTCGTTTGATGGCTACCCGGTAGCGGGTTACAATGCAGGAGACGAGAACACTGATGAACCGAAAAAACGATATCCTAGCCTTGATGGGTAAGTTATAACCTAGCCTGCAATGCAGGCGTTTTCGGGCGGCGCGCGAAAGCCAGAAGCTGGGTTAGTCGTTTAGTCGTA
Organism: Pavona decussata; assembly: GCF_977016875.1. Lineage (NCBI taxonomy): Eukaryota > Metazoa > Cnidaria > Anthozoa > Scleractinia > Agariciidae > Pavona > Pavona decussata. The sequence goes on along the minus strand of NW_028145484.1, from coordinate 3,921,073 downwards.
ACCGCCACGTTGGATTTTCAAAATCGTAAGGTTGGCACCCCATTGGTCGCACTTTTTAGTCTCCCCAAACTTCCTCTGCTTTTATATCCAAGATGGCGGCTATTTAGCCTGCGAACGCAGACGTATTTCCGGCTGTCGCTTCTCTCCGCGGAGAGAAGCGACAGCCGGAAATACGTCTGCGTTCGCAGGCAAGCGGCTATTATGCCGAACCCCCATAATAATACGCCTACATAGCAGGCTAGTTAGAACCCTTTCAGTGTTCTTAAAATCGATCAAGATCGCTACAAGAAATACCTAAATAGAATTTGCCTCGAGCTATGACCCGGAGCCTCTATCTGTATGCATACGAACTCGCAAAATGAGCAGATGCAGTTGAAAGAACTGCGCCATTATCGCGAAGTCATGGGCTCGGATCTCTGAACCAAAATTGACTTATCTTCAGTCGGTTTCTTTGCAACCTTTTTAAACCACTATCAATACTGTTAGAATCTCAGTCATTAAATTGAATGTTTCTGTTGTGTAGGTCCGGATCGTATAACGTGAAAAACCTAGATGACAAGGATGGAAACACGGGTAGAAGAGGAGAGTACTGCTTTAGAATCGAAGATAGGAAAGGAGACGACGCTTCAACGAAATGTAACGCGTGGCGCGATTTGCAAGAAAAAGAACTAAAAAACAACGTGGACTCCGCGGACGCACGGATCACCAGCTGCCCGTGTTCAAGGTTCCAGATTAAATTTGACACCAGATTCTACAGCACTTCAAGGGAAATCGAGTGTTTTAACCCACTTAGAACGACTTCCATTTCCAAAGACGTTGATGGTGATCAGCTGTCTGCAACCGTTCAGCGAAGATGTTGTTATAGTAATTTAAATGGGGCACTCGAAGTGGACTCCAGCTTTTTAAAGGTCTTTTACTTCAACCGTCCCGGAAATTTCTTGGATGATGACACTGCAGAACGTTTGTGCCTCGTGGAATCCAACAATGAGGCCTCGTTCCGTGCCGTAAGACCGGTACATAACTGTCGCGGATACCGCACTATGACAAGAAGTAAGTTGTGTTGTTCCTAGCTCGGTCTGAACGATTTTCATTTGCCTGTCGTGAAACAAACATCACAGATCGAACTCATGTCTGGTCAATTACAACAAAAACAACTTAATAAGCCAATTGTAAACCAGAAGCAAATTGCAGAAGCTCTGCAGAGAAACGCATGCCATAATGACATGGGGATTTTGTTTTTAATAGCCCTTTTCACGGTTTATTTCTCTCATTTGCATTACAATGTTGTCCAACGTGGATGCGAGGCAATTTCGGGCTAAAACTACAAAATAGCCCGAAATTGCCTCACATACATGCTAGATTTCATTGTAATTCAAATGAGCAGAGTTAACCGTGAAAAGGGCTATTGGCTATTAGCATACCTCAGTGACCGACTATCGCGTAACGCGCAATCTGATTGGCTACACAGGTGCCGTCTATCGATCGATAGACGGCAGTTTGTCAGAGCGCGCGCGATTTAGCATGCATCATTGCACAAATATATCAAAATTAATGAAGTAAAAAGATTTTTTTGCTTGATATATCGATCACTGAGGTATGCTAAAACAATTAGACGGCTCGCTCTCGGTTTCTATCGCCTTTGATAGTTGGCTCGGGGCTTCGCCCCTCGCCAACTATCAGCGGATAGAAACCTCGAGCTCGCCGTCTAATTGTTAAAAAGCCGGCCTGAGAGACTGGGCCCGAGTTTCAGTTCTAACCAGTAATAGAGCGTATACATGAACACAACCCGAGGCAAACAGAAATAACAAATTTAATTTGAAATCACTTGTTACACTCCATATCGCAAAATGGCTTATAATAGAATAAAAATTTCCCATTTGTTCTATTCGCCAAGCAGTCTAATTCACAACAACTTGATCATTTCATGACAATGCTATTCTACAGTTTTGATTGGCTTAGGTGCCATGAGATGTCAGCCATTGTACTTTTTACAATAACTGTCCAAATTCCCGCGCGCTGATTGACTCGCAGCTACTGTCTATAAGAGTACAGACAATAAAAATGACGTCAGATGTAACGCGCGCGCTTTCTCAACGAAAAAATAGCCAATTCCGCTCGTACTTTTTTCATGTTATTGTAAAAAACAAATCGACGGCAGTTTTCTCTGGGCTATACTCTTATAGACCATAAAATGACGCCATAAAATGTCCAAAACTTGGCAGTGAAACCACTCGCCTGCGGCTCGTGGTTCCACTTGAGTTTTGAACATTTTTTGACGTCATTTTATGGTCTATAAGAGTATAGCCCATAGAAAACTGCCGTCGATTTGTTAAATGCCCGGGAATAAGCAGTCATGGTATTAGTCACTGCTCTTCCTTGGAAAATGAAATCACCAAGATGTAGCCGGAAATATGTTTGGGTTGCTTTAAATAAGATAATTATTCAACTCACGCTTGTTGGAGATGATTATAGCCAACTTGTCGCTACGCGCCTCATTGGCTATCTATCATCACATATCCAATGCATACTCGTGAAAAAAATGTTAAGTAGGGATAACTCGGTCAGTTGAATCACTTACCTGTGGAACTCGATCTCTGACATTGTTTGAAAACGTCCGAAGTTTACCCGGTACAAAATTACCCTGGGAGAGTTGACGATCTCTCAGTTGATAAAATCTTATTCCCTAAGCGGGCTGGCGGGGTGTATCCAAGAAATCACTGAGAAGTGAACACAGTTTAGCAACAGAGTACGTTAATAAGAATGGATTTGTTGTGATGTTTGAAAACTATTCCGCTTCTGGAAATATGTATAACTCTCATTTCTTTTTCAGTTTGGTGTTTTGGCGATCCACACTTTCTAACCTTAGATGGCAAAAACTACACGTTTAACGGTGTTGGAGAGTATACGATGGTGACCGCTAATAACAGTGCGTTCGTGTTGCAAGCGAGGACTAAAGTAGCTCAAGGGGGGCTTAACACTGCTACGGTATTTTCAGCCGGCGTGGCCAAGGAAGTCAATACTAGCAAGGTTGAAGTCAGGATAAAGAGCGGAGGTATGAACTGCGATCATTAATAGCTTGGTTAGTATGGAGAACGTGAATATGGAAGGCTACACTTACTGGAGGGTTTAATTAACAAATAGATTTAATTTTGCCGTGCTTCTGATGTTTAATCAGAAGTCATAGGTTCGACTGCTATTGGAAGAACTCGTATTGTTTTCCGAGTATGCCTGTGTCGCTGACTGAACACATAATTCTCAATAATCATAGAGTCGATTATAAAACACAAAACGTATTTTCTACCAGTATGGCCCGCGTTCGATTCCCGTCGGTGACGACATCATATGGGTTGCGCTTGTTGTTGGTTCCCGGGTTTGTTCTGAGAGGTTTTTCTCCGGATCCTTAGCTTAACCCTTTCCGAAACAACCAATGTTTCCAAATTAAAATTTGATCAGGAATTAAACAGTGAATGAACAGCCACTCAGAGGATACACCACTGTAGTTTCCCATTTATTTTTTTTAAATATGTTGATATTTCAAATGATCAAAGGGTAACTGTCGTTGCTATCAAATTCATTTCTTATCTTTCTTGTCAGGTGGGCTGGAGATGCATATTGATGGGACACTATATACAGAGTATAACACTCTTAACAACATTAGCAAAGACATTGGGGGCAACTTACGAGCCGTCAAGAAATCCACTAACTGCGTGGAAGTATCGTTCAAAACTGGAACCGGGGTGGAATTCTGTGAGGCGAAGGAAATGCTGTCAATTGTGGTAACCTTGAGTGAAGATTACTTCAACAACTCCAAAGGCCTTCTGGGGACGTATAACAGAAACCCGGAGGATGATTTCACTTTGCCGAACGGAACCGTCCTTCCGCCAAGCATGACATCTAAGCAAATTCACTACAATTTTGGCTTAAATTGTAAGTATTATTGTGAATTTATATTGATTTTCACCGACGTCTGTGACAAAACATGGATGCGATCCTCGTTTTGTACCGCAAAATCATGATGTTGTGTAAGAAGGTCGAAAACCAACCCACGATGCCTTGCAACGCTCAATTACACACCAGCTTGCATTACCAACACGAGGCTGCATACTATGGTTGCCATGGAAACGGGATTTACAGAGTCCACGAAATGCTAGTCTCCCTCGCAGCCGTTCTGTGTCTCGTCATGCAACGCTGAGACACAGAACGGCTGCGAGAGAGACGAACAAAATGCCGATTTTTCCATTTTGGGATTAGAGCTGTGCTGCGATTAAAAGCTGGGTAACGATCATTCTTCAATCTCTGTATTTTCAGGGCAAATTACGGCTGAGGAGTCCTTGTTCACATACGGGCCAAACGAAAATGTTTCGACCTTCATGAACAAAAGTTTCATTCCCATGTTTGTGGAGGACATAGTGTGGGCAGATAACAACACTAAGCAGGAGGCTGAGCTAAGATGTGGCGGCGACGCTGTGTGTTTGTTTGACGCTGCATCCACCAATGATGTCTCCGTTGGGCTTAACAGTCAAGCTGTAAGCGTCAAACTGGTAGAGGAAAACAAACAAATGGGTAAGAAGCTTTTACATTTTAATGTAATGAAAGTATTTGAGATATTATTGGTCAAAACCTCGCTCTAATGAGAGATGTTTGTGTAAATAAGGTCCAAAAGTGTGACCATTTAAATAAATTTTTTTAGCAGTACTTTCCTTCGGGACTTTGAACCTCGTTATGAGAGCGAGGTTAAGTGCAAAGTTTTTCATATTATAGTTAGTTTTGTGAATAAGAACTAATTTTCATAATAAAAACTTTGCACTTAGCCTCGCTTTCATATTGAGGTTTAAAGCAACTCGGAAATGGCCTCTTATGCCCCATTCACACCAAGGCTTAAACACGTTTAAAAGCTGTTTAGTTGAACACAGTTTAAAATTGTTTCCTCATAAAAACTGCTTTCGGATTTTTGTCGACCACAGATTTAGCACAAATGAAAGCACAAGTTAAAGTTTACTTGAATCCTATGTCAAAGTCAATGGTTCAGCTTTCTGTGAAACATTTTCATTTTGTTAAACCTGGTTTAATTAAACATGTTTTGTTGGTGTGGATGGAGTTTTAGTTTGTATAAACTTGGAAATTGAAACCTGAAATTTGCGTTGCAATTTTAAAGTATGTACTGCTTTGGATGCTCACCGGATTTAATTTTGTCACAGATAACTTCCCTCCAAAGTTCACGTACATTCCCGATTGTATTGAAGCAACTCTTGGCAACGTTTCGTTCGTTAACGTCACTGCTTCGGACAACAATTCTTTTACCTTCAACGTCCTTAACAAACCAAATGGAGCCAGCTTCAATTTCTCGGGAAATCAACTTGACTTTACATGGAATGTCACATCATCTGACAAGGTGAGCTATCTTGTTGTTAACAGCTTCTTGTGTAAATTGTGAAAAATAGTTAAAAAAAAAAAAAAGAAATTACACGCAGATCGGGAATGACAAAAAAGCACTGCCGTGAATGTGTCTCTGGGTATCGAACTTTACTGTCAATATTAAGATTTGCGGCAATCTTCGGAAGTGTTCGGGTCATCGTTCCGTCCTAAGCCGCCAACCGAGCAGCTTTGGTTGTAAAATAGCCCTTTTCACGGTTAACTCATCTCATTTGAATTACAATGAAATCTAGCATGTATGTGAGGCAATTTCGGGCTATTTTGTAGTTTTAGCCCGAAATTGCCTCGCATCCATGTTGGATAACATTGTAATGCAAATGAGAAAAATTAACCGTGAAAAGGGCTATTGACCGCGCAAGGTACAAATCGTAGTTCTGTATTTCATTTGCTTCGGATATTGCTATTACAACGCTTCTCGTTACATTTTCAGGTCAAGTTTACTTTCGTAGCAACAGATGAACTTAACGCTTCAGTGATTTCTACACCACGTATCAAAATGTGCGCCTGCATAAATGGTGGTCAGTGCGTGGCGCCCAAGCTGGGCGACAAATTTAACAATGACAGCAAGTTTATTTACCAGGGCTGCTCCTGTTCTGCGGGGTACACAGGGCGCTTCTGTGAGAACGATATTAACGCATGCGTCTTGAATGGGCAGCCGTGTTTTAAGGGTGTGACGTGCACAGACCAACCAGCCCCGGCTAATATTACAGGGTACACTTGTGGGCCTTGTCCATCCGGGTATTCTGGAGACGGCGTCAAGTGTGTTGGTAAGTCCCGTATGTGTATGCGAGATCCAAGATTTTTTTTTTAAGGACGGTGCCTACTTTTGTTACTGCGCATACGTTCTGCGCATCTCGAGTTACTCGGGTTTCCTATAGGTGGTGCCTACTAATACAGGGATATTTTTGCGCGGTTTAAAACTATGCAGAGAAAGCAGAACTTAGCAAGTGCTCTTGGTATCCAAAAAGAAATTTTTGGATAACCATTGAATAATTGTTGCTTAATTATCTCTGAAAAATGCGTGGTTACCCCCAATTTTCTTTTTTGATTTCAGTAGCCCTTGCTGAGATCTGCTTTCCTGCATAGTCATAAACCACACAAAAATACTTCTTTATTAGTAGGCACTGTCCTTAAAATTTTAAAACTCTGAAGGTGAAACGTGAATCAAATGTCCACCTTAAGCCCAGTTACAAAAATAATCTTTTAAATATACTTCCTTTTTTTCAAAGATATCAACGAATGTCAGAAAAACTCTTCGAACTGCTCGCAGAGATGCACCAACAAACCAGGTTCATTTGTATGTAGCTGTGAACTTGGTTTCCAGTTAAACAGCAATAAACTCGACTGCGATGGTAAGAAGGTTTACTAGAATTTCATATTATTCGTAACAAAAGGATACAACTTAACCTGAATATGGTTTCTGTTGGTGGCAAATTTAAAGATGGAAAAAAAAAAAACGTGGATGGTTAGACTTAGCGTAGTCAATAGAAGCCAATGGTTTTGAAGCCTGACAAACTTCTTTGTTATATGTTTTTGTTAGCATTTTTGGCCTTGACCGTGCACAGACGACAATAGATTTTGAAATGCGTTGGAGCAACTTACTAATAAAAACGTTCCTGTTAGAATATGCAACTGTAGTGTGAACGTTAAAACAAAGGATTGTGCACGGTCGCGGCCCTTCATACATAAATTGCAGCACCATTGTTGTCATGGCAAGGTTTCATAACCAGCCCTTAATAAACTATGGACTTAGTTATTTCATCTGCACGTACGCTATTGTTCCTTGGTGATTGTTGTAAAGGTACAGATGGTTTTACCACGAGTCCGTTCACTTTATAACAAAATATTACTGTTATTGCTGTGTTATTCTGAAAGGGAGGAAAAGTAGAAAATCTGAAGAACATCTTGGACGAGGGAAGAAGCGGTATAATTATGACATAAATTAACATCAGCCTCATCACCAGGCATCCTTTGCGCGCGGTCAAAAGTGACGTCAACCTGGAAGACGTGCCCATGTAACTAAGCCTGTACACCTTGAACATCCTCCTAAGGAAAGGAATTCGGTGGATGATAATTAGCGATAAAATGATTAAATAATTAATGTTTCAATAATGCAAATTAATCTCACATAAATTATATAAATATGATGAAACGTAATTTAAATCCCGATCAAATATGAGCAGCAGTGTTTTATCGGGATTTCTCAAACTCGTTAATAGTTCAAAAGCCAAAGACAAACGAAATCATGCACCGTGACGTGTTTGGATATCTGATGAAAAACTCCTCGTTTTTGCATCCTTAATTTCTTTTTCAAAATCAGTTTGTTTGAGAAGTTATATCAAACACTCGTCACAGTGTTTCATCTCCTCAATAGAGTTCATGACAATGATGCTTTTGTGAACGTTGGAAATTAGCATACGAGAAAAACACCGCATACTAATAAGGAGGAGGTTTTATCGGGTTCTAAAACCACTGCACGTGATGTTTTATCGACCATTTGATAGGTCAATGGGCTTATGAATTATTAATGAATTTTTGAACTTTCTTCAAAGATATCAACGAGTGTGAACCGACAAATGACTGTATGCACCAATGCAACAACACGATTGGTAACTACACCTGCTTCTGTAACGACCTCTTTGTGGTTAATCCAAACGACAGCAAGAGCTGCATACGTAAGTGTTAACATAACGTGTTACTGAACATACTAATCAATATTAGATTGATTCTCTTAAGTAACAGTGGAATGCAAGAATAAAGCTTATGGAACCAGCTGAGCTATTTCTTCTGTTACACGGCGTATGGAAACAATTTCTCTTTAAAGTTCTCCGAGTTCCAAGCTAGTTTTCAGTTGAATTTCGAAAGCAATTTCGCTTTTGCTTTTGATCATGCCTTACAATACTTGGAAACTGGTTAAAAAAAGTCGCACTCCCTACCCCCTCCCCCCCCCCCCACCGTTTTCATTAATAGTAACGTTAGAAGTAGAACAGAAAGCAGTTGCTGCTGGATAGCCTACGCCGCATGTTCCCGCATTTTTTGCCTCATTTCCTTGAGTTCTGATTGGTTCATTGTGTGTTGTCTGCATCTGCCTGGTTGGTTATAGTGACTTTGCTTTGATTTTCACGTCACTCTTGTCCAACTGCCCAGCCGATAGAACTTGAACATTTAGTCTTGTTGTTGTTGTTGTTGTTGTTGACGTGTCCCAGACCATTAGAATCGGCCATGTGTGGCGTTGACCGCAAATAAAGCCAAGCTCATCTATGGGAAATGTCGTATTTTTGTAAAATGGCAACCAGTTAAAAGGTTTTATCTGGGGCATTGTATAAATCATTCCAGCTGAGACAAAGGAAGTAACAGAAAAGAATGAAAAGTGTTTAAAACGAGAAAATATAAACGTTAAGATACATCTCACTTCACTTATACACTGGGTATACACCTAAACTATAGTTTAATTTACAGATCTCAGCACATAGTTTCTTGTCAAATAGCTTCAAATGGTGACTTGGTCTTAAAAGTGTAAGTTACTAAAAGTTACAAAAAATGGAGGGGTGGTTAATCATGTCTTATGTAGGAGGGGGGTACGAGTTTATGCTTCCATTGTGCAGATCTCTCCAAGATCTGTTTGGTGTCCAAATTTGGTACAAATTGACCCAATATTGAACACGTAATGACTTCTTGTGCCATAGAAAAACTAAATGGCTTTGTCTTCAAATTGACAACTAATTTTTATTCTTGTTAGCATGGTATCTTGAAAAACCTAATCTTTGTGTTGTCTTGCTTCAGCGTCCAAGCAATGCCCAAGTAAAAATGACTGCAATCAAATCTGTTACATAAAGGCAGACAACACTACTCAAGCGTGTGACTGTAACTCAGGATACAAGCTTGGCAGCGACGGGAAAACGTGTGCAGGTATTCATGTAATTATTAAGTATTTACACAAAAATGCTTTGATTTGACCAAGCCTATGTACGTCAAGTGGCGTATAGGGTTCTGTCATGTAAGGGTCCCAGTGTGGAAAACCAGAGTCTATCCACTTACACTTCATGATTGTATTTTATGTGACTAAAACGAGTGAGCCGTGTCCTGCGTAATTAGGGAGCTTAAGCAACGACGACGGTAACGGCAAAGAGAACTTCAAAATAACCAAAACAACAACTCTGTTTCTTTGCCGTCACTGCACGACTAGGACGTGAAAAACGAATTCGCCTTCTCTTTCGTAACTTGGGTGCGGTCTCCAAGAATTCAACTCCAGCAAATTTCACCTACATTTAACATTTAAAGCGAGTAGGAATAGTCCTGACGACGACGTTTGAAAAGAAGTGAATTCATTTTAATGGTGACAACGAATTGAAACCCCGCTACAATTCTTGGGATCCATGATTAATACTTTCGAGCCCAATATCATACTAATGTGATAGGAAAAAATGATTACTGACATACTCTTCTTTCTTACGCTAGATATTGACGAATGTACGATTCCTGGCATCAAGTGTACTCAAAAGTGCAACAATTTCGACGGTGGATACAAATGCGAATGTTTTTCAGGATACAAACTGGAGGCCGATGAATTTACTTGCACAGGTATCGATCATTATAACTTAGCCTGTAAATCATTGGTCCTGATGGAAACGAGACAACAGATTTGGTAGCTGTTTAACCTGGTCCAACTCCTCTTATCTAAAGAAACTGTAGTGCTTCATCGGTGCGGGTGGGGCTGAAACGAAAGTTTGGTTTCTTCAACAGAGTTGATAACGTAATTTGTCCAGCGTACAGAGATTCAAGAGCTGACGTCTCGAGCACAAGCCCTTCGTTGGAAGGAATGAAAGAATGAAAGAATTGTGGTTTGATGCTGAAAAACAATAAAAAGCGTTCGTTGATTCCATGGGGATTAAGAGTACCGATTTGGAAGATGAATTTTTGCTCTAAACCTTTGCGGCTTTCTGTGTTGCCATCGTGTTGGGAAATTCCACAGACCGCAACTCCCATATGAAAGGCAAAAATCAGAAAGCAAAGGCGAAAATTAAACGCGTTCCTCGTTTTCGCCAGCCTTACTATCCGAGGGCCTGGAAGAGGATAATAAAATTATAGTATTAAAAGTCTTTATTTCCTCACAAGATAAAAAAAATACATATCTCATGTCACAATATCACAATATGTCACAAACAGCCATCTGTTTTCAGTTCCTTGATGACGTAAGCTCATACTTCTGCCGCCTTCTCAGGTCCAGGATATTTTCCCTTTATAGCGACTCGTAATCGAGCCTATTGATGGTACACATGTGACGTCGTGGCGGCCATGTTGGTGGACAGGGACAATGAGATGTTTCTCCTCTTGGAGTTCACTTCCATTTTTATGCAAACTTTGTGAAAAAATTTTCTTTTGTTTTATCCACCAACATGGTGGCGAGTTAAACCACCTATTGGTAACGTTAGCAATCTTAAAGAGTTTTCTCTATGGTTGTAGTAATGTTTAAAAAACGAGCAGGAGTGTTTTATCGGGTTTGCCGAGTAGTTTTAGACCCGATAAAACACGTGTTGCGAGTTGTTTGAACGGCTTCAAAAACATTCCTGGAAAAGCGTGTGTCAACAGAGTTAATAACAATTATGCTTTTGTGAACTTTGGAAATTTATAGCATAAGAGAAAAACGTTAAACGCCGCATACTAATGACGAATGTTTTATCAGCTGATAAAACACCGCATACTAATAAGGAGGAGGTTTATCGATATAAAGTCACTCACGTGATGTATTATCGACCATTTGACAGGTCAATGGGCTTATGAATTATTAATGAATTTTGAAAGCTTTTTTTAAAACTCTAGAGAGTTATAAAACAATTTGTTTAGGCAGTTTAGTGATGTTTTTCTTTTCATTCTTGCAGACATCAATGAGTGTCTGAACCCCAACTTATTCAGCTGTCCTGGGGAGTTCCGCGTTTGTGAAAACATACCTGGTAGCTACAAATGCAAGTGTCAGGACGGCCTGTACTTCATAAACGACACTTGTACAGGTGAGCTGAAGTATCAACTCACGTACAGCATAATATGTGCAAATCTAGTTTATCAGTATATAGTTAACAATTATTCCACGGGCACGCGTTGGATATGAGATGATAGATAGCCAACGAGGCGCGTAGTGCCGAGTTGGCCATAATCATCTCATATCCAACAAGCGTAAGTGGAATAATTGTGTTATTTAGAACAATCAAAAAATATTGCTGGATTTTGCTGATTTCGTTTTGCAAGAACAATTAGAAGACAATTTCTCGGGCATTGTATAATGCGTCATATACCATGGTCACTAAGCCAATCAAATCGCTCGAATTGCATTATACAACAATCCAGTTTTTAATAAAGGATATTATACGGCGACGCGAAAATAACAAGTGATAAAAACAATATTTTACGATCGAGCGCAGCGAGTGAGTAAAATATTGTTTTTAACACGAGAAACTAAAATTCATATCTTCACGCTGGCGTGTAATTTTCTTTTAATTATATAGACACGCGTGTTTTACTGACTGTTTGCACGAACAACCGGAAAATAAGGGAAATGACGTCATCAATATCCACATTAGTGAGAAAATACGCCACTCGGGTCCCGGATGTAGTTTTGTCGTATGGATTTTACGAGTGGTATATTTTCCAGTAAAATACTCGTGTATATTAAAAGAGAATAGCTGGGGGATGTGCAGATACATACCGAATACGTCAGATTATTCCTCCTTTGGGTGGGAAAGATTGCGTGACGAGCCAAAAGAGCTTCTGTAAGGGAGGTTATGCTCATCACAACACACGTTTTTCTACTCAGGTAGTGTAAACAAGAAAATAGCCCACCCACCCCACCACTTTGTTTCCCTGTACATCTACTAAGATTTGATAACTTATCTTGCAAGTTATTTCGGTTATAATTAACGTAATCATCCTTATGATTTTGGCAATTTAGCGCTCAAACCAGACGAGGTTCCCCCTACACCAACTGTCCCACAACCAAAGAGCGCATCAGAAGAGGAAAGACAAAACTCTGTGGAGTTGCGTCTGACCAACATGAAAAAAGAGCAGGTAAATAACAACGGTATTTAGTCCGTATAATTTGAAGCAAATTCTTAATTTCTTTTGTATCAATTCATAAGTCCATCCTCTGATAACTACGTAGTTCCAGAAGACGGACACTTCATGCTGGCATAAATAAGGTCTTTATCACACACAATCACTGTTTGTCTTGTTCAGGACACCCTCTTTAAAGTGGACACTCAGTCAAGGTGCCAGCCACACCCTTGCCACATAACAAACGCTACATTTTTAACCTCCCATAAGTAGACACTCTTCAAAGTTGACACTCGTCAAGATCGCAGCCACTTACATACACTGCAATTCTGAGCTGCCAAAACGAGACACCACTCTAAGTTGACGCTCAGTCATGGCTTCAGCCACAAACACACACACACAAAATCACCTAAGTATTAACCTTCGTTTGCGGACATCGTCTAGGAGAATCCATGTACAAGATCACGATGACATTGCATTGTAAGACTACAAAAAAAGATAATCGTTGTTGAGCTGTCTTTGCTAACACTCCTGACATTCTTCCATTTACAGTACAACGTAACAATAGACGAGAACCTCAAACAAACGATGGCCCAGAGTATGAACAATTATTGCGATCAGAACAGAGCCGCCTGTGGAATAACAAGCAAACGGAGGAGGTATGTATCCCTTGATCCTCAGCGGACCCACAGTTCCCCAGGGACAGCAGAGACGATGACGACACTAACGAAAACAGAACTTAAAAATTTCATTCGCTTTCTGAATAAATTCGCCATCATTTGTACTTAGTAATGTAGCCGAACTATCCAGGAGCTACCGTCGTAGGGCCGGCTTTAGAGTTCAGAAATTAATTATCATGATGCGTTCAGGTTTTTCATTAAACCTTGAATGTTGTCATGTCACGTTGTTGTTAGACAAAGGAAGGCTAAAAATGTACTAAAGTTTATAATGCAAGTGCAGAGCCAGTGTTTTGCTAATTACAAATTGTTGCCGTCGTCGTCTTCGTTGCTTAGGTCTCTAAGTGACTCGCTTGTCCGACTTGGGTTCTGAAAATTGATAATTTACTTTCAAGCTTCTCTTTTTATTTTGAGTCCTTGAACAAGATTGTTTGCACTAAAAGTAGAATGTAAATACTGCATCGTTAGGAAAATGTAAAATAGACGTATCCCAACCAAGCAGGGAGGGGGGAGGGGGGGTATCAACGATACTTCGTGGCTTGCACTACAGAAACGTTTGAGCTTGTGGGGAAAGACGATATTTTGTGTCAAGTGGCAAAAGCTGTAAAATGGAAAAGAACGTTTGATGCCCTGAAATAGTAAACTGTAATTGCTTCCTGTCCTTCCAGGCACTACCTACAGGTCTATCACGATGAATTCTTTGGATGATGAAGTATATCGCGCTATATATATCACGTTTACGCCCCATTTTGTTTTGAAGGCCTTTTTTAAAACTGAGTGCGATTGGAGATCAGCTTACGAAAAACACTTCATGTTCTTAAATCCATATGTCTTCGGGTCGGCAGACTCACGTCTAACGCAATTTTCGTTGTTCACAGGCGAGCTTTGAGCGTTTTCTTTGCAAACAACGTTCATCTAGTGCCAGGATTTCCGATACAGGACAACAGCTTCCTGAGAATCGCGTTCTACGTTCTACAGCCCGGGGGTGCAGTCACCCCTGTTGCCGCCCTCCTGCAGGTTGTGAACAATTCCAAGTCCCAACTAGAGACTTTGTTTGGTGTCCCCATTGCTGAAATAAAATTGGGTTTTATACCCACGAGTCCACCAACAACCCCAACAGGCAGCAATGTGACCACGGTAACTTCACCTACCACAGGCGCTACCACTGTTACAGTAACTGAAGAAGAGGACGATGATTGGAAATGGATTGTGATCGGGGTTGTCATCGGATTGGTGGTCATCGTCGGAATCATTGTCGTCGCCTGCGTTGTGTGAGTAAACAAGAAATACCAATTGATGACTTAAAAAAAAAATTAAAATTGACAACTTAAAATTGATAACCAATTGATGACTTAAAAAAAATTAAAATTGACAACTTAAAATTGACAACCAATTGATGACTTAAAATAAATGTTCCTTCTAAGAACGAGTTCAGAAGTTCTTCTTTGTAAATTTTCAAATAGATAAGGGGGGAAGAGGGTTAGAAACCATGATACTGCGTAGTCAATGCTCGAACCTCTTTAGGGTGGCTGGAAAGACAATACAAAAAGGTGGAAAATAAATAATAAAAAAAACAGGTTTTACCGGCTTTCGAGGTCATTAACATACAGTAAAATTAAGCTTACAATTTATTATATTTCGATTGCAAATTTTGTAGGAAATTATATATATGAAGTCACTTCTTTGTTTGTTTTTTTCTTTTATAAAAAAAAAATTGTATTTCGAGGCCCATATGTTTGCTCCATTTTCATAAAGCAAAACAAATTTTACCAAAGAAAGTAATGCTATTCAGAGGCGCTGATTCTCTTAATCGCCATACTTCTCACTCTTCATTTCTTTTCTTTCTCATTTGCTGTAGTATAAAGAAAAAGAAACAAGGCAAAGTGGGAATGGTAGGTAATGGTGAAGAACACGAATGGAGATCTTCACCACACGATGAAAATTTAAACCGTGATCAAGAAAGACATGAAATGATGACCTACCCTGGTCAACAACCAGGCCAGCCGTTGGTGTAGAACTCGCTCGAAGAAAAACAGGTCGCTTTCCGCTGTCTTAAATCAAGAGATCAGAGGAAATTTCTTCAGCACCTGTTTTCTCAAGGGCAAGAACGGCTATCAGGAAAAGAAGAAGGCCATCATTTGAAAGTATTGCCAAAAACTGGCTTGTACATGAAGAAATACTTCCACTACACACAGGATAAACAGGTCTATAAGTAAGGGCTACACAACAACTTTCAATAAATGGTCACACTTTAGCATTTCATCCACAGACTCAAAAGTTAAAACCACCTTGTACAGCATAATAAACAGCGCCGCAGGAAAGTACTCCTTAGTAGCTTTCATTTGAATGGTCACGCTTTAGGATTTCATCCGCAGACTCAAATGTTAGAAACACCTTTTACAGTATAATAAACAGCACCACAAGAATGTCCTTTGCAGTAGCTTTAATTTCATTGTACAGAGAATTAGCGCTTCAAGTCTAAACTGTACGGCATTTTGATACTGCGCAGTATTAGATAACTGTAGCTGGACAAGTGCTATTTCACAAAAATATACAGTATCTCCATTTAATCAGCAGGAGCTAGCTTCGTGTTTCAAACTACCAGTGACGAAAGTCAGTCAGATAAAAGACGTATCATAGGCAACAATTGAACTCTTTGAGTTATTTATACTAGTTTACAAATTTCTCATCTTTTCCCTAAAAATGTGAATATCCTTAAGACGAAATATAGGCAGTTCTTTTCGTCCAGTTTTTAGAAAAAGAAAATGACATTTTCAGGCAATTTTGACACGCTATGTAAATAGTAAACAAACCGAGAAAACGTCTTCGGTGTTTTGGTAGTATTTTAAGAGATTTTACATGTTTACATTTGCACCAATGGGGCACAAAAGTAATTCACTAAGAAGCTTCTAAAAATCGACCTAAATATATACGGTAGATTTCCGACCGGTGCAGCCGAAAAACTGTTCTATTCTAGATATCGAAAATTCAAGGGAAAGGGGCTGAAATTAGTGAAATAAGTAAACCAGGGGGAGTTACTTTTGGCTCGATTCAAAGAGGCGTTCGATTTATTTGTGCCTTCTACTTTTAAATTCAGGTCATACGGTGAAATTCCGAACATAAACCCTCGCCATACAATCGTTCAAAGAACTTTCGTAGTAAATTTTTTTCGGAAGATGGTTTTTGGTGAGCTTGTTTTTGGAGAGAATTTTGCATTTCGAAATTGGCAAGTTTTGACGATAAAACAACTTTAACTTTAAGCTAACTTCTTCAAACTGCTAACTTTAACGATCATAGGCTTACTTTCGAGCTGCGTCGGGCTAAATATCAGAGGTATCTTAACGAGAGGGGAGGGGGGAGCTCGTATTCGGAAATTTACGGTAAAACAGATGACCTAACCGTCCCCTACCCAGACACAGGCAACGTTCCGTCCCCTTTGATGGTCTCAGAGTGTGTTTTACTTTAGCTGGTCTAAAGTATTTTTGCGTGTGTGTGTGTGTGTGTGTGTGTGTGTGTGTGTGTGTGTGAATATCTTATTACATGTAAATTATTAGAGTAGCAGTTCACCTGGATTTTATTCAGTAAATGGTTTTGGTGAGATCAATTGACTCTAGATTTCATTTCATTTCATTTCTTTCTTTCTTTCTTTCTTTCTTTCTTTCTTTCTTTCTTTCTTTCTTTCTTTCTTTCTTTCTTTCTTCATTACACATTGCAGACAAAGGTCATGAAACTTTGCATGTTCAGTTAACGATTTCGCGATTTGTAGATCAGTAACTGGCTATCAGTGCTGTTGTTAGCTTGTTGTTTTTAGATCAGTCGCATGTAATTGTAGGAAATGCAAATATTCCAGGAAAATCTTTCATTCTTGTACGTTTTTTCAGTCGATACAACAATAAAAATCACGCAGAAATATTTGTAAAACACCTCATATTGACTCCTTTTTGACCTTAAATCAATTATATTTTCTGCTATGCACACCTTAGTCGTGGCCCAGCTAGCCTGCGAGCAAGCTCTCGGGGAAGAGGAAAGGCGGGAGAGCTTGCTCGCAGGCCATGGCCCAGCAAGTTAGCCCGATTGGAAAGTGACGGGGTGGAGGTGGGGGTGGGGGTAGGGGTGGGGGTGGGGGTGGAGGTGGAGGTACGGGTGGGGTAGCTAGGGTATTGTAAAAGCTACATGTAGGCTTGCAGTGCCGGCCCAAAGAATTCCAAGATTTTGAGTCTACATGGTTTTATATGGGGATAAATATTGAGGAATGAAATAGAATTGGATAAAATCTGGATTATGAAACAGGGTTAGAACCTCGAGCTCTATTTGTAATTTCTGCTCATTTTTCGCTACCCTTTTGGTTCAGTCGATGTTTGCAATCCTAGAGTACCAAAACTTTATATTTCGCTATCCTTTCTCATGATGAGAGAGTGAAAAAGGTTCCGCTTTCGGGTGGAGCGCGGAGCCTCTCTATAGTCAACTTTGTAGAGTATCCCCCCCCCCCTACACCCCTAGGAGACATTGGTAGTCGAACCCATTCCTGTGCCACCGATCGATGAACGATTATCTCTAATTTGTTAATTATGTATAAAGCCGGGCCGTACACAACATTGGCGACGAGGCCAAGTGATTCACGAGATGTTTTCTTCGAACGAAAACGGCACTAATGCGATTCCCAAGTTCAACAGTTACTTAGGACTGAGGTGGACAAGATGGCTGACATCGTTTGAACTGTTCGCCGACGGCAAAAGCTCGATAATTAACGACAACACGAACGCCAACACAAAAACAAAGGCGACGAGCATTCCTGCTTCATTTAGCGGGATCAGATGCTCAGGGGATCTTCTCAACGCTCGCGGACACCGGTGCAGCGACCAATTAGACAGCCCTGAAGGGATATTTCGTACCGAAAGTTAAACTCCCTTTTGCACGCCAAGCATTTCACCGGATCCACCAAAAAGAAGGTGAGACTGTTCTACAATTTGTGACTCAATTAAGGAAAGAAGTAAAAGATTGCAATTTTGGCTTGGATGCTGCACTGATCGTTCGAACACCACTACAACTCAATCGTGTGTCCTTTTAGTATACTCCACGTGGCAGCTCCCATGTGTGCTTTCTACATATAAGCTCCCCGTTTACTACTTCATGTAATACCACAGGTAGCCCAAGCTCTATCTTTGTGTCAACGCTCATAGAGCTTGGGCTACCTGTGGTAATACATGACAATTCCCTTGATGACTCATTAGACTCATTAAACTCACGTGACTCATTAGACTCATTAGCCCAGAGACACGCGTTCTGCAAACTGCTAGATCAGTTATGCCGACTCAATATATTTTTTTCAATGACAACTTGTGCTATTTATAATCAGTGAATGAAAACCAGACTGGCTGTCTGCGCATGTTTACATTTGAAGTGTTTTCACTTTCAACTCTGCGTTTACAAACTCTTTCTACTATTGACGCTAAATATAAGTGCCCCGGTTATATTAACGGTAGTGATTGGACCTTTATTAGAACTTACATTAAAATATAACTTCATCTTACCCCTTCCATAATCATTTCTCGGCATGCATTTGAATGTTGGGTAAAAGGCAATATAAATTTGCTTTTGTTAAGTGCTTGAAAAACAGACGCTTAGTTTTCTTATTCTCAATATTTGATACCCTTGTATACCAGTACACGAACATCAGCTTGAACGCCCAAGGGCGAATTCTATTTTAAGTGCCGTTTAGGCAGAATTGTGCGCTGGAGAAAGTCTTCTTTGACAAGTTTTGTTTCTATAGTGGACACGACAAAGCTTGGCAAGTTTTTCCTAATGACTTGCGTGTCCAAAAAGTTGTTTATCAACTTGCCGAGGGAGGTTGTCAGTCGTTTACATAGCAAACATTGATTATAGTCAAGGATAACATGTTGACCCCCAACACACCACACAGTAAAGATTGTCTAAGAATGTGCCAAGGAAACTCGCTTTAATCTATTCTCATGTCCTCTCATTAGTTTAAACCTTACAATTTTTTTCAAAGAAATTTAGTCATCAAAATGAACCGCAACTGCAGAGTGATTAAGCAGCTCATTAAAGCTTTTGTCTGGCGGCGGAATTCTTGCATGTCCTCGTCACCTTCGGGGATTGCGCGAAAAAACTTTAAAGGTACGCTCAATCTCGAAAACCATTCAGAAGCTCCCTGACAAAGCCGCGAAAAAAAAAATTAAGAAAATTGGTTTCACGGCTTTACTACGGGAGATTTTACCATGGTCATTTATAAGCCATATCATCCTCAAATTTAACCCTCCGCAAAATGGCCTTTGTGAACAAAATAATATATGTTTCAATATTCTAAACCAATCACGACTTATATTAAGCACCTGGCTCCATATAGTCTTCTAAAGAGATTGTTTGAGAGTCGCAACGAAAACGAGCCGTGTTAGTTCCTACTGATTTCGGCGCTTAAAAATTTGCCGCACGAATTAGAATTTTGAATGCGGATGACGTGCAGTTCATCATGTGTCTTGTCCATTATAGACTTTATAATCTTTTCTCAATAAGCAGAACTATCATTTCAAAAGGAATTCTCTATTTATAAATATGATTTTTTGTTAGGCTCGCCAGTTTGATATTGCTGTCCGCCCACTGGGCAGTAGATTGCAGCTTTGTGGTGAAAATGTTTGAGTTGTCGGTCTTGCTCCGTTTGAAACCGTTTTGCGGAATTGTATAAAAGTTTCCGGTCAAATACAGTTTTACTGAAAGCAACAACAGGCTAAGAAATTGGCAACATAAAACTCCGATGTCTTATACATTTTCTACTATACCACAATATTCTGACAAAAAATCCGAACACAGGAAAGTAACTTATATATTAGCTCTCAAAAATATTTCATTAAAAGGCATTTCAGTAAATGTTGTAGCGAAACAATAACAAAAGAAAAAGACATTCCAAATATTTTTCTTAAATTTTATAATTGTTTCCCTTGAGCCTGTTTTGCCTCTTGCAAAGCACTTCAGTATTTTCACAGTGATATTTTTGTTGTGCTTCCCGGCTGCCCATGAAGTCTAACGTTTTGAAATTTGGATGGAAGACAATGCAAACTAAAAGAGCTGGAGGCGTTGCTTTGACGAATTATTTAATCTGTTAATCCGTCAAGTAACTGGATGTTACCTGCTCATAAACGTTTCATTTCATCAAGGAAACGACACCAACTTTCGCCGAGCGATGCTAGCTTTAAGGCACGCTACTCGATATTCAGTCGGTGATTAATTATAAAGTTCCTCGCCATGTGTCAATACAGTTACATCTGAGTGCGAAATATCCGCTACCTCGAGCGAAAAAAAAAAAACTTTTCAGTTGAATCAACGTCGGAATATCGAAGGTCGCTGCTAATAACGAATCGACAGTGTCCGTGGTTTTCTTTGCATAAGCTTGCTTGCACTCAATAATTTGACGTCGGACCAAGACTGTGTCAGAGGGAGTTGTTATTAACTTGGAAACTTGCCTTGGGCCTGATTACAGAACCGGCAAACTCTTTCGAAACACACAACGAAGTTTAAAGCACCACAAACGTTGATCTTTTTCATATGGCTACTTTTATCTTTGGATTTCTCGTATTTATGGTGAGTAACATTGGTTTTCTCAGTCTGCTTATTTAGAACAAACAGTTTCACTTAAGACTCAAAGAGAAGGCAACACTCTAAATTGAAAACGTTTGCAATGATATGTAATTAATATTGCAAAAAAAGTAAGAATTACCAGAACCACATTGAAAGGAAAATAATGGTGAATGGCTTTCATCTGAATGGACATATTTGAGTATTTCATGCATAGATCGACTCGATAATAATTTGACTAATAAGCCGGTTTCACCCTATGCGAGTATTAAAGGATTGAGATTTCTACTCCGTTCAAATCGCTTTGTTTTTGATGCTACAAACACGAAATTCACACGATTTTGCAAAAGAAACTTAGATCGCAAGGTAATTTTCCTAATACCGGGAAGCATACCATTTAATGGTCATAAGTACAATATCTTATTTTTCATGGACCATCTGAATGTTGCGGTACCTTTCAAAGCGACAGCAATCTGTTTGACTTCAGTTGAGAAAGCTTGGCTTTAGTCCCTCGTGATACAAACAAATAAAATTGTTGCGGTGTTGTTACATAACTATAAACCTTATTCAACCAACAAAAGAACATTAAAATAGTAGCCATTTTGAAATATAACTTTGCAAACATCAGTATATAACGTGAAATTCAATTTAGAAAAGCAAATGTTGTGATTCGTCACAATTTGCCCCGAATTAAGAATTTGTTCCATGCTATAAGCTATAGCGCCAGGGGATTATCTGATGGCGCAAATGAAATTTGACATACAACGTTAATTTCTCCTTTTTTGAAACTCTTAATACCAACAGTGCCAAGTTTAAAATTAAACAAACAAAACGTTTGCAAGCAAAACAAAAACAGTTTAAAACAACAACAACATCCACGAGATGTCACAACATTGAAGATTTGACCGAATTCATTCTTCTGCGCGGACTCAAAAGTAAGGACCACTTAGAACGGCAAAAGACTGCTCAAGTTCATCGGTGAACCTTGTTTGCGTCCCAGTTCAAAGGTGAAATTACCTTGTAGTAGAAAAAAGACATCACGTGCACTGCTTAAAATCTTAAATTAAATGGTCACAGGTTTAGAATTCGATTAATTTTTCGGATCTGTTATTCGTAAGAGGGAGGTTTTGCGCAGCCCGCTGAAATGCAACTGGCGTTTATCAACGCGGACGGAACGTCAATAAAATCAGAAAATCTAATAACTTTTTTTGTGAGTCTATGAATTTACTAAATCATTTTACGATATACAAAAAAAGTTACAGGAACCCTTAGGTGAATCGGTTTTCCGGGTGTCGTGCATTTTAATGCATTCTAATGTTCTCTGTTTTAAAAAACAGAGAACAGCGACACACATCGACGACCAGTCTCCACATACTTCACTTTAAAATACTTGAAGCTTTCTTAATGAATCGTAAAATGCTTTAGTAAACTCACGGTATTATAAAAAAAGTTATCAACTTTGAGCTCCTAGAGCAAAAACCTTTCTTTCAACGGACTAATCTTGTTTTATTACGTTTTACCGCGGTTAACGTTCGTTTATACCAACTTTTTATGAAGCGCGGTTCTTTTTCTGTCTTTTTCAACAGATGACACATGGCGTAGTCTTTGGTTACTCAGGTATGTCAATTTTTAAATTTAATATTATTATTATCCTTCCTTATCATTTAAGAGCAGAAAACCACGGCATTTCATACCTTCACTTTAAGAAAAAACTTAAGGTTAAATTCAAGGTCTTGATTGCTTTTGTGTGCCGTTATCTCTTTCAGTCGGTGTAAATTTTTTTTCCACTCCTAGCTTGTTGATTATGTGAAAATGTTCTTTTGTTTTGTTTACAACTGAGTCCTCAACGTCCCTTAATACTGGGCCAAAAAATTTTTCTTCTCTAATGTGAGACGTGTAGCTCGTACGGTGAGCGAAAGTTTCGTCTAACCACAGGTTTACCATCATAGGTAGACTGTGCTACTTATTGAATGCCATATTTAGGACGTCTTAATCAAAAGTATGAAGATGTAAACTTTCCTGTTCTTTGTTTGTTTTGTCGATCTGAGTGTGCGAGATTTACAAATTTGACGCTTGCCGTAACCAAAAACAATGAGACATCGTGCTCAATCATAACCTTAGCCTGCGAGGGTCACCCGCGAGAGGATTGGGGCGGGCGCTCCCGCCCCAATGCTCTCGCGGCGGACCCAAATAGAGTTTTCTCGTAGGCCACAACCTATGAACAACAGATGCTGGTGAAATTAGAGAAATCAGTCAACTAAACGGGCAATGAATCGGCTGCGAGATTAGTTGAGAGTGAGTTCAATTCATATTACTGAAAAATGGCTTCCGACAATTTAGTCAGACTGATATTTGATGCACAAATTTCCATTGACGCCCTCAATTTAATTTTCCGTTCCCTTAGAACTTTATGCCCAGATCTCCGCAATGTTAAAAGCGTTAGACTTATTAAAATGGCCGTAATCAAACGAACCAGCTGTAAATAGAACAAGATGCCTATACTGGCATTTACGTGTGATGCCCCTTGATTCTTATAATTATATGCTTCGCAGACTATCCTAGCTAATGGAATATTTTGAGTCACAAAGATAGCGTTATGCTGTTTCCCTTGTGTTACACGTCTTATCGTTATACCGGAATTTCTATTACAATAACGCCGCCTGACTCACGTTTCTGGTTATGTAAATAAAAGTGTAAGATTACAAATTGTTTTCGTTTCACCAAAAAAAAACAGAAAGAAAACAGGCAAAAAGATTTCCTAAATGAAAACTTTTAGTACAAATGGACAATCAAGCCTTTAATCTTTTTGTAAAGTAGATTTCCAGTTGCGTTTAAGCATCAATTCGGCAAAGTGATGCGATCTGTGTTTTAGCTTAATGACCTTTCCCCTGCATATTCTGGATGGTTCTACAACTGTCAAACAGAAGCATGATTCCTTCGCCTTGAACTCTCCGATTTCCACCGTTTTTACTGTCGAGTGCTTCTTAGAAGTTATTCTTTCGATTTACCGCTTCAAAAGGGTTAATTTTCTTTTTGAAAACGGCACATTGGAATCTAAAACATTAAAACAATATGGCCACACCACTAAAGTCAAGCCTTTTCAGTTCCACCGAGAGACCACTAGGACCTGAATAATCACAATAGTAATTAACTCCCCTCCGATCCCTCCTGACCTACACTAAGATATTGGATTCTGATTGGACCGTTTTTGTTAAAGACAATAAGGACAATAGGAGACAAAAAGATCCCCTCTAGGAGAAAACTGAATTTGATACATGTAAAACGAGTTAATAATTGAAAGATGCGCATTTGTGGATACAAACGGCCCCCATTTTATAACGTGGGCTGCACAGGCATCCCACGTAAAAAGTAGTTAATTAGTCGGGCCTACTGAATAGGACAGAGTAAGCGGATAAGATCAATACCGACAGCAGTGTGAAATATCCCAGCTACTTCGTTTTGTTTGTCCCTCTTACCGAAATTAAGACAAAATATTTCAATACAAGCGAGCAGTAGTTCATAATCTTATAAGTATAAGCCGCCTACACAGTGCGTCCGACTTGAAGAACATACTCTTCCAGATCATTCTACAGACGCAAGACGGCATATATTGTATTAAAGAAAAAAGGAAAAAAAAAACAATGAAGGTCGGAAAAAATAGCGTCATTATATACTAATTAGAATGTCATAAAAAACAGTTATTGTTAAATTCTTTGTGACCTTTTTCTTACAACTTTCTAGAAAGATTTCTTGTGAGGAGATTTTCATTGCGATGTTTAGTTTGCTTTATACCGACTGTACGTAGATTTACTTTAAAGTTTAATAACAGATTTGACATATAAATTTCCAGGAGCCAGATTTTAGCCTCAATCCACGTTATTGACGGAACTTTTCTTTGCCACCATTTACTGAAATAGCTAAAAATAAATCAGTACACTAATGCTATAATTTTTCTCCCTGAAGACACCCATTTAAAAAGAATCCAAAGGCATATGACCATGTCAATAATTAAACCAATTTCAAATTCATTTTAATGTTATGTTATGTCTAGAATGCCAATACCGCCACCTTAAAATTGAAATACATCTTCGATATTTTACTCCAAAAACTGCCAGTGGTATGGCTTTCTTTAATACACCTTGAATTTGAATTTGAAAGCTCCACAGCTGCTAAATGTTTGGGTTTTATAGTAACAAACATGTTCTCAGTTTCACCCGGAACAGAATGGCCTCTTTTATATAGAAATTAAAAAGTTGTTACTTTATGGCACATTCGGGTCTGTTTGTTGATGTTTTCGCCTTTCCTAGGATAATTAATAAATGAAATATTGTTGGAATTTTACACAATTTCCTTTGCTAAAGCATAACACAATCTTGGAGACATAAAAATCTATGCGCAAAACCGCGTGTCGCCAAATTTAATTAAACGTTTAGCTTTGAATAAAAGTTGACGCTCATCCGGAATAAAGATAACTGACGTGAAAAAAGTCATTCAAATGTTTTATCATCAACAACGGGGCTGAAATGACACTTGCTATTGAACAACGAAATCAGATCCGGTTTTGTTTTACCCCTCATTGGATATATTCCATTCCTAATTTGATCGCAGGATTTTACCCTCGCCACAGTTTTGAGAATGTCGCTTGTGAGCGGCAATTTTTTTCTCTTTAATTTGATGGTTTATGGCAATCTACTGGTGAAAGACGTTTTGTTGCAAGACCCTCCTTCAAACGAAGATGCCTCAAAACGTGAGTGAATGTGACATTCTATAAAGACGATAGCATACAGATTTCGCTTTGAAACTATACCTAGCTTTTTTACGGATTTGAAAAATATGTTCACAAGTACTTTATCCACAAGATATTGTTGGAGAATTTGGCTCTAATTCTTAACAAAAATGTGCATTTAGAACTAATGAGGTAACCAATTTTTTTATCACGTTCGTAATCGAACAACAATTATTTTACAGCCATTTAAATGACTCGATGATTAATTATGATCTAGTCGCCACATTTTAACGCTTTGTTCTACGAATTACGAATAAAAGTAAGCTAAAATGCATTTTTAACTTTTCAGTGCTAGCTTTCATCATATCTTTCTCTTCAGTTTCACGCTTAACTTAGCGCAGCGGAATCAACGGAATATCTTTAATCAGATCACGGTTAATTAAGAGGACGTTTCTTTTGGACATTGATATTTTTGACGAAATGTTGTTCTGATGCAAGAATCAGTTCGCACAGACATCTTGGCCCTCTTCTTGGTCCAATTTTTTTGCAGTAAAGTTTGAACTGAATTTACACTTGTTTTGCATTTTTAGGTGGTTTGAAAAAAATTCTTCTTTTTTTCTCGTGCAACGCAACGTCGTTAAAAATAATGAGTGTCGTTTTTAACTCCCTTAAAGCAAAGTTGACAGAGGGAAAGGATCTAAGATACCCAGATTAAAGTGCAGCAAAAGTCCTAGGATTTAGATTCTTGTTCTGTGTTATGATTAAATTAACAGGAAGGAGATAAACAGCATTTGAAGCAAGAGGCTCGCAAACTTTCATTTTTCATACAATGCCGGAATTTCTTCAACGTTATTGAATTGTTCCTTTAACAGCTTTAAGTTAGGTTTGCAAATCAAAGTACTGTTTGGAATGTTTATTACGTTTTACGGAACCGTATTCCGAGAAAGTGAAATTAGTTTTTTCGCTATTCCTTTTGTGCTAATTTGCAACAACTTTTATTCTTTGTATATTTTCCTCTTCATTTCCTGTTCGTTCTTGACTCGACCTCTCACTAAGAGCAGTTTGTTCCAACCTTTAAATGATCTCTGCGCGTCATACGTAACAAACTTGGTACTCTGCAGGCTAAAACGGTAAGAAAAGATGTATCCATAGTCAAGCCAACTTTGGGTTCCTTAGAAGTTAGGTTGGGGTCAGGTTAAGGCTGAAGAGTTAGAGAAGATCAATGTAGGGTGGTTAATGTCTTATTTCCCCTTGACCAAACATATCGGTAATTATGATAAAGGAAATAGAGCGGTTTCCAATCGAGTGTCGTAAAACCAAAACCAAAGTAATTACTCTGGCAAATCGCAAAAGATGTAAACAACACAATGAGCCAATCAGAATTCGAAGCAAATATATGTAACTGGCGCCAAGCGCAGGGAAACGCGTGTGAGCGAGGCACGATTGGTTTTGGTTTGGATTCCCTTTGGTTGCGAAAGTGGCGCGAGTTTTGTTAACCAATCACAGAGCGTTGTAATACAAAACCAAAGCAAACGAAAAAATTACTTTCGACGCTCAATTGAAAATCGCTCTAATCAACAAAAATAACTTGTCTCTATGTTCAAAGAAATTCTCTCAGCAAGTACCATAAGAAATATGTGGAGAGCAATGGAGAGAATATGCATGTTGATTAAGTCTCAGTCTCTGTAAAACTGGCTTGGAGTGAAATGATAACAATAATGTTCTGCAAGGCGAGGTCATTCACTGTAACTATTGTTTGATAACTTGTGGCCGTCATGTTTGAAGTGGATGAATTTTACAATTTTTTTAAAAAAAGAACTTCTTAATCAATAGCTTTCATTTGCACGGTCACACTGTAGGATTTCATCCACAAACTCAAGAATCACCTTATACAGCATAATAAATAGCACCACAGAAAAGTACTACTCAGTAGCTTTCATTTAAATGGAAACAGTTTAGGATTTCATTCACAAACTCAAGAATCACGTTGTAATTTAAATGAATTTCATGCCATCAAGGATTTTGACTCCCTTAGCCAAGCAATCAGTCAATCCGTGATTCTGAATATTTTTAAACGTAATCTTTTTAACTTTGTAATTTAAATGAATTTCAGTTGATATCTTGTACATTTTAATAGTTTTTACATATTTTAGATTTTTAATGTCTTTGCGAATTGTGTGTATTTTGTATTTTTTTAGATCCTTTTTGAAAACCATATTTTATATGAAAAAGTCATCTTAATAAAGATTATTATTATTATTATTATTATTATTATTATCATTATTATTATTATTAATATAAACAGCATTACAGAAGATGGTCACATTTTAGGATTTCACGCGCTGAAACGTTAGAGCCCGCTTGTACAGCATTATAAACAGCAGGACAGGAAAATACTGCCAAATAGCCTTAACTAATTTTGTGGGAAAAAAACCCGACTAAGTTTACATCATACTGCTAGCCCACAAAGACATTAATTCGGAAACAGACTTTACCATCCTGTCTAACATTCACTGATCACTAAAAAGCATTTTCTCACAATATTTTCATCTCCAGATTGTCCAGTTTTTACTTTCGAATATGGCGCTGGCGGTTGGTCCAAACAAGGCTACGCATTCCGTCATCAACCCATATTTGGTGGACGTCCAGACTTACCAACGAATGCTGGTCACCAAGGAAACTGGCTGATCGATTCTTCCAGAAATGTAACGTCGCCTTGTAGCTGGCAGAATTCTTCGCTTGGGGAGGCTGCCACGGGGACTATGATGTCAGCGCCTTTCGTCATCAGAAGCTCTTGGGTGTCTTTTCTGATTGGTGGTAAGGATAATAAATGTTCTTTCATACCTCGGACATATCACTTTTAAGAACCACTCCGACAAAAGTCGAGCAGTCTAAAGCACTCAGATGTTTTGAAAATGATATTTAACTACAGTTCGCAAAAGGCTAGTCCTAATAGCTAGCAGAATTTCGTTTTTCTTTAATTCTAGGCGCACTTTAAATGTTAGAGTTGTAAGCATGTAACTCACCCTCAGTAGGAAACTAACACTCTTGGTTGCTGCACCCAAAAGAAACGGAATAAAGGTCAGGAAATGTACCACTACTTTGCATATTTCAAAAGTTTCGTTTCATCTTTGCTTTCGGGTCTTCGGCTGCAGCAATAGGCAATTTCCGAGTTGCTTTGAACCTCATGACCCGACGCTGAGTGCAAAACTTTTCATGTGAAAATTAGTTTAGTTTGCACAGAGCGGTTTTCAATTTGAGTGTCGAAAGTAATTGCGTTTTTGCTTTGTTTTGCATGACTACGTTCTGTGATTGGTTGATAAAACTCGCGCCACCTTCTCAACCAATTAGATGTAAAACCAAAACCAATCGTGCCTCGCTCGCACGTGTTTTCCCGCGCTTGGCGCAGGTTACATGTATTTGCTTCGAATTCTGATTGGTTCATTGCGCTGTTTGCGTCTGTTGTGATTGGCCAGAGTAATAACTTTGGTTTTGAGTTAACGACACTCAATTGAAAACCGCTCTATGAATGAAAACTAATTTCCATACCACAAACTATGCGCGAAGCCTCGCTTTCATAACGAGGTTCAAAGCAACTCGGAAATAGCCTATTTGTTCAAGCACTCGCGTTGTCCCCAGGCCCATACGAATTACCAGCAGCGTGCCAGGCATTTTAAACTCCAGAGAAGGAACACCATTGCTGTGCAACTGTCAGTCTCATGTTAAAATCAGGTTCTTCAGTCTGTAAAGTTATCCATATTTTAGTTATTTTACTCTGTGATTTAAGGTGGCTGCGACGTTCAGAAAGTGCGCATGGAAATTCTGTTGAACGGAAGCACCATTATTTCAAGGACTGGAAGCTGTCAATCCCAAATGAAGAGAAAATGGGTGAATCTTGCGGCGTACATTGGTCAAATTGCAACTGTTAAACTGGTGGACGCTGGAGTCGCAGACTGGGGCCACATTTTATTTGACGACTTTAGATATGAAGCAGCCTGTGAAGGTATTAACTATGTGAATTTGAATAATTTGTTTACTGTTATGTAAATTAATTGAATCTTGAATGATGTCATGGGTTGAACATGCATTAAAGGGGAAGATCACGAAAACTTGATGTCATTTCAAAACCCAAAAACGTTTGTCTGACAACAGAAACAAAACATAATTGTCTAGCTTTGTTATCAATTATCACCCCTGCACAATAAAACTTTCGATTAGTGCCTCTGGCCAGAGACAGAGTAGACCGGTATGGATTGAAACTTGAAAAATGTTAGGCTAATGTTTTTCAAGTTCTCGCATTTTTGTTTCCAAAATACGCTAGAACAGAGTACGAGTTGTTCCTTTCAAGAATTGAGTTGATATCTCTCCTCTCGTTGTGCTAGAATTATTTTGTAGCAAAGTGAAGGTCTTATTTCACCATTTTTAACAAAAAAGGTCAAAAACCCCATGATACTGCCCCTTTAAATAATAAATTACTTCAGTCAGTTTGTCCATCAGAACTATGCACGCTAGACTCCTGCGTGCTCCTCATAACATTCCAGGCAAATTTCACATATGCCCTTCATAAATATCTTTGCTCGACATGTCGAGTCTAAAGTGCAACTGAAAAGCTTTCATTTTGTTTGCATATGAATGAAAACTAATTTTCACAATAAAAACTTTGCACTTAGCCTCGCTTTCATAATGAGGTTCACAGCAACTCGGAAATGGCCTTTTGTTAAAGCATCCGACGAGTGTACTGCAGGTCTTGGACTTCACTTCGTTCAAGTCGGGAGCTTTTTTCCTTGAATGTTAAAAAAACAAAAAACAAAAAAAAAAACATGCTTTACTCAGATTTTGCTAACATTATTCTTTTGTTTCGCCAGATCTGATCGATTGTGCCGACCGGGGTCAGTTGTGTAGATCACCAGACATGCAACAAGACACTGACTACACATGTTCATGTGGACAAACGCTACCAAACATTCAATCTTGTGGCGATAATAACACGTGCATCATTTCCCACGGAATCTGTCAGCCATTTTGCAACGACACGGAAACCAGATGTCAATGCCGGCAGTGCAAATGTGACAGCGGTTATTCCTTCAACAGCAGCAGTCAGTCATGTGAGGACATTGACGAATGCCAATCAAACGTGCATGACTGCCAGCACACGTGCATTAACACAGATGGCGGGTTCCAGTGTTCTTGTCTGAGTGGGTACAAACTCAATAGCGATAAGAAGTCTTGTGGTGATTATGACGAATGCAGAAACAACAACAATGGCGGATGCGATCAGGTTTGTGTGAACAGCATCGGTAGTTACTACTGTTTGTGTAACCAGGGCTGGACAGTAAACCCGGCGAATAACCTGAATTGTACTGATAACGATGAGTGTAGCCAGAATCCAAATCTGTGCCCCGAGGCATGTGTGAACACTCCAGGAAGCTACTATTGTGACTGCCGACCGGGTTACAGGCTTTCTGCTGACAAGTCACGTTGTCAAGATATCAACGAGTGTTTAACTAATAACGGAGGATGCCAGTTCGGTTGTTCAAACACACCAGGAAGTTTTCAGTGTTCATGTGAATCAGGCTATCAGCTTGCAAGTGATGCTAGGACATGCGAAGATGTAGATGAGTGCAGCACCGGGCAGGCGGGTTGTTCACAACTGTGTGTGAACACTCCAGGAGCGTTCAACTGCTTTTGTTTACACGGCTACCGGATGCAGGATGATAACACTTCTTGCGCTGACATTGATGAATGTCAGTTGCGTCAACACAACTGCCCGCAGTTGTGCAATAACTTCAATGGTGGATACAACTGTTCATGTTTCCAAGGTTACACACTTACAGCAGACGGCAAAAGCTGTTCGGATGTGGATGAATGCCTCTTCGACAACGGAGAATGTTCTCAAGTGTGTGTGAACATTCCAGGTAGCCACAACTGTTCTTGTTTCCAAGGTTTCGAAATGAAAGTTGATGACGATTCTCACTTGTGCAATGATAGTTGTTGGGCTAACAATTCGTGCCCCGAAAATTGTTTGGACAGAAACTGCGAGGACGTGAATGAATGTGAAATTGCCAATGACTGCGAGCACAAATGCACGAATACCATTGGTAGCTATATGTGTTCGTGTTTTGACGGATTCATCTATGAAGATGATGAACAATCTTGTGTTGATGTGGATGAGTGTACAACGAGTGGGAGCGGCATGGGTTGTGTAAGCTGTGTTAATACTCCAGGAGACTTCCATTGCACATGCGCAAAAGGTTACACATTTAACAAGGATTTTATGATTTGTGAAGGTAAGCTGACGAATTTTTTCTCTTCAAATGCTAGATTTGTTAGAAGACAAAAGAGCTTAAATTTTATTCATTTCTCAGTAAGGTTTAAAAGATAGATTAGAATTTTCAAAGAACAGATTTGATTGTACTTTATACTCCCTACATAAAATTATCTCAAGCTTATTGAACGGTAATTAACTTGCAGTAGAGACAAATGTGGAACCATTCATTTTAAACGGAACGATGAGTTTAATGGGAAGCTAAAATGGTTAACGCTTGCATGAAAGAAATGATATATATGTAAGAGCGAAAAATTATAATACTTGGCCATTCTTATGCAGCTTGCATGAAGGTTTAACTTAAACCAAGAGAAAGCGGATGTTTATATTAGCAATAAATTTTATTCAGCTCTAGCTTCAGCCATCTATGTTGTGTCAATTACGCTTTGTTCTTATCAAAACCCATCGGTTTACTGAATAAATTTATTTGTCTTTCAGAGCGAAAGTCGTTAGAAGTTACTCTCACAGAGGGACAACAAAAAATTGCGGTAAGAAATAGTTCTTTAAATTCAGGTGCAGGACAACAGAGGGCCCTTACAGTAAAAACCTTTGTTGTTCTTTGTGTCTTTCCTTGGAGAGGAGGCCATTTTGAATAAATTACGCGCGGTTGACTAACGTGAGGACTGCATGGTACCGAGTTTCCATCCGAAACCGTTCGGAAAACTCTTTTTTTTTTATTATTCTCGGTGCGTCGTGATCGGAGACTTCTGAGGAATTCCAGGGCGCTCTGCTCGGTCACTAAAAAAGACGTTGTTTAGACTTCTTGGTACCCAAGGAGCAATCGTGTTCTCGTTCGTCAATTTGGCGCCCGCCATTTTGTTTATTGTATCGCCGGAAGGCATAAAGAAAAAGCGTGGGAACTGACTAAAGATCCTGTTGAGACCAGTACCCGTGTTAAGGAATGATGCCCGAGTACTACGCTCGGAGGCAGCGTTCGTGCCCGAGCACGATGCGCAGATATAATTCTCGGGGATCAACAAAAAGCTGTGTTCAGATTAGTGCCTGTACCTGAGCACCGGCCAGGACATCTAGTGTGAACGGGTCCTTAGTATATGGATCACGTTGATGTCCTCCACTGCTGTAACCCGAGGAAACATGGTATCTAACGAATTAACTACATTGATCAGTAAACGCTTGTAGTAAACTATATTTTGAAATTGCAATTACAGCAAGCTGCAGATGTGGCCGCCATAGTTGAAATAACTAAACATATCTCAAACGAAGTGAACGATTTAAAGACAATGAGCAGTGAAGAGCTTACCAAGACACTGGGTGTGTTGAGTAACTTGACGGACAAGATTCAACAGTTTAATACCAGTCAGGGAGAAGTCAAAGAGCTTATAACGGTAAGGAAAACAAGATGCCCCTCAGCCCGTCGGATACGTCTTTAGGTAGAGAGTAGATACTCAGAGAAACAAGAAGCCCCATGGTTTTAAAGCGGCCTCTTCGGGATGCCTTTAGGTAGAGAGTGGATGGTTAGAGAAACAAGAAGCCCTCTGGTCTAACAGCGGCCGCTTCGGGATGTCTTTAGGTGGGGAGTGGAAAATAAGAAGGAGAAATTACCAACATTTTCTAGCCTGACACATCCTTGTGGGAGTGGTTTCAACGTATAACATGTTTAAGGTTATCCTCCAGTGATAAAATGGATGAACATAGACCGTAAGACCAAAGCTGATTTTTTTCTACTAGTCCAGCGGTAGGATACACGTTTTCGGTATAATGTCCAAAATAAAAATATAAAAAAATAAAAACCACAATTTGGTCGAAAAAAGATTACAAATATTTACAGTTTGGTGTAAATACTCACGGTATCAAAATCACTTCTTTCCAAACTTGAAAAAATCTACCTTTTTTAGCTGTCTAGTGAAGGTTTTTTGCTTGAGGTGATAATGCATTAAAACACCCGATTTAGTTTCTTACTTTTAATAGGAACAGAAGACGTAAGGTAATAAAGTGTTATAACTTATAGGGTGTCAGTGTGATGGTCAGCTCATTAATGGAGAAAGAAAATGAAGGATCGTGGAGACAACTCCAGGAGACTAAGGTAAACTTTCAGTTCATAAGCTTCTCTTTCCCCAGGATTCTATTTTATCACAACTTCTTTTAATCTTATAAGGTGTATTTTCTTGCCACGCAAATACTAGAAAGAAACCATTTTTCAGACTTCGTTATCCGATTGTAACTTACAGGGAACTGTGCCGATCACGGTCATCCCAGAGGTCTTGGAAAAAGCTGTCAGCGCTGTAGTTCATTCGCTGGATAAGGCCACAGATGGAGAGTTGAACATGGTTATATCAACTGCAAATCTAGGTAATACATTTACATTGGTATGGAAACTTTTTGCAGACCTTTTACGTGTCAAAAATGTCGCAAAAATAATATTAGACGCGGATACATACTAACACATAAAGAACAGTGGGGGTGAAATATCTTGTTTAAAGTGCCTATATTCGATGTAGTGAAAGTCACTAAACAAATGTTTTTTTTTTTAATAGAACAAAAGGTTCTCGCAGTTATATACGCAACAAGACTGTTGCGAAAAACCTGAGAAAAATTCAGACTTCAACGGGATTTGGACCCATGACCTCTGCGATCTTCTTCTATTTTTAAAATTTTTCATCCGCAGTGCAAATACATGTTACACAAATGTTTTGTTTTTTAATTTTTATTTTGCAGAAATGAAAGTAGACGCAAAAAGGAGACAAACATTTAGAGGTTTAAAGGTTCCAGCTAATTCACCAAACTTTGTGGAGCTGCCTGAATCAACTGTGAAAGATAAAAATGACAACGGTAAAAAGAATTCTTCCAAGTTGTACATTTTTGAAACCCGATTTAGACCGGAAGAGGTACAAAGGCAGAGCGTAACAACGACAGCGCTCGTCTCTGCTATTTTAACAACAACAATACTTAATTTCACCCCATAATTATTACAATAGAAATATACCACCACACAGTTATTTTTAACGAGTTAAAATAACTCCAACAGTTTAAGAAGACTAAGAATAAGTATCTTTGGCTACGGGTGGCCAGGATCAAAATAGGATCGCCGTGAATCTTTTTCCAAGTAATTCCCTTTTCCCGAGTGCCTTCCGCGCACCGCTTGGAGACTCGAGACGGTGGTCCTTGCTATTTACTAACGTCATGTGCGACATGCGCCGTGCATACATTGGTACTTTTGCACTCCTTTAAGGAAAATTTATGTCGTGTCTTAAATGCAATCATGCTTTATCTTAGATACGGTGGGAATCTCTGTGGCTCTTCTCAAAGGAATGGAAAACATTCTGCCGGCCAACGCCACATCAAGTTCAACCAACGACAACTTAAATTCAATAATTGTCATAGTGACAGTCATAAACGTGAGCCCAAAGCATCTGGCCAATCTGAGGGATCCTGTCATTCTACGCTTCAAACACTTAAAGGTGAGACATCTCTAGCCGCACGAGACTCCCAAAATTCCAAACTTACCCTTCGGATCAATCTTCTCCGCTAAGGAAAACACCGCTCAATTTATTATTAAATTATCTAACTAGATATTAATTATTTGTCTTACAGGCGGACGCGCGCCATCATAAATGCAGCTTTCTGAACGAAACAACCATGTAAGTAATAATAATAATAATAATAATAATAATAATAATAATAATAATAATAATAATAATAATAATAATAATAATAATAACCTTTATTTACCCTCGGCAGTGTTTATAGCACAAGTGCTAGTGGGGCCGAGCATTAAACCTCGTAAAGAAATAATATAAATTGAAAATAACATGGTTAAAAATCCCAACTGGCAGGAGGCAGACCAGCTGGCTATTTACAAGCGCGTCCGAGGAGTTGAACTTGGGGCTACCGAGAAACAACTCTAGCTAGTGGTCAGAGCGGGACTTCAACCCGGGACCACCGGATTCCAAGTCCGGCGCCTTAACCACTCGACCACGCTGCCTCCGTAATACAGTGACGGTAATTTAGTTGTACTCGCATATGTAAACTGTGTTGAAAGTAAATGCAAATGAGGTTTTTCCATCTTTGGATTTACTATCCATCCTCCAGGTCTCATCGTCACAGCTTTCACCTTTGAGAAATTATGGAGGGGACGGAATTCGCTCCCTACTCCGGCTCCAGAAGATTAAAAAAAAATGCTCGTTATAGACAGTGTTAACACATAAGGACTAAATTAAAGTAACAGGAACTGTCATTTCAACAGAACTAAGTTTCCGAAGGATTATCAGAAACATTGGTCTTCTTTGGGGTGCAAGAAAGTTAATGGTACGGATGAGTTCACTGTCTGTCACTGCTATCACCTCACAAGTTATGGACTTATCATGGACGTACACAACATTTACGTGAGTAGCCACCAACTTTACCAACGCTACCAGATTTACTGCTACATAGTTCTTTCAGCTTTATTGGTCAATTAATTAATGAATTAAATAAATAACAACAAACTAAAAATGTGAAAGAAAAAAATTTGGAAAGAAAGACCAAATGGGTTAGTGCGAAAGGGATATGATACCCATGCGAGGCAGAACCCCAACCAAGGAAAAATAAAAGGAAAAAGTACAAATGAGAACACTGATAAAAAACACGAAGATTACAAACGTTGGCACGGGCAATCACGGGAGAGGAACCAGCTGCAAGGCATGTCTTTGTCAAAGGTGGTATCTAATAAGGTGAAATAGGTAGCACGTAGAAAATTCTTAAAAATACTTAGACTGGAGAATTTGTCAGGAGAGACAAGATTGCAGATAGTATTCCAGGGTTTCACAGTTGACACAGTTCTGTTAAGAAACGAGGCCTGAAAAGTAGTGGTTCTGCAGTGAGCAGGTCTTAACATCAGAGTAGGGATCTGAGGGCGAGAACGATCATGCAGGAGAAAAGTAACAAATCGATCAATGTAGGCTTTCAACCAACTGAATGGTTACCCTTTAGGATTTTGCAGACATACTCAAAAAATACAACCACATCTCAGTGAATAAGGCGGAGTGTCCGTCAACAATAATTCGAATTTCATCCATGGCACACCACGAGCTTCGCGAACTCCAGTGAGTTACCTATTTCTAGGTTATGTTGAAGTTTTACGCAACTCTTTGTTTTACTGAATTAATTTCCAGGACAAACTGGATGATGTACACAAGGAAACCTTGAAGTACATCTCACTCATTGGATGTAGCGTGTCCATTTTCTTCTGCCTTCTCGCAGCCTTTGGATTTTTCCTCGGCCTGTAAGACATTTTTTTATTCTTAATTTTGAGTAATTTTCTAATGACTCTCGTTCTAACTAAACCTTAATAAATTTGGTCTTTCCTCACAAGTGCCATGTAGAATATTTAAGGACAACTTTTAAAAGTTTCTAATTGATAAACAGTCATTTCAAGTCATCTTAGCTTAGAGTAATTTTCTGATGACTTTTGTTCTAACTAAAACTTAATAAATTTGATCTTCCCTCACAAGTATTTTAAAAAATCCAGTACCATGTAGAACAAAGTTTCTAATTGATAAACAGTCATTTTAAGAATGTAGATACATTTAGTTTTATCGTTAGGCTTAGTAATTTATCTGAGCTATCGCCACAAGTGGAAGTAAACAAAGAATCAATCAAAAAACCATTGCACGAGTATTTCAAGGTTACAATACGACATTTCTGAGTTGCTGTGAACCTCATTATGAAAGCGAGGCCAATGCATAGCTTTGATTTCTAGCCGGAGGAAAAACCTCGATTTAAAATACATATCTTATGTTAAAACAATGATTAACCTTGGACACTGGTTTATTAACTCGGGGCCTAACTTGAGCAATGGAAATTTAAACTGGCTCTTCACGATTGGTTTTCGTTTTGCTAAAGATTAGTTATAAACGGCATTTTTACACACCCTGACTACTGAGTTTTCCTACCCACGTATTATTCTCTATCACCTTTATTTCGAATTGAATCTCAGAACAGAGCGAAAACAAAGATGTACCAGCTTTCTATAGTCAATCAGGCACAAATGCCCTTAGCAGATAAAGAAGTCGGATTTCATTTTTCATATTTTTTTTTGTCCGTCAGGAGAAAGACACGAGAGAAGAAAACTCGACGGGAAACGTACTATTTGCACATCAACCTCGTCCTGGCGATCTGCCTCTCGCAAATCTGTTTTGTGATTGGGACATTTGTTGTTTCCATCGACGTGGTATGTATACACCCATATAAATGCGTTTGTATTAAAAATACTCTGGTAATATTCGTTGCTTGTATGTCTGATTATGCGTAAAGGCACACAGTAGTGGTGGATCTAGAATGGAAAACCCCTAAAACAAGTTAGTTCATCGCTCCCTTAACTCTTAACGTCAACATTCTCTTTTTGCCACTGCTGTAAAGTCTGGACGGAATTAATTTTTTCAATGGAAATGTTTTAAAATGATTTCTTGTGTTCTTCTTTCAAACTTCGTAGCAATAACCAGACGTATAATTTATCGACGTGTGACTCCTTTTCCGCCCTTCAGACGAACTTGATCCGTCAAACGTTTTTGATTAATTCAGTAAAGAGGAAAACGAAAAGCAAACTTGAAAAACGAACTATGAAACAGACAAACAATGTTCATCTGTACCTGATTGTACGAAGGCCAGTCGACGCTAATCCACGATTAAATGTTATTAATCGAGGTTTTTTCGGTGGAAAGCGTTTTTGAAAGCTCATTTAAATTAAAGTATTATTTTGAAACTGAAGGGCAAAAGGCTTCTGGAAAAATCCTTATTTGTTAGTAATTAAATTAGAATCATATTTCTCACTAACGGCCTGGGTTAGATCTGGGTTAGTTCATCATGCTTTGAACAACTGGAACCTGGTATGTGTACACAGATCTTCTAAAATTAAAATTCTAGACACATGCAGTATCTCGTTCGTTCAGTCCGGAGTATACTGACCAACCAGGCCATAGGCCAGTTGTATTTGTTGGCGATAATTACTGCATCATATAAAAAATATTCCTTTGTCTTTCTCACAGCTTGCTTGCAGGATAGTTTCCATAGCAACCCATTACTTCCTGAGTGCATCTTTTTGCTGGATGTTGGCTGAAGGAATCCATGTTTACAACAAGATTGTCCGAGTATTCAGCAACAAGAAGTACAACAAAGTGTTCTTCGTGTTGGGCTGGGGTAAGTAACAATATAACTCCGTTTTTACCCCCCAGCGCACGAGGCTCCCTGTATTTTATGTACCAATTAGGAGAATTTTACAAAGCGTGATGATTGTCACCAACTAACAGGCCTCTCCCATTGACCAATCGTTTGGACCTGCCACAGGATGCCCAGTCTACACATAATCGAGAATATTCAGATATTCACGCTTATGACCAAGTCGAATTGAAACATTCAGGGTAAAGAAATAAGCTTGAAAAGTTAGCCGAAAATTTTATAAACTTGAACAACTGATATCAGTCCATTTATCTTTCTCCTTTAGGGGCTCCCGTGCTTCTAGTTTTGGCTTCTACTGGAATTGTATTCTATGAATACGGACCACACAACATGTAAGTGTTCTTTATCATTTGTTATCAACTAATCATTCATAAATGAAATAGCGACTGTAACACTCGGGTTGTAGTGAAACCTTTCGAAACCAATTTGCTTGCTTCAATTTTGCATTAATCACTTGATAGTTTATAATTCCTTCAACGGCAGTGTGTTTCAGGCTTGTACTTGTGCGACATAACTGTTTTAAAATGAATGTAAATATATGAATATTTTGAACTGCGGATGAAACATCAAATAGAGGAAGATCCTCGCAGTTAGTAGGCAACTTAAAGGGGAAGTATCATGGAGTTTTTTATATCTTTTGCTAAAAATGATGAAATAAGACCTTCAACCAGTTGCCAAATAATTCTAGAAAGACGAGAGGAAAGAAATCAACTCAATTCTTGAAAGGAACAACTCGTGATCTGTTCTTGCGCATTTTGGAAACAAGAATGCGAGAACTTGAAAGACATTAGCCTAACATTTTTCAAGTTTCAATCCATACCGACCTACTCTGTCTGTGACCAGAGGCAGTTTTATTGCACTGCGGTGATAATTTATGACAAACTTGACAATCATTTTGTTGTTTCTGCTGACAGACAAACATTTTTGGGTCATGAAATGGCAGCAAATTTGCGTGATACTTCCCCTTTAAGTTGCGAAATGAAAGCCTGAAAAAAATTCAGGCTTGAACGGGATTCGAACCCATGACCTTTGCAATGCCGGTACAGGGCTCTACCAACTGAGATATCAAGCCAACTGGAAGCTGGTGATATTGTGAGTTCGTAATATACCCGTGAAAGATGAATGAATAAATGTAAATATATGAAACACATATATTTTGAACTGCGGATGAAAGATCAAATAGAAGAAAGATCCTCGCAGCTAGTACGCAACTTAAGCAGTTGCTTAAGCAGTTGTTCTTCTCATCCATTGTCTAAATTTTTCGCTTTTGCAAAACTGCAGACCGTGTAAATTATTGTTAATGTTGTTTGTTGCATTTGTCTTAACATTTTCTCATGATCTTGCTCGCTTTTTTTCTTTTTCAGTTGCTGGTTGTCTGGGAACCTTATCTGGATTTTTGCCGCACCAGTGTTGTTTGTCATAGCGGTAAGAGAATTTTTTAAGGTTTATCTTAAGAGCGCCATTTGCAGTCATCTCACGCCGATAGCTTGAAACCTGAACTAACCTTTCGTTCTCTGTTCTAGGTCAACTGTTTCATCCTCGTCAGCGTTATCTACGTACTGCTAACTAAGACCATGATGAAAGCCGGAGAAGAAAACTCTTCCGGTAAATCAAACGCAAGGTATTTGCTACTGATGAATTATGTATCAGTAAAAACCACTCAAGATACTCCTTGAAATTATGATCATCTTTAACCTAGAGCTGTAAGCCCAACACAGTTTCATTACACTTATAGATATAATTGTAGCATGGCCGAGTTCAATTGTCTGCTCTAATACCTATAAAGAACCTGGGCACAAATTCGGATAAATGGTGGTTTATGGGATCTTTTGGGGTTATCATTGGAGTTTGAAATGTGACGGGAAAAATTAGCTGAAAACAGCCGTTTTCTCTTGAACTTCACAGAGGGAGATGCTGATCGACGATTGCGCGAACTCGCGAAGCGCGTGAGGCATGGATTCTCGCGCGCGAGCCTCACATGCCCGTAGCGTCTCCCTCGCGTGCCCAGTCTCTCTTTTTTCATTGCTGATCATATTAAGAGTTT
This sequence comes from Pavona decussata, assembly GCF_977016875.1. NCBI lineage: Eukaryota > Metazoa > Cnidaria > Anthozoa > Scleractinia > Agariciidae > Pavona > Pavona decussata. Next base: position 3,880,064 of record NW_028145484.1, on the reverse strand, counting down.
TTCGTGTTGTTCTTTTTGTCCGTGCAGGCGCAGTGTTAAGGTGACTGTGGTATTGTTGCCTCTGCTTGGCCTCACATGGGTATTCGGATTCATGGCAGTCGATGAGAACACTATCTTCTTCCATTACATTTTCGCCATCGCCAACTCCTTACAGGTACACCTGCATATACAAACGGGCTTTATAAATTTTTATCCCTGAACAAGACCGATCTCTCTGGCTTTATTTAGCGCCCCTGTACCCTTACCCATGGACGGAGAAGGGGGTGGGGGAAGGTAGGTCGGGGGTCGAAATAATTGGACAACAACATTAATGGAACATGAATTAAATCTGGCCCTGCCATGCTAACGAGTCGTAAGCCAGATGAAACAGCTATCCATGACTACCATGGCTGATCCAGTTCTGGTTAAACTTGAAATATGGGAAATTTCGTGGCTCCTTGCATGTGCTGATGTGTTTTTATACTACTTAGAGCGTCTAATGCGATAAGGTGACCTCAGAGCTGTTACAGAAATGAACTTGAGCGATTTGGATACACACACATACGTGATAAACAAGGCATCCACAATTTTTCTTGTCCCCTTTGCTAATAACGCCTGAAGGCGAGACATGCGCAGTCAAACTGGAAGGTTCTGGGATCAGGAATGATAAAAAGGTCAAGGAATGAAACAGCTTGTCCTGATATTTGCAAGAAATGTTTTTACTGGTAATTTTTTTCACTTGTTTTCTTTTTCTATTTGTAGGGGGTGTTTATATTCTTTGCACACTGTTGGATAAACGATTCGGTAAGGATGGGTAAATAAATTTGTACTTGGTTGATATTTTCTTAGTATTATTTTTTTTTTTAACAAAACTTATTAAGATAAACAATGGAACTCCACGTGTGATAGCAAATGTATTTATAAGATAAGATTAAGATGAGATAAAATGGAAATAGATCATCAGAAAAATATTGAAATGAGCTTCACGTAATGAAGATCACCATTTTAAAAGTCATGTGCTGAGAAGAAAATTCTCAAACAGTCGCTTTTTTTACTTTAATAGGTACGAGAACTTCTCCTCGAAAAAATTCCAAGTCTTAATATGAAGAAAAAATATAAGGTTGGCAAAACACGAAAACAGAGCATGACCCGCAACAGTACTACCTCGCTAGAAACAGGATCTGGGAGCAACACATCTGTTAGACTTGTCACCATCCACAGGTCACCGTCAAGTTCCAGGAAGTACCGCGATGGACCTCCTTTAAAGCTCGTAAACTTCGAGCAGGAGCTCGCGGAAAGTCGGGGCGAGGCGTATGATGACAACTCTGTCAGGCTGATGAACATGGCGAAGCTACCGACAAAGTATGCGGACGTCTTCGATCTCCCCGCTGCGAAACTTTTCAATGTCAATAAACCGCCGCCAAAGAGAGGCCAAGATAAGTCGCCATCTAAGGTGAACCTCGTCACGTCCGATGATCGCCCGATTACACCTAAAGAAGCTTACGACAATCCGACTTACGAGTTTTGGAAAAGAGACTCGTGTTCCTAAAATGGAGCGAGTCTTTCATGACTGTTGTCTGAAAACGAGACAAGTGAAGTCACACCTGGTCAATCACAACAAACAAAAATAGCGTAAAGGATCAATCAGAAATTGAAACAAAATTATGCAGCAATTGCGGCGCTAAGCGCGGGAAAACAAGAGCGGCTGGCGTATACAAATTCGCTGTAGAAGCCTATGATTGGTTACAAGGTCGTCAAGTTTACTTTGATTGGTTAGAAAGCGTCTCACGAGGTTTTTTGTGTTCTTGTGTTTCAATTTTAAAAAATTACCAGAATCTAAATCAAAGAAAACGCAAGAATTAACAGAATCAGTACCTTCTACTTCCCAACCGTGAATCTGGACTCAAATGTTCACGTTAAGGACTATAATTTAATTTTCAAACAATTTACGTTGTATATTTCTCAGCTGTAAATATTTGATACATTCTAGAAAGATTGTAAATGTATTCAAAGACTGAAATTAATTAGAGTTATGTTTGTGACGCCATTATTAATACTATTGGTGGAACTGAATAGTAGTGCAAATCATTACCCTTATAATCATCTTGAAGAGTAGAGAGTGCCAGAGGATATAGGAGAAAATAAAAGTGCAACATAAGTGAACATGTCATCTATTCCCGATGTAGATGAATCAACCCTCGCCATGAGGGATTTAGAGCGGGTTGGGGGGTCTATAAAATCAAAAGCCTAAAACTTGGCCATTTTGATAGTTTTTTAACATTTTCTTTCCGTAAAGTGTGATACCCTTTAAATTCTATTTCATAATTCAAGGAAAAATTTTTCGCCCTTCTGGCACAGGTGTGTTCTGGCAAACTGACTTGTACGACTCTTGATCCTGCGACATCCTAATCTCGTACCCCGATCTCAGTCGTCGGTTCGGGAATATCGCCTGACCGTGGGAGATCTGGGTACGAGATTAGCGACATCCATTTCTTTTTTCACCCCATCGCCTTTCTTAAAAGCAAGAGCTTGACAACGAGAAGTCTCTCTTGTTTTGGTTTTGATTGTTAGGGTGTTTTGTTCGCTAAAAAGTAAGAGAGTACTCGTACTTGTCATATCCTAAGCACGTGCCGACATGATGGAATACTTGATCCCCAACCCGTGATCCCTGATCCAGATTTTCCGGTATAACCAGAGTCTCTCAACGTCACACCGACTCGCTAATGCGTGTTCTCCCCCAACAAACGCATTTGAGAAATCATGGCGATGACAAGAGCTTTGTTGGAAGTTTTCGAGCCGTACCAAGATATCATTCGAGGCGCTGAAATGCCGGTAAAGACAAGTATTATAACTCTGGTATTGTATGGCTTCAAGGCATTCCTGCAAGCGATTATTTTCAACTGTCCTCACGATCACCACATCCTCTACGGCTCCCTGTTCATTTGGGGCCCTGCGGTGATTTTGTTTTGCCTTTCCATGTTGATATCCGAGTCATTCTGGACTCTCGTCACTGGATGCTGTCGGTTACAATCGAGAAAGCGGAAACTGGTGTGGTGGAAATCCAGCAAAACTGTGTATTTATCGCTCCTTCCACCGTGCATCTGGCTAATTTTTGCGTTTATGGAGGGCGATTTCTACGTATGTTTAGCCCTTGGGCCGTTCAGAGTCGCTAAAGAAAAGGCAGCTGATGCAAGCGCTTTTGAAGCGATTCAAGAACAGTTTAATTCAGCGAAGAGCCTTTCCGTGATCATTTCATGGGCAATGTTGATAGGCCTGACCGTGATCGTGACAGTAGCAGTCACGCTGAGTCGTATCTTCGCCCAAGTTGATCCGAAACTTCAAGGGGAAATTGAATTCGACGAGATTGAAGCTCAAGAGGCCGTAGAGTTATGGAATACAAAGTTAAACGCCCTGGCAAAGGCTCAAGCGCGTGAGGTCATCAGAAAGGTGGAAAAAATGTCCCAGGGGCAAGACACCGACGTTGCGGAGCAGGTACGACGTGGCGAAGCATATTTGAAGCAGCTGTACCCGAGATATGGAGGTGTTGTGAGTGGACATTACCGGGATCACAGCTGGAGACCCAGGGATTTGGAGATGTCAGATGAACAAGGTGGCTTTAATTATCACAGAGCAGCATCCGCCGAAGATCTCCTGATTAATGCTACGAAAGTGAGAGACTATGGTGTACGTCTCACAAGCACCTTGTAACAGAGTCACGCAATGTTTTCTTTTCTTTTCTTTCTGTTTTATTTGGAGGGGGACGGGAGAGGGGTGGGGTGGGGGGGTTAATTCGCGCTTATTGCAAATTTAGTAAGTAAGTGAACTTTATTTAGACAGGGTGGCCCAATCAGTCAATTTAGTATTGAAAGCTAACAAAAATTGACTTTATCACCAAATTATGACACTTATTGGGCCCGGTAAGTTACCAGGACTTTCGCAAAATGGCCCCCTGGTTTCTACCCATTTTCAGACTTGGTTAAAAGAAATGGTTAAAAGAAATGGTTAAAATTGATAAAACAAGATGCCCCTCTAATGGCATTACACGGAATGCTTAATGTAGCCCCAATTATTCCCCATTGTATGTTTCGCAGATATTTAAAAACTATCCTCCCTTGGCAATTGAAATAATTGTCTGAATTGTTTTATTCAGATATATTGCGTGATACTTATCGTTGTGTTACAAGGAATCATACCAGAAATAACTATGCAATAACGTCATGACCCCGCTGAACTAGTCTGGCCTCCTCTAGCTCTAATCCTTCGCGTTGATCATTCGATCTGTTTTTTAAAGCGGTTCTTTGCTGTGAACTCTCCCAATTTCCACCGTTTCAACTGTCGAGTACTACCTAGAAGTTATTATTTCGATTTACTGCTTGAAAAAGGTTTGTTTTCTCTCTGAAAACGGCAGATCAAAGCCATAAATTCATACATGTGGCCGCCATTGAACAAAAACAACTTTTCGAAATGATGACTTGCTTTGACGTCACACAGGTAGAGATAAGTGGGTCCCCTTCCTCGTGATATACGCGCCGATAATAGATTTTGATTGGGCTGTTTTTGTTCAAGACAATCAGAACAATAAATCCCTTCTGGGAGAGGGTAGAATTTAATCAAGGGTTAATGAATAAATCAAATAATGATTTGACGTCACACAGGAAGGGATGAGTGGGTCCCCTCTCTCGTGATATGTGCCCGAATAACAGATTTTGATTGGGCTGCTTTTGTTGAAGACAATCAGAACAATAAATCCCTACCGGGGGAGGACATATTTTAATGCATAAATTAATGTGGCGATTTGTGACTACGACAAAGAAAAAAAAGATACCCGACCGAAACCGAGACACGTCATGCCCTGCGGGCATTCTGTGTAACACCTTGGAAGATCAATATATTGGTAAGACGACACTAACCTTCATCAGGGGCTAGAAAAGCTAAAATGGAAAAAAAAAAAAAAAAGAAAATATTTGAAACAAGGTAAGATAAAATAATAATACATGATAGGTTATAGGAATGACTGTAAACAAATAGAAAAAATTAATCTATAACCTGACGGTCAAAAACAGAGAAGGCATATTACTATGAAGAGTAAGTTTCATTGCATCTGTTCATGCCATAAGGTTTTAATGTATTGCCTCTTGAAATTAAAAGTCCTTCTTTGGCTTTTCAGGATACAATTTTTGTTGGAGGTTTTGATGTCACAAGGAAGAATTAAACATACAGTGTATTTAAAATAATTTCTAGGGAAAATATAATATATTTATTGTAATAATCATTTTTGGGGTAAACGCTGGGAAATATGCTCATGCGAGATACCCACTAAGGAGAAGCTGGACTGCCTTGTGGTCACTCATTGTGACTGTATGCCCAAAGAGGAGGACTCCGCTATGTAGTGGGAAATATAGAAATATGCCGTATTTGCATAAGGGTCAGGGAGGGGTGGGGGGTGGAGAACTAAAACAAACAAACAAACAAAGTAAGTAGAGCTCGGATTGAAAATATTGAAATTATTTCAGAATAAAAAATAAAGAAAGAAAAAATTGTACCTTCCAGGTCTAATTTTTCCGAAAAATGGGGTGTGGGCAGAGACAATATCCCAAGGGACAGTTGAGGAGGATGGGTTAAACTCAAATGGAGTGTGCACTCCGGGCCTATGAGTCCCCACCTGTACCTTAAACCTGGTTCCTGCTTTGCGTGATGCGCACAAGCATAATCACCAGCGCAAACATAAGGAAAATCGTGTGTAAACCGGTGTGAGATAAGTAAGTGCACAAGAGTAAGAATCTGTCAGCAGAACGAGCGACAAGGGCACAAGACAGCACCTATCTTACCAAGCCCAGCACAAGCACAGGAAACATGCATCACTACTACAGCTACTTCCCATGGACAATTAGGGATATGAATGCACTAGCATCGGACATCAGACTTTGCGAAACGGAAAACTCTTATAAGTCTGCACTAAGTCTTCACTTCTTTGAAGAACTAGTTATTTTTTCATTGCCGGTCTAGTTGCACTGTGCACTGCACATTTTTGTAGCAGTTCTCACACTGGGCTGCAGAGCACTCGAGACGAGACGGGAAACTATTGTCTCATAATTGTTTGATGTAGAAGAAAAGAAGCTGTTCTCTTGTCTTTTATGCTTGTTGGCATGCGTATCAGCGCGGGCACTTGTGCTTATATAATTATGTCACAAGTGTGAACTGGTATGAGTTTTAATTATAAGCACAACATCTCAGCATCACTGTGTGTGTCGCAGTAGTCAAGCAGAAAACGGTCTTTTCACGCCTGCAGAGCGTCTATTCTTGCCGCCAGACGGTAATCAACCTGTCTTTAGGTCGGCGGTATTTCCAGGGCATGGCAACAGTGATCGCCCGATTAAAGATCCTGAGTAGGTTTCCGTGTAGGCGGAACAAGCGAACCTCTCGCGATACCGTCGCTCGTCTGACACCCATATCGACTTCTTACAAGTTTATGTGCGAGCGCATGTCGCCTTTTACTTGTACTTAGTTAAATGACAGCAGCGGGAGTCGATGTGACATGAGTTTACTCGTAGCAAGAGTCGAGCTCGAGCCCGAGTCAAGTTCGAGTCACGAGCCAACTTAGGCAGGGTCCAACTTTTATTTTTCTCTTTCTTTTTCTTTTTCTTGTTATGTCAAGATTCTGGTTGTTATTCTCTTTTATAGAAATATGTGCTTGTGATAAACGGAAAAAATTAACTTTCAGATTTGCAACATTTTTCGTTATCGATCGCTAGAGCCATTAAAGCTGCAACTGTGGAAAGATATACGATATCCGTTAGAGTTCATAAATTTCCTAGGAAGATTTCAATCTTAAAAAGACCTGTAGTTACATACACCTGAAGTAGAGTTCCCTTTTCCACGACTGGGGCTGAAACGGACAGTAATGAGAGCCATCTTGTGGCGTCCACAGGACACGCAGGATAACATAGAATAGAATCTATACCCTTCGCGGGAAAAATGTAGACGGCCATTGGAATTTTTAATTTTCCTAACAAGTGGGTTTCACAAGGCATAGTGACTGAAGCTTTTGTCACCAACAACGTTACATTAAACAAACCCTTTCAGGAAAATTATAGATGGCGAGAATGAATGAGGACTGCATGTGGTTAATTTGCTACCAACAATGAATTCTCGCGATCGCGTTGACAATAATGCTTTTAACATCAGTTGGCACATCATTATGAAAGCAAGAATCTCAATCATAGCCTTTGATCAAGACGAAAACGAAATTCGAAACAAGTTTAACAGGTGTACAGGAATTAACGTACTAGTAAGCTCATATCCATAACTTGTTTTGCTTCCCATCGCCCGATCGACCTAATTTTCTTGAAATGAACGAAAAAAGGTCTTATTTCCGTTGCCTACTCCTTTTCTCTTGTTCCCAAACACAAAATGGTTCGTATACATCTTTAAATGATTAATGACTCTGACATCTAATATGAATTGGTCCCTTCACAATCAAATCTTTGATTTATTATTTATTTGCCAATTCGTTCTTTTCGTTTCCTTTCCTTAAAGCAACCTACCTACTGGGGAGCTTCAACAACGACGAAGGCGACGGCAGCGAAAACGTTGCGTTTTTTTCAAACGTCGTCGCGATTTATTCCAACACGCTTTAAATGTCAAACAGGTAGGTGAAATTTCCTGGAGTTGAATTTTTGGAGACCACATCCAAGTTTGGAAAGAGAAAGAAAAATTCAACGTGGTGTGTTTAAGTCCTCCATAAAATCCCATCAGGAAATGTCATTTCACGTCCTAGTCGTGCAGTGACGGCAAAGAAATGTACTAAAAAATGTACGTATAAATTCACGTGTAGAGTTGTTGTTTTGGTTGCTTATTGCTTTTTTGACCCCAGGTGGGTTACTCAGGTATAAACGTGACGGGGGGTCCGACGTATTTTTTTGGGTCTAAAATTTTCAACTCCTGTATTTTTTTGGGTTGAAGATTAACCGTGTATTTTTTTGGGTCAGAAAAATCTGCGCTTATGTATTTTTTTGTATTGTATTTATGTATTTTTTTGGGTCTAAAATGGCCAGTCTTGTATTTTTTTTGGGTGCGTAATATAAGGTCCATGTATTTTTTTGGGTTTAAAATATTAGGCTCCGTCGGACCCCCCCCCCCCCCCGTCACGTTTATACCCGAGTAACCCACCTGGGTTTTTGACGTTCTCGTTGCCGTCGCCGTCGTCGTTGCTAAAGCTTCCTACCTTCAAAAAGAGAGGGCGATGGTCTAAAATGCCATGAGAGGGTATTTTCATTTCCCCCCCCCCCCCCGCCCCAATTCGAAGATTCCTGGTTCCCAAACATGTAATGCGATCCTGCCATACGGAGCTTGAGCCCGCAGTACGCGCGGCAGTCAAAACTGGTTATCCTACGTCATTAGCAAGTGACACTTCACTGTGGACTAAATGACAATACTATCGAATTTGTTGTTTATCATCGCTCCAGCCGCTCTAGAGTTCTCGAAGATGGCCTATTTCTCCAACCTAAAGCAAACGGGAAACCACTAGATACCTTTCCCCATCATTCTGGAACTTTCCACACAGCCACTTAGCTTCACTTAGTGAACAACACCTCACAGCGTTAAAAAGAAGGAGAGGAAAAAACCTTGACAACCGCGGCGGTCCGACGCGGGCAGTGCTTTTAAATGAGATACTCCTTAAACAGTTTGCGCTATTCTATGCGCTTAAATATAAAATATAGCACTAAATAAATTAATAAATATGTATACAAGTATACAGAATAAAATTATTTACACGACTGTATACGCATGATTTTTATTAAATTTAGTTTGCGGCTTTATGATGTATCCGCGAAAAAGTTTCAATTTCAATTTTTCATTTGGTTCCAATGGTTGATAGCACGCATTACTCACTTTTTTCGAATCACCGCCCCGAGCTTGTTGTGACTTATCAGCGAGTAAGCCGTCAGTATCTTTTTTAGCTGAGAATCTGAGTCTCACAACAGACATTTCCAGGCCAGATTTGGGAACTAGTACTAGAACTGAGTTCGCACAACATGTACCTCTAATATTTGCTAAAATATTATAAATATCTACCTCTTGCTCTGAGTTTCAAGTTCAGATTCAAAAATCCAACCAAGAAGAACAAGGTAGTGAACTGGCCCGCAGGTAGCGAGTGCTAATCTAGGCGGGCCAGACTTTCAAATCACTCTATTGCTAGTTAGTGGTTAATTAGTAGCTAGTTGTTAAAATTTCACCTATTTACATTTAGACATTTCACCTATAAATTTAGACGTGATTCCTGTTCTTGTTATTCAGATTTATGAAGATAATCCAAACCCTGATTCAAAACAGTAATAAGTTTAAGCCCCAAATTCGCATTATTTCCCTTATAATTTATTAAAACTTTACACACCTGTCAGACAAGTAGACTTCATAAAACTGCAGATTGTTCAAAAATCAAGGATAATAAATTTAAAAAAGGATAATAAATTTAAAAATTCTAAATCCCATCAATTATTATATGTTCCTCTTGACTCAGAGTTTTTGAACGGTTTTTGTTGTTCCTCATTATTAAAGCCAACACTAAAGAAAACCATATTATGTTAACTGATATTAGTATAAGTGTAAGTCAGCAATAATTATTGTTATCAATCTTACATGTCCAGACAACTCTTGGCACTTCATTACTTTTTATCATGTTTGAAACTCAATGCACAAGGAACAACCCAAACTATAATTGTGGATGTGACGAGCTAATGCCAAATTTCTGACAATGGCTACATCATGATGCCCAATAATAATAATAATAATAATAATAATAATAATAATAATAATAATAATAATAATAATAATAATAATTTTAATAATGAAAATTCTTTATTAAAATATTCCACACAAATTGCTATTTACAAGTTAAATTTATAAAAAAAAAAAGAGCTATTAAAAACCTATTCACATTTCTTTTCGATTAAAAAAAGATAACATTTTTAAGCAACAATGTTTTTGTAAAGAAAAAGAAAAAAAGAACAAATGTCATGAAGTTAATAATAATAATAATAATAATAATAATAATAATAATAATAATAATAATAATAATAATAATAATAATAATAATAATCTTTTGTTAGGAAGCTTCCGGTCACTTAACATGGTTTTCAGAAAGGTCCTTGATGGAATTTTGCAAGGATATATCCTTCAGAACTTATCCACAAAAGCTACTTAAAAACAGCTATGACAGCTAACACATTCATCTCATAGCCAGTATTCCCATCAACCTCATTATCGGCCTCCCAACTGATTGTAGCTTTCTCCAGTCATGCTCCTGTTTACCATCCCTTATTCAATAAATATACTGTAGATGTTATCAATCACATGGGATCTATTTATGTTTGGCTATTTGCTGTGTTGCATCAACTGTTTCGAGTCTCTTGTAATTGCCAAATTCATTCTTCTCTTACTTAGTTTTGCTTATTTTTATTGAATTGCCACAGAAGCCAACAAAATATATAGAAAAAAAAAACAACAACAACGTACAAAAGAAGGAGGGGTATGGCAGGGGGAAGTAACAGGGCTGGGTCCAAATTGACAACTGCTCCATATAACTAAGAAAGAGAATAAACACCCTGAAAACAAAGTCAACAAGAACCAAGAAAAAATAACAATAATAAAAAAATTAATAGGTTATTCAGGGCATTTTTTCATTATTCAATCGGTTAATAAAAATTGAATTTTCACAGGCGTGCTTTTGCTTCTAATATTTTGTCTGGCTTTTTACTTTTGTTATTTCTTTGTTACCCTATCTAAAACTCGCCCTACATTGTACCTTCCACCTCTTGCTCATGGCATTCACTAACTTGATAAAAATGTCTGATGTTTGGCATCCATAAATTCTTGCTCTAGCTCAAATGTGGTTGGGGGGGGGGGGGGGGGTCTTTTTCCCCCCTTTCAATCTCATGTTTGGGGTTCCACGAATTGCAAACATTTTATTTTAAATGCAATGGGATACCAAGAGCACTTGCTAAGTTCTGTTTTCTCCACATAGTTTTAAACTGCGCAAAAATATTCCTGTATTAGTGAGCACTACCCATGGGAGACCCGAGTATCTCGGTGCCTACTGTTGTTTGCGCAGTAACAATAGTAGGCACCGTCCTTAAAGACATTTAACATTTGACACTCTCCCACCCACGCACTCTGTCTAAGGGGTGATGGATCTGGCTGGCAATACATTTACCAATGTTATTTAATTTATATAATTTCTTTATTTATGACAATTTAATGGCACAAATCGGTAAATAAAAAGTAAAAAATATCTCAAATAGTCATAAGAATAATCTGTAGAATTTTAGGGTAAAAGCACCTCATATTGAGACATCACCAATTACCAAAACAAAAAATGTAGGGACAATGAATGACAATAAAACTAGCCATAAAGTTAGTACGTTGATTAATGAAATTATTTAAATTATAATGAAATCACATATGTTGGTCGGTGAGCGAAGAGTCCAGTCCACAGTTGATCGATATGGCCTTCTTATTCCGTTCCAAGCTATTGCTGGGCTGCGTTTCAACATTTTACAGACAGTGCTGCAGGAGGATTGCAAGCAGAGGACGTGGAAAACTCCCAGAGATTTATACTCGTTGTTACCTAGCAGAGAAACAGGTCGGGAATTTGTATCCCTAAACACTACAGTTCCCACTCGGTGAGATCAGTCTCTCCGAAATGAAAGAACAATTTGAAAAGCATATTTCACAACCAGAATGTAAACAAAAGCTGTCCATAAATTGTACGACGAGTCCAGTCGGCCAAAGCGTCGTAGTCTTCACTGTGAACCTCACGCGGCGAAGATCACTATATACTGGTCATTCAACCGAAAACAAAACGACGCAGTTAATCGATCAATACTTATAGTCGCCGTGCTACGTCGTAAACTTGGTAAAATTAAAAGGACGAAACAGAAAACAACACTTCAGGCCATGCTAAATATTTTTCTTGCGCTTGGAATAAGCAATTCATGTAATTTCTCTTGCTTGGCACAACCAATCACAGAGCGCAGATATCAATGACGTATGAAAACTCAGTTTTGACCCGTTGCTGAAATCTGGCCCCAGTTGTTCAAAGGCCGGATAACTTTATCCTGTGGATAAGTCACTATCCGACAGTTTCAATCTGTGCAAAGATTTCACTATTTCCTCTTGTATAAGCGAATATGCACACTCTAACCACAGTTAAGTTTGGGAGTGCACGAAAACCGTGGACAACGTTTAACGTGAAGTATAGTTTAGACCCTGAATGGTGCCTATCCAGCGGATAAAGTTATCCGGCCTTTGAACAACTGGGGCCTGATTGGTTGACTTAAATTTCAGATGCGCGGACCGTATGGCAGGATGGCAGGATATTCTGGTGCACGTGCAGAAACTAAGCCCAGCCTGCCACGCGTGAAAAGAAATGGCGCGTAATTCTAACCAATCAGCAGTCAACCCAGTCTCTTCCTTTTCATTCTAAGTCAAAATGGCCGACGATCTCCCATTCAAAGCGGAGTATGCGAAGTCAAATCGGTCTTCCTGCAAGCTATGCAAGGATAATATCGCAAAGGACAGTCTAAGGGTAGCAAAGATGGTCCAGGTAATAAAATTCATTGGAATATATTTATCGATTTTGAGGGTGTAAGGAAATTTTGTCTGGATAAACATTAGGTCGATTTTGTATGCAGCGAATTGGGTTTGCTTGTTCTAATATGACTTGTTATTTTTGTGTTATTTTGCAGTCACACGCCTTTGATGGCAAGGTAACAAAGACGCTGTTGTTAAAGTAGTTCTAGACGGTAACTTGTTGCTTTCAAGGGCACAATCCACATGTTTGCGTCGCTTCTCAAAAACACCTGATATTGAAAATCTTCAGCTGTTGGCCGTGCGCCCGTGCTGCAGTTACAGAGCTTACAAATACCATCCCAGATAACAATGCATTGTAGTTAGGCGAAAATTATATCAATCTCAGATTTCTGCTTTGTGTGCGTTCAAACCTTAGCTCATGTTGCAATTGTTGCTTGTAGTAGTCTTGAGATGGGGGGGGGGGGGGGGTGGGGGAGTGGGCGTGGGGAGTGGAAGAGGAAGTGATGAGGAAGGCACACTCACCCAACCATAGGCTTAATTCCTGTTGGGAGAAATTGCGTACCTTTTTGCAAATGTGCCTGTGTCATTGACTGACTAATACATCTTTTTTTATCTGTACATGTAAGGTTATAATAATTTGTCAGTGTTTTTATTAGTTAACATTCTTTTTGATATCTCCTCTTCTTTCAATTTGCAGATCCCCAACTGGTTTCACTTCAGCTGTTTCTTTAAAAAGAGTAATGTGAAGGCTTTCACCGACATTTCCGGCTTTGATTCCCTGCGTTGGGAAGACCAAGAAAAAGTGAAGAAAAAGGTTGGGGGAGGAGGGGGAGGGGGGAATGGAGCTGGACAGACTGCTGTTGAAGGTGGAACCTTAGATGACTTGCTCGTAGAATATGCCAAGTCTAGTAGGAGCAAATGTAAGAACTGCAAAGAACAGATTGACAAGGTGAAATATCCTTATTATTTAGATTAATTTACAATTTGGTATGTTACATCTTTTTTTTCCCATGATAAAACAATATCATGGGGAAAAAAAGATGTTAGAATTTAAATTTTGGGAATCCTAATTAGGGTAAAGCTGCAGCTGTGTAACTGTGATTATAGTGTAAGTCACTTTTTTTAAAATAGTAATGTAGTATAGCCTCCATACAGCTGGCTGTTTTTCTTATTTGTAAGTCAATATTATTGCAAGTGCAATAATCCCCCTCACCTCTCAATTGACTCCTGCCGGACAGCACATAATGGGGCAGTTTATATGGATAGAAGCCTGGCTGCCAATTGATTGCCTTTGGGGGGGGGGGGGGGGGTTGATCGCTTTTGGAATAATTGAACTGTACATTAATTTTCCAGTATTTTTTATTTTACCTGTTCTTATATGCATCTATAGATTGACCAAGAGTTTACTACCTAAAGATGTTTTTGTTTTTAGGGAGAGCTTCGTGTTGCTAAAGTTCAGGAGCCTGATGCAGAATCCAACGCGCCAGCAGGGATCCCTATTCCTTGGTGGCATCATGTTGACTGCTTTGTTGAAAGCCGTGAGTCTTTAGGAGTGGATTCTGCTGTGACGGCCGAGCAATTCACTGGTTTTAGCAAACTAAACAAGGAAGACATGGATTTGATGAAGAGTAAGCTGGGACGGAAAAAAAAGGGAAAGGGAGGGAAAAGGAAAGCTGCAGCAGTGGATGAAAATGATGCAAAAAGGAAAAAGACAGCTGAAGAAGATGAGGTTGAGAAAAAGCTCAAGGTGGGTCTATCTTGCATAATTTGTAGTTCACTAATACAGACACTGTACTTGCTAAGTCTCCCATATGATTTCCCCAATGTTCTAAGATCAAGTCTCAGAGGTTTATTAGGGTCTCAGTTTGTCATAACTACAGTAACAACCCGCGTATAAGAACCTAGAATTTTCGAGGTCAGGCTGAACAGGTTCTTATATTTTAGGGTAGTTTTTCACAATTCAGGCTGATTAGGTTCTTACATGTAATAGGTTCTTATTTTTCAGAGGTTGTCGTAGTTGTATTACTAATACAAAATGGTTTAGCACTTGTATTTTCAACAACAAAAATGCTTGCCTTGTTGCACTGTAGCTTTATGGAAAACATATTTCTAGTGAAAGTCCAAATAAATGTAAATCAAAGAAAACATATACACAATAACTTTTTGTCAGAAGTTTCTCACACAATTAAAATCCAGAATTTTGACCATCAAAATTGGAGTGATTGTTTTTGTATAAGAACCTATTTTTCTTTGCCAGGCTGAACAGGTTCTTATATTTTTGGGTATTTAAATGCCAAATTAGCCTGTAGGTTCTTATATGCGGGTTTTTACTGTACTAGGGGGAAGGTTTGTGAAATACCCTGGTGACTGGTCCTTAATACTAAATTTGTTTTCCAGGAACAAAGCAAACTGTTGTGGAAAGTAAGAGATGATCTGCAGAAGAACTGTTCTGGGTCGCAGTTAAGAGAGATGTTGGAGGATAATGGACTGAGTTCCAGGGGCGGGGAGACTTCTGTAAGTCACACTGTGCAAACCTTTAAAAGTTAGAGCGACCTTGTACAGTATAATAAATAGCACCACAGGAACGTACTACTCAATATGTTGAAGAACAGACTGAAACATGTAGGATTTTTGCCAGACTCAAGAGTTAGAACCATCTTGTACAGTGTAACAAACACCACCACAGGAAAGTACTACTCAACATGTTGAAATTGAACAGACTGAAACAAGTAGGATTTTTGCCAGACTCAAAAGTTATAAACATCTTGTATAACATAATAAACAGCACCATAGGAAAGTATTGCTCAGTAGCGTTCATTAGAATTGTCACACTTAAGGATTTTATCCACAAACTGAAAAGTTAGAACCGCCTTGTGCAAGATAATGAATAACAGTACCACGTGAAAGTGCTGTACTGCCTTATAGCTTGAAATCATATTAATGGTTGCACTTTATGATTCTATTTAAACTCAAAATTAAGGATCACAGTAAATGGCTTGAGGCTTGGCTGGAACTGTCAATGGTTACAGATTGAAAAGTCTTGTATTAATTGTTAGACTGTGTGTTGCTAATAACAAAAAATAAAACGCAACACAGAGAAGTGATCAGTGAAACCTTTTTTGACAGTTTGGTTTGGTTTGCTCAGTTGCTTGACAGATGCTCTGATGGAATGATCTTTGGAAGGCTGCTTCCTTGTGATGAATGCAGTGGCGGTCAGCTGGTTTATGGGTGTGTAAAAGAGAGTTCTTTTCATAAAATTGTAAAGCCAAAAGGCTTCCAGTTACAGATGTTTTTTTTAATTATTATTTAGACATCATAGGATGAAATTGTTGACAAAAGCAGTAAAAAAGATTTTATATTAGTTGGGAAATCCCCACCACCCAGCCCGACCACCCGATTATCAGTAATTGACCACTCGATCCTCCCCTCCCTCCACCCCACTCCCCCAACACACACATATACACGCACACAAATTGGAAAACTTTCAATATAGTTACAGTCAGTAAAATCAGAAATTTCAAATTAGGCATTCAGGAGGAATGCCTTCCAGGAAATTCTGAATTTTACTGACATACTGTACAGTTATCATATTTATCGTGAATTTCCTGCAGAGAGATTCCTGCAGGGCTTCCTTAGGATGGTAACCGTTGAAACTGTTCTGTTGATATTCTTTTGACAGAAAACCTGTAAACTGTATGGAAATTCTATAAATGATCTCTGATATCTTGTTTTTGGGCGTATCAAATTTTGCATAAACTTTATCTTTTTGTTGGACATTTTTTTTGTAGAAGTGACGGCTATTACTGCACAGGAAACTTAACAGCCTGGACCAAGTGCACTTTTGTTACAAAAGAACCTAAACGAGCTCCATGGAAAATTTCTGATGAGTTGAAAGAGGACTCAGACTTTTTGTGAGTGTGGCAACCTTTTTTTGAATATTCATTATAAATAATGATAATAATGATAATTGAATGACTAGTCAGTATGACAATGTTACCATATTTATTTGCCTATAAGCTAACCTATTTTTCGGTACTTTCACCTTAGTCTTGGAATTTTTTTTCCAAAGTACAGAGTTTGGCTTATAGACAAGAGTTTTAGTAGTGTTTTTTCTGTTGTGGTGTCAAGAACAATAGAAAATCATCCCATACATTGTACATTTTTAACTCGGCTTGTAGCTAAGTCAGGTGCTTTGAATTAATAATAAAAACGCATCAAAAACTAGTTTAAAATGTTGGTCATTGAACTTTTGTGCAATCGGCGGTTTGTCAAATACAGTCAGGTACATGTAGTTTTCAACTCAAAGTTTACTGGCCAGGATTGTCATCGTCACTGTCCGTCTTGAACTCATCTTCCATTTCTTTATCTTCAATTCCTCGGTGTAGATCATGCTGTCCTCTGATCTGTTTAATGTCAGGGGAGGGTAGTTTTTGAGGGAGGGTGTTGTTATTTTTTGCACTTTTTAAAGGATTTATGGTATTGCTTACATGAATTATGACCGGAGTTGAAGATTTGCCATGGTTTAATGTGGGAATTGAATTTAATAATACAGGAAGAAGTTTAAGTTCAAAAAAAGAGAGAGGATATTTCCAAAAGTGTCTGTTACAAGTACTACTGCTGTGTCAT
Organism: Pavona decussata; assembly: GCF_977016875.1. Lineage (NCBI taxonomy): Eukaryota > Metazoa > Cnidaria > Anthozoa > Scleractinia > Agariciidae > Pavona > Pavona decussata. The sequence goes on along the minus strand of NW_028145484.1, from coordinate 3,862,868 downwards.
CCAGAGTAATCAAATCAGAGACGGTCACTTCAATGTAAGTTGATTTTTTATATCTTATGTCATTTACAGTCCTTCTTACCCTGAGTTTTCTTTTCAAGGAAACCTCCACTCTCGAAACATGTTAACATTACATTATTGAAAATACAATTTTCTTTGAAATTTCATTGGAAATCAGGGAAATAATATATCAGTGTCGGAAAAAACATATTAATTTGATTATCGGCTATTTTCGCTTTTAAATTTCCCGCGCGCCACCATCTTGGATTTCATGACGTAATAAGGTTGCTCAATTGTTTTACACAAAAGGACTTCTGCTGAATAACAATAGCGGCAACCATTACACGTCATCAAATTCAAAATGGCTGCCCCCAGGAAATTTAAAAGCGAAAGCTGTCGATAATCATATCTAATTTTTAACACACTTGAATGTCATTTCTACGTTTTAGACAAATATTTAGAATTTAGACACCATTTCCAACGATTAACCGTCAATTTGTTGTGAGAGTGGAGGTTCCCTTTAAAGGATGTCCTTTTAAAGTTAGTTTTATTTGGAAAGTACAACTTACAAGTCAGAGTTGTTTTGAACAGTGTAAGGAAGAAATAATTGCATAATTATTGAGTAATTATTTCTCAAGTAATGCAGAAAAAAAAGATGTTAGATAATCGGAACAAATAAGAGACATCTTTGCATTCAAGGTAAGTTAATCAATCAGAGTATTAGGTTACTTGACTTCTAAAATTAATGTTCCAAGGCAACTGGTCTTAGTTTTACAATCATGCATGGCTGCTTGATTTTCACTTGGGGAACTTTTCCAATTTAGGTCTGCTCCAGTGTCAGTTGCTGCTGCACCAGGAAAACCTCTTTCTGACATGAAATTTGCAGTTATTGGAAGACTACAACAGAGCAAGGTACATATATAAATTAAATTGAATTCTTTTTGGAAAACTGTACAATGTACAATAGTGCTGCTATAAAGTGTTGCCATTTTCATTTTACACTGTATTCCCCATGAAACCATACTGAAATCTGAATTCTTTGGATACTCATTTGAATTTTGTATGTTTTGTTACAGTGTTTCTCAAACATCTAGGAGCTTTTGAAGAATTTTTATGTTGTTTTAGGGTTTTCCTAGATAGCTAATGTTAGCATGCAGTCAGCTCTCTCTTAACAGATGTCTTTTAAGGCAGACATCACAGGCTGTGAAATGGCCACTTTGGGTTTATTCCTGCCGTAACTGATTCACTCATTTTACTGTAGTGTAACTTTCTTTAATATGGTTGTAATGTGCTAAACTTGAACAAGAAAGTGAACTGAACAAGACACGAAGTCAGCAATGTCAGCAGCCATTTTTCAAGCACATGTTTAACACCTTTCTTTAATCCCAGCATTCCTTGTTTGTGACTTAATAACCGCATGGCTCGTGCGTCATGTAACACATCATGTAAGACATTGCAATGCTGTGTCTATAAAATGGACAGTTAATGCTGGTCCTGATAGTGTCCTGATAAAGACAGTTGACTGTACATGTTCTCATGATAATTGTTATGCAGGCAAAATTGAAACATTTGTGAGTTGTGTACCTTTAACCTTTATGATACCAATTATATATTTATATGTTCTTTGTTCAGGAGAAAATTACCACAGCAATTCAAGATCTTGGAGGATCAACAGTAGAAAAAATAAATGGTTTAGTGGACTGTTGTATCAGTTCTCAAGGTGTGTATGATCCTTAATTTTTTATTCCCCTGTATCAGTGTTCCTCCTAACACCCGTCATCTCTGGCATAATCCAAATAATGATGTTTTTTGTTTTTGCAGCTGAAATTGATAAGAGAAGCAAGAAAATGAGGGATGCTGAGAAGTTTGATATCCCAGTTGTTAGTGAAGATTACTTAGAAGCAGTGAAAAAGGGCGGAGCCAGATTGATGATCTCACAGCACAGCATTGCATCCTGGGGAAGTAAGAAGGTTAGTATCCAATAAGTGTGAAATAAATATTTTAAATAATATTTATCTTATTATTATTGTGGCAAGATTTATGAAGCCTTCATGAGTTAAGATACACATAAAACCCCAAGTTTCAGATTTATAATTTTTAGGACACAATTTAGGAACTATAATACTAGGAAATACTAATACAAATTTTGTGAGGCAAAGAAAGATGATTTCAATGAGAGGTGTAAACTGTTAATTTCGGACAATTTTTTGTCCAAAATTAAAAGCATCCAAAATTTTCTGGGTTTAATGTATTTTAAGTATTGGTTCTTGACAATCATAGGATACATCTTAATTTTGAGGCCTCATGAATCTGGTTGGGTTATTTTCAAATTGTCCCTCAGAGGGTGGTTTTCCAGGCTTCCACAATATTTTGCTGCTTAAAATTATGTAGTTTGCAAAAAAAACAGGAAAATATATAGAGTATAGACCATTGAAAACTGCCGTCAATTTGTTAAGTGGATCAGATGTGGCCCATGCATTACATTAATTTTTATTCTGCTTTAATTGAAGGGTACCAGTGCAGTGGATGGACCTGCTCCACCCTCAGCAGGCAAACCAAAGGCCGTGAAAAGTGCATCAGAAGGAGGTAATCATCAACATTTTAAATCTATCATGTGAGAACTTTAAACCATTTCTTCCCTTACAGTTTTATAAAAAGAGTGCAGTAGAATTGAATGTACAATGTATGCAGAGAAGGTAAGTTTCCCTCATCCTAACAGTTAATTTTGTTGAGGATCCTAACTTAACAATAATGGCAGTTTAATTTAACTCTGTAGATTATTTAGACCTTACGGAAAAATGGCTGGCTTTTTAGTATTCATTTAATGTTTATTGTAATGTTTTATTCTAGGAGCTGCAAAGAAGGTAAAGGTTGCTGTGAAAGGTGGAGCTGCCGTGGACCCCGAATCAGGTAACAAACTTGGCAGTCGTATTTGTATTTCACTTCACATGTCCTTTGAGTCCTTTCTGCACTCGTCAGAGCAACGGATAGAACTATACTGAAAATACCTGATACGCTTGCATTAATTCCACCATCGCAAGGTTCAAAATTTCCCTTACATTGTGCCTTCCTGGTCAGCAAATCCCGAGCCAGTGCTTGTTGTTCCAAGTGCATGCACATTGTCAGGAATCAGCAAGATTTTACAGGTTGGAACCCTTAGGCCCATGCCAGACTTCAAACAGGATCTATCTTTTGCCAGTTCTCTCACCCTTAACTAATCCCATATTGCATTGATTGGCTCAATGGGGGGCATACTTAAGTTCTCATCAGCATATTGTTAAATCTGATTATAAGCCCAGACTCCTGTTTTTGGGAAAGGCTTTTTTGGACGGGGGAGAGGGGGCCTTAATATTGCAGGAAATTTTGCATGCCAAATTTGTTTGGGATGGACAACGAGAAGAGCTTAAATCAACATGAAACATTAAGCAGGCAGCTGATAAAAGATAACTGTAACAGTCCATTGTATTCACGAGGGCTTGCATTGGAAGGACATTTGCATCAGAAGACCTGTACCCCTCAAAAGCTCTATTCTCACTGGACCCTGATAACTTGACCAACCATTTTACGTTGCAAACGGTGCAAGTCACCCCATTTGCATCTGAGATTTGAGGGAGGGGAGGGAAGGGGGTATTTTAGTTGGGCTTATTTTTGAAGAGGCTTATGTAATTGTTGGGAGCATCAAGGCATGAAATATTGACAGACGCAAGGTGAAGATTTGGTTCAGTGACATCTCTGTGTTGTTTCAGAGATGGAAGATACATGCCACGTGTTGGAAGAAAATGGAAATGTTTACAGTGCTACACTGGGCCTGGTGGACATAGTTAGAGGCACAAACTCTTATTACAAACTGCAACTATTGAGAGATGACAAAGTCAATTCGTGAGTCTTTATCACTTTTGTGTTCAAATATAAACACTTCATATTTTAAGAACTGGTGAAACCTAATGCATACTTGTACTGATTTAAACAGCTCATATAAGAGCCCTAACATTTTTTCTTTGCTGTCTTTTTTATTGTAGTTACTATCTTTTCCGTTCGTGGGGAAGAGTTGGAACAACAATTGGAGGAAACAAAATCGAGGTGCTGCGAGATGATAATCATCATCATTATCATCATCATCATCATATTTAACGAAGGAGCCCAACCCGCCGTGGCGGTTTTCAGTGGACCCTAAGAAATAATAATGTGAAATTAAAACGATAAATGTTATAAAAAAAGCTATTTACATCTACATACTTTATTAAAATGAAGAAAGAACGTACGAATTATTTTCGTCTCAATAGTACATAATATTTCCTCTTTTCTTGCTAACAGTGGACAATAATTTCTTAAAGGAAAAATTGTTTTCTTGAGATTTTCCTCCTGTAATCCTTTGTTCAAAAAAGAAGTAGGGCGGAATACCGTTTTCTTACAACTACCGAGGTCAGTGTTATTATGTTTTCCATTAATATTATAATTCATAAAATTGCAGCGGTGTGGCTCAAAGGCATCAGCCGTTAACAAGTTTTTGGAATTGTACGGCGAGAAAACAGGTATGGTTTAATTAAATCATCCTTTTAATGCGGTGTCCATTTATCTAACCATCGGTTATCGAATTTTTAACAAAGAAGGTTGTGATTGGCTTAACCTCGCGAATCATTTGCGATCACGTGCTGATAAAAAACCTCCATGGGGAAAAAAACTAAGTCTGTGTTCCTGCAGCGGTTTTCACTGTTTGTGCGAAGGCAAACATTTGGTTCACGCAAGGGTAAAACATTTTTGGCGCACCTGAAAGCAAAAATTTGGTGGCGGAGCCGCAAACCTGGTTGTTAGAAAGGGCTAAAAAATTCTTACGGTTTTACCACGTATGTAGGATGCCTTATTTTTGTCAGAGAGAGTAGTGCGAGTGAAACACGAGCGCGCGATAATCACTTCCCGCGAGCAGACACGCGCGATTTGTAGGCGCTCGCGTGTTCTCTGAGAGACTACTTTACTTCTACAGGAAACAGTTGGCTGAAGAGAAAGAACTTCGTCAAGCACCCAAACAAGTTCTATCCACTGGAGATTGACTATGGGCAAGACGACGAGGAATTGAAGACAACCATTGCACCAGGAAGCAAATCTTTGCTCCCTTCTCCGGTCCAAGAACTTATTAAAATGATCTTTGATGTGGAGTCCATGAAGAAGACGCTCGTGGAATTTGAGGCGAGTGAGCAGATAAGAAGTTACCTTTGAAAGGATAATTTCGTTACGTTAAAGCTACCCTCTCCACCGATGCGAAATGAGACCAAAACCCGCTGGCAGTCTTTTTCTCCCCAACCCGTGGTGCTTGTTACTTTGTTTGGGTTGGTGTTCCTCTTGCTTAGTGCGTTTGCTTTTCAGTAAATTTTTAATGTACTGAACCCAAAAGAGTGATTACTTTCGTTGTGACTCTTAGTTGAAATCTTGGTGTAATTGTTTTCTGCTACTTGCACGGTGTTGAACCTAGTTTTATTTTTTAAATTTCCGTGCTCATGAATTTTGTTTTGATATCAACGATGTCGCGTTCGCTAACATTTTTTTTATGTTTACGTTCAAGAGGATTTCCCGGTACTCCTGGCCTTCCCTCCCCAAGGATAGGAGTCGTAGAGAGACTCAAGTGTAATTTTGTTTATATTTTACTCAGATCGACTTAAAGAAAATGCCATTAGGTAAGCTAACGAAACGGCAGATAGAAAGTGCATATGCCGTACTTGGAGAGGCCCAAAAGGTAAGGAAAAGTCGTCTTAAAATGAAGGTATGACACGGTAAACAAAATCATCTTTCAAAAGTCCATGCGCACATTTGCATTTTCAACTGAGCGTTACAAAAAGAAACGTTTACGAATGATTTGCACACAACGGAGTTGTACTGTTTTGTGAGCGTGAAGCTCTTTGATAAGGTCCAGCTGAACAAGTCATATTCAAGAATACTTACCTTAACGTTATGTTATACGGGTGATTTTTAACGCAAAATTGTTGTGTTAATAGTTGTTATCGTGTAACGGCCTCGACAACTTTTAACGAAGCAATTTGTTTGCGGCAACGCGTTCATTTGTAAGTTTTTTAATCTCTCTTCAAAACCTTGCAACAATGTTGTGTTAAAAGTTGTCTTCGCGTTATTATGTTACGTTAAAAAAAAAAAAATTGTCCCGCGTAAAATCACCTTTGCACTACACGAAATTTTTGGTGCTGTAACATTTTTTGCTTCTGAGAAACAAAACAATGTTTTAGATTCCTTTCAAAAAAATTTTGTTTCCGCGGCAAATGTTTCCCAGTTGGCCTACCCAATAAACGTTTGAGTGAACAGTGTTTTCGCAACAATGTTTTCTTGTTGTGGAGGCGTTTACCGTCGTCCGCACATTGTATAGTGAGCTGTAGATACGACACCGGCGACAGCAGCGGAAACGTCATTATTAAAACGAATTTGCGCTTTTCAAACGTCGTCGTGATTATTCCACGAATAGTGAAATTTTCCCGGCATTGAATTCTTGGAGACCGCACCCAAGTTTAAGGAGAAGGAGAAAGAAAAATTCGTCGTCTTGTGTATGTGCAGTGGTGGTCTTTAGGTTATAGGCTAAGTAATACGGGCAACATTTCTTTTGCAGCTTGTCGCGCAACAATGTTGCATTGCAAGTTGCCATTGTCTGTCGCCCGTATTACCACCCACGCGCGCAACAAATTTTCCTGTCGCAAAAAGTAGAAAGAGCGTCTACTTTCTTCAACATGAAAATTTGTTGCGCGCGGAGGTGGTAATACGGGCGACAAACAATTGCAGTGCAACATTGTTGCGCGACAAGTTGAAAGAAAATGTTTCCCGTATTACTTAGCCTTAAAGCTCCCTATTTATATTTGGAATCCGTTGAACATGAATTGATAGATTTACGTTTGCTTCATTTATTTCTTCACTGCTTGTTTGTTTGCTGGTCTTTTCATAGCTTATTTCAGATGGTGGTAGTGCCACTTCTCTTCTGGATGCGTCAAACAGATTTTATACCTTGATTCCTCACGACTTTGGAATGAAAAAGCCTCCACTGCTTGATAACTTGGAGCTAATTCAGGTGATGGATAGTGCATTGTTAAAACAACAACAACAACAACAAACAGCCAAACAAACAAACATAAACAAAGAAAGAAAATTAGTTTAAAATAATGGCACCCGATACATTGGTACACGAACTCTTTTTAGTCTAAATGACTGTAATAGTAACTTTATTTTTGTGTTTACTTTGGCAATTTCATTTTAGTGTGCGTATTACAAAGTAAATAGTCCAAAAACACGTGCAACTTGCTCTAACCAATCACTGGGAACAATCATTCTTGTTTTTAACCAATCGGGTGAAAAACTAGCTTCAATCATGATTTGGGTTGTACGCGTTTTCCCTCGCTTGGTTCGGGTTGCACGCGTTTTCCCGTCCTCCGTTCTGGTGGCACGTTTTTGCTCAAAGTTTTCAGTGATTCAGATTTATGATAGGTTTCTGTTTTGATTAGAGATTTTTTGACTACTATGAAGTTACAATTTACTACTAGGATGATCCTCGCGGTACTGTGCCAACTGATGCTTTTAATTTTGTTCAAGGCTAAAGTTGGTATGTTGGACAACTTACTTGACATTGAGGTTGCTTACAGTTTGCTGAAGAGTGGAGAAGGCGACCTCGCGAAAGATCCATTGGACGTCAACTACGAGAAATTGCAAACAGATTTAGAGGTAAACAATTTTAATGTTCAGGTTCATTTGCTTCATACTTGTGCACTTGCCGCACTTTTTAAGCCCCGTCTACATGGCATGACAAAGCGACGATGTCGAAACGTGAATTATAAGTGTTTTCGTTAATTTTTCCGCTAAACAGAAAGACTCACGACATTTTGACAGAATGCGAAATTTTGTTTTCGCGGAGCAAAAGATGTGCCTTTTTACGGGAAACAGTTTGCTTCACGCACACATAGGGAAACGTTTTGGCAAACAGTCTTGTCACCCTAATTTAAGGACAGTGCCTACTTTTGTTACTGCGCATCTCGAGATACTCGGGTTTGCTATGGGTAGTGCATACTAATACAGGGATATTTTTGCGCGGTTTAAAACTATGCGGAGAAAGCGGAACTTAGCAAGTGCTTTTGGTATCCGAAAAGAAAATTGGGGGTAACCATACATTTTTCAGAGATAATAAAACTTCAATTTGAAAGAAACCGCCATACTGTGCTTTGTATTTTACTGTTTTTTTTTTTTTTCAGAATAATTGTTGCTTAATTGTCTCTAAAAGATGCGTGGTTACCCCCAATTTTCTTTTTGGATTTCAATAGCCCTTGCTAAGATCTGCTTTCCTCGCATAGTCATAACTGAACCACACAAAAATACTTCTTTATTGGTAGGCACCGTCCTTAAGACAAAAGTAAAGAAAAAGAAAAGAACTCTAATCTGATTCGTTTGTTTCGTTGTTTTCAGGTTCTGTCTAAGGACTCAAAAGAATTCTCTGTGATCCAAGATTACGTGAAAAACACGCATGCGGAGACTCACACACAGTACGCTCTGGACATTTTGGAGGTAAACTTGTAGTCCCTTCGCCTTAAAAATTAGTCAGGGAATTACTGGGCTTTACTTTGACAGTCGAGTGGCTTTTGAAAAAAGTTTTTTTTTTTTTTAAAAAAGTTGAACAGAGCTCAGATTGGATTCTTATTGCGTTTGAGGCGACGGACGTTCATTAAGCGTTAACTCACGTAAAAAAAGGTGTCGCTTTGTATTCCATTTCTCCGGTAGCAACTATAAATTTAGCGATGTTTTCAGAGAATGGCTTGTGAGACTCACACCTACAAGTGTAACTTTCGCTTCTCTAGCGCTCGTGGTTCACGCCAACAACGCGCGTTCTACTCTCGCGAGTATCCGCGCTTTGCGCCTTACCCACGCGCATCCTCGTTACGATACTTCGACGGAAAATAGAATGTTCTAAACTCTGCAGAAACAAAGCAAAACCATTTATTTTTCTTGAAGGTTTTCAAGGTGAACCGCCATGGCGAAGGCGATCGGTTCCAACCCTTCAAAGAACTCCACAATCGTCGCCTGTTGTGGCATGGCTCCCGCAACACCAACTACGCTGGCATTTTGTCTCAAGGGCTCAGGATCGCTCCTCCAGAGGCCCCAGTGGTAAGCTTAGTTCAGGAACCTTACACCCGTCAGCGCTGATTTGAATGGTTTTCTTACGACAATGCCTTCTGAATAATTTTGTGGAATACAGTGCGCGCGTTCTACGTTAAGTGTTTCCTGAGATAACGAGTGGGGTGGGGATTTGTCAAAGTTAAGTCCCGACCAAACGGATGCAACATGTTGATGCAACATCGTCCAACATTGTTGAATCCAACATGTTGCACTTGTTTGGCCACCATGATGGCACGGTGTTGTATGATGTTGACCGAAGTTTGATTTCTATCAAACATCAACTTCCAACATCGTCCAACATTTCTTTTGTTCTCCGGTATGAACAACAATGTTGCATCAGCTCGCCCACCGTGTTCAACATAAATGTTGAACGCGCGCATGCCCACTAAGCTGACTTTGCGGGTATCTGTATCCATAGCGATGAGTTATGGTTTATTTATACCACAACTGTTTCTAATCTCGCAATCTCATAATCTCATTAGCTAATTTTCCGTTGTCGGTAAGAGTCTAGACAACGCTGCTCGCGTCAATCAGCGCGCGGAAATTTTGACAGTTATTGTAAAAATGTTCTTTGACGTTGATATTGTGGTAAAACAAACAAACAAATCGAATGTGGTTTAGCGTTGTCTGCACTCTTATCGACAACGATATTCGTCATCACAGTGGTCAAAAATGTTGTGCGCCTCGTGAGTCCACAACATTTTTCACCACTGTGATGACGAATATCGTTGTCGATAAGAGTGCAGACAACGCTAAACCACATTCGATTTGTTAATATTTGCTTCGTGAGAGTTCAAGCTATAGAATGGCGCACGAACAAAGTTTTGAATCTTTCAAGGACGAAAGCTTAAACACAAGCCGAAGCGATCTCTCTTCTACCGTCGTGGCATGAGTCCCGCAACACCAACGATCGGTCATTCTGGGTAGATTTTGGTCCCAGGCCCTTCAGTCCAAGTGTTGCATCAAACATGTCGCGTTCGTTTGGCCACCTCGTTCAACACCTTGGGACATCGTCCAACAATGTTGTATTGAACAATGTTGGATGATGTTGCAATCGATTGACCGGGCCTTTGCCAAATCTCTTTGATTTGAGTTGTGGTGCATGGATGATTTATTTACCTTACTTCCTTCATCTCTTTCTTCAACAGACTGGCTACATGTTTGGAAAGGGTGTTTACTTTGCAGGTGAGAGATTGAATCGTAACTGTCGCAAGTCGCGCAAAACCCAACTCATGACCGAATTTATGTATGATTTTTAGTTTTGCTCCTCATTGGTAAACTCTCTAAGCTCCAGTATAAACATGGATATTCTCTTCACTGTCTCCATACGTTTCTTATGGCACTACTTGGGAGAATTTGTTTAAACATCAGGGCCCAGCTGTTTCTAAAGCCATTTAACGCTAATCCACGATAACAAGTTAACCACCAGCTACGCCGCAGGCTAGAACATCAGCGATTGTTTCTCTGTTTGGCTAAATGCTTTGGCAAGACAAAATATATGGAGGTTATGAAATGAAGGGATAAATAATGTTCCCCTTTATAACACTACTGAGTAGTTGTTTGTGTTAGCGAAGCCCAGGTTGTTTTGACACGTGATTTTTGTTTCTTTGCAGATATGGTGTCCAAGGTAAGCACAGCAAAAGAACTGATCGAGTTCTCTTTTCTTCATTGTGTTGTCAGTTTAAAACCGGTTTGATATTACAAACAAACCTCCAGTTTATAAAGCCGCGATCCCAGGCCTAATCGCGCTTATCGAGCGAGCCGAATTGCCTGTCTGAGGTTTGGGACTGAGCGCGCCTCAACAGCTGACGTCATTTTCGGCCGCGTGCCAAGGCCGACTGGGGACGAGGCTCTTGCTACTTTTACAGTTCTGTACTCCCTTCAAATATGTTCTATCCTGCTAGCAGAGACGCTTCGGCCTTTCCAAGATAAGTCGGGAAACAGGAAGGCGGCTTATTCAGGAAATATTGAAACGACTCTGCTAGCAGAGCAAAGGCAGAAGAAAAAAATAGACGAAAAACTCTCTCGGGAAAAGGTTTGTGAGGGTGCTTACCGTTTACATGGAACACCTGGAAATTCCAGTTGGAAAATTAAATGGTACGCATCCTTTCATTTGGAATACTACTGAAATTATGGGCTTCTGGTCAAAGTGATGCATTTTTATTGCTCCTTTTGGGATTTACAGCTGATGTTCATACATTTTGCATGTTATCTATTTAAGACAAGCTAAATCATTTCGTATTTATGCCATAAATTTCCATCCGGGTGGTTTGGGTAAATGGTAAGCACCCTAGTCTTTGTCGCCAAGAATCGTGTAGATCAGTCTAAGTTCCGTCCTGGAATGTTCAAGGTTCTAATTCTGTAATGAAGTATTGTCACAAAGAAATTCTGTCGGACAGCGCTGTAACACTTTGGAGACTCCGCTTAGGAGACCGAGAGTGTTCGGTTTTGGGACATGTCCGGAATTGTGGGCGTTCGAGAATTAGGCAGACACTTAATGATGTTTCTGTGTTGTTTTCTTTCACCAGTCAGCTAACTACTGTCGAACCACAGCGTCCGATAACATTGGACTGTTGATGCTGTGCGAAGTCGCCTTAGGGAACATGTAAGTATCTTGATGTGACGCAATAGGAACAAGATTTCACGCAACGGTGTAAAGGTGTCACGCAAGTTGTGCTGTGGCTACGATTCGTTGACCGGCTAACGCTAAGGCAGGTTTCCATAAGATTGCCAACGATCGCTGAAAAAAAAGAACTAAGATGGTATAGAGCGTTTTCATTCACATGTCTACCTCCCATATTGGTTTACTGAAACAAAGGAAAGTATTTGCATAAAAATAGAGTTCAATTCCCAGAGGTTTAGTTTGGGACACCAACATGGCCGCCATTTCTTTGTTTTGGGACACCATCATGGCCACCGTGACGTCATGTGAAAACACTCCATAGAACATGGATCAATAATGGCGAAAGGGTCCTGTGTGCCGTGTTGAAAGAATGATGAAAGAATTTTAAGCTCGTTAGTGAATTTGACGGTTTATTGACCTTTATGTGGATTTTTTTTACAGGCATGAGCTGACAAACGCCAGTTACATAACAAAACCCCCTAAAGGGAAGCACAGTGTCAAAGGTATGCTGCAACATCTGTGTAAAATCTGCTATGATACTTATCAATTAGATTATGAGCTCGAAATTTCTATCGCGTGATAGTTGATGAGGGCAAAGCTCAAGTCAGCTATCATGCACGGAAATCTCGAGCGTATAATCTAATTGTTTTAGTATAAATCTACCAGTCATTCAAAACAACAACAAGACAGGTTCACGTTTTTATTGAATAATGATATAACTAGGTCACGCCACGCGCTACTCACTCTACTCACTATCTACTTAGCAATTAGATTATGAGCTCGAGATTTCTATTTAACAATTAGATTGTGAGCTCGAGATTTCTATCGCGTGATAGTTGATGAGGGCGAAGCCCGAATCAACTATCACGCATAGAAATCGAGAGCGAATAATCTAATTGTTTTAGTATAAATCTACCAGTCGTTCAAAACTAAACAAGTAAATTATCTATTTCCTCATCGCAGACACTTCAAAAACGTGACGAAGCCGGCGCCATTTTGTTGAAAATCGCTACTCACTATCTATCACAGAATAGATAGCGAGTAGCGTAGCCAATCAGAGAACGGCATTCGTGATAGAACACTAGTAGATTTATACTAATGCGTGATAGCTGATGAGGGTACAGCCCGAATAAGCTATCACGCATAGAAATCGAGAGCAAATAATCTAATTGTTTTAGTATAAATCTACTAGCCGTTCAAAACTAAACAAGTAAATTATCTATATCCTCATCGCAGAAAATTCGAAAACGCGGCGAAGCGGCCGCCATTTTGCTGAAAACCGCTACTCACTATCTATCACAGATTAGTATAAATCTACTAGTGTTTTATCACGAATGCCGTTCTCTGATTGGCTACGCTACTCGCTATCTATTCTGTGATAGATAGTGAGTAGCGATTTTCAACAAAATGGCGCCCGCTTCTTCGCGTTTTCGAGGTGTCTGCGATGAGGAAATGGATAATTTACTTGTTTAGTTTTGAACGACTAGTAGATTTATACTAAAACAATTAGATTATTCGCTCTCGATTTCTATGCGTGATAGTTGATTCGGGCTTCGCCCTCATCAACTATCACGCGATAGAAATCTCGAGCTCATAATCTAATTGTTAAATAGATAGCGAGTAGCGTAGCCAATCAGAAGTCGGTATTCGTGATAGAGTGATAGAACACTAGTAGATTTGTACTAAAACAGAATAGATAGTGAGTAGCGTAGCCAATAAAAGAACAGCATTCGTGACAGAATGTTAGTAGACTTATTCTAAATAGAGATAGTTACACTTGAACAGCGGCGGTCGAAGCACTAATTTTGACGTGTAAAATAACAACAAGCCAAGCACGAGGCGACTCTGAGCAGTAACTTTCCTCTCTCCGCACCAAAGGGCGGGTGGGGGGGGGGGGGGGGGGGAGAACTACGTAGTCTGTAGCCGCTGGGTGTTTGTAAGTAAACATGAAAGCGTTTTTGTTTCAGGGTGTGGCAGAACAGGTCCCGATCCCGGCGCTGATATCACGTTAGATGACGGGACGGTTGTACCGTCAGGCAAAGGAACCAACACAAGTGTTCAGCATTCCAGCCTTCTCTACAACGAGTATCCTTTTTCGCTTCTTACTTCTTGGTTTCAGCTGTATAACCGTTTCCACACATGTTTCGTGCTCTCCCCAACTGTTAAGAGTGTTTTTCTAATTCTATAACATACAGATAATGGGCTTCGTTTGCAAGATATTTCCGAAGACGAAAATGACACTTAATAATAAATCTACAATGGTGAAATCCCCCTGGTAAGGTGAGGTTTGTACGGGGTTCTCAAAAATTTGGTCTCTGGAAAGGTGATTCAAATTCACATTGGGGAGGAGGGAAGGGTTATTTTTAACTCATTACTTCATCAACTGTAAACTGCGCCTCAAGCAGCCTGGCAAAGTCCCCCACACAGTGTTGTAAATTATCCTTGAAAAGCCCCAGGGAAGTGGATAATAAGATACTTGATTTGAGTTAATGATTTCAGTGCAGCGTTTGAGAGATAGATAGGAGGTTGTTTGTTTGTTTTTTTGTTTTCATCCCAATTAAACTCATTTTTGGCGCTAACTGGTAGAATCAAAGGACTTCTGGGAAAATCGGGAAAAACAACTAATAGGCCATTTCCGAGTTGTTTTGAACCTCGTCATGAAAGTGAGGCTAAGTGCAAAGCTTTTCATATGAAAATTAGTTTTTGCATATGAATGAAAACTAATTTTCGCAATAAAAACTATGCACGAAGCCTCGCTTTCATACTGAGGTTCAAAACGCTTAGAAATTCGGGGAATGAGATTCTGTTTCGTAATTTAAATGGTTAGCTAAATATCAAAGAACCTATTCTCCTATCTTGTCCCCAATACTTATATTCTTATAAAAGTACTGGGAAGAAGTTACTAAAATGTCAAGAACATTCACCTTGTGTGATCATATCCTTAATTCTCTTGACCTCATGGGTTGAATAAGCATTGATATTACGAGGAGAAATTTGATGTTAATCACTGTTAGGGCTTGAAGGGTTAAAAGGCCTTAAAACGATCTGGGGAGACGGAAGACGTTAATGAGAACATTTAAGCAGAACACTTACAACTGTACGCCCTGACGTACATGCAACATTTGGCGCTTGAGTTGAAACAGTGAAGTGATGTTTTGATATCGGTTTTCGTAATTTATTAGTCATCCTTAATTTCCCAACAGATATATTGTGTATGATGTTGCACAAATTAACATCAAATACCTGCTTAAGATGGAGTTTAAATACAAATATGGATGGTGAACGTAGTGTTGTACTGAGTACACATCAAACGAAGAACTAACAATATTGACAAAATCGGGAGAATTACCGCTTATTCTCGAAAAGAGCACCGTGAATGTTTTAATTTAGAAGTTGTTGTTATTGTTAAAACAAGAGACAGACCAGATAAGAGTAGTGTTATTTTAGGTCAAGTGCCGGTAGCCTAGACATCAGAAACACCTTTGTTAAAAGAGAAATCCGACATTTATAAAGAATGTTTACTTTGAAAACTCGATTCTTCTCTGATCTGTGGAGTTGAGGGTTGTTCGAAGTAGGAGTCCTTGTCACTGTCTACAAGAATTTTCTTTTCATCGCAAGATTTGTTTTTTCCTTCTTTTGGGGTCCTGCTTAGCTCCGGTTTGTGTCGAAGCCGTTTTCGTTCTTATAGAACGTTTCATGAGGACACAATTCCTAGTCCTATCTCAACGAGAATTATTGGCAAGCATGACATTCGAGTATAAACAGGAGTACCTGATGGGGCCGCTCGACTAAAAACCCGCTTTGCAGGTTGGAATAGAGCTGGCTAGGAACTGAATACATTAGATGGTTAACTGGATGTCTCGTTTGTTTTTCCTGCCTGTCAGGACCCCTGTCAGGCCTTTTAAAAATTGTATTTGACTTTTCGCTCTAACACCGTGTTTGCCAATGAAATTTGAAGGCAAGTAACGCGCCAGGAAATAACTGCGGCTCCGCTGTTGTATGTGAAACTATTTTACACAGAACATGACCAGCGCTTTTCTTCCACTCGAAAAGGCCGTAAAATACACATGGGCCTCTCCAGGCATTTTTGTCCAATAAAATTACCCTCTTCTGGAAATTTGGAATATCCTCTAGTCCCAATTTTTCGGTGACATTCACGGAAAAGATTTCGAATTTCCCGAGTTTTAATATCCCGCTGTGCCGTAATTAGTTCATATTTCCCTGACATTTTTCCGAAAATCTCTCCAGATTCGCGGAGGATTTTCCTGTGAAACAGGCCCTTGATCTTGGACATTTAAGGGTTGTAATCCTCCCTGCCTGTAAATGTATTTATCGATGTTATATTTTCAAGGGAACGTGTTTAATTTGGAGAAGTGGCTTCAAGGCTATGAATACTACACAATACCCGTCGACAATTTGACAAGGGACATAAATGACACGCTTCTTTCCCTACGATGTCTTCGGGCGACTTGCCAGCCTTAATATCAAAATGGCTGAAAAAGAGAGAAAAATACAGCCGACAGCGGTACCTCTGGACGCTGTGCCGGAGCGTTGTACCATGACGATGCACCACGAGATTTCGGCCCGCGGTTCGCTTATGCCAGCTGGAGATGGTTCCGCGCTGCTTTCCGATACCTTGTCCCCGACAAGACAGTGAGGGAGAGAAAAGTCGGCCCCTAGACCATGTGAGACAGATCCCTTTCGTAGGCACCTCAGTTCCACCTTACTGACTTAAACTGAGATTCAGCCATGTATATATATGACAACGTAGTCATTTTGTCTTCCATGTGGTACGTTTTGAGGTTTGAACATGCGCACGGGCTAAAACGATATAATGACGGAAGGATGGCTCGTGGTCAAACGACCTGTAGTCTTAGAGGTACCCGGCGCTAGTCTTGGACTCGTTTTACCTCATTTCATTCTTACAATTTTTATCGCCGTTTTCCCGAAAACGATTGCTCCTTCGATGGATTGTTGACATTGTTAAGGGAATCAGGTCGTCACTCGAAGAGCTCTGTGAAAGCCGTTGCTATTTTTCTGCTTTTAGCTATTTAATCAACACTTATTACTGTACCATGCAACGAAAATGTGCCACGTTTGTTACTACAACAACTCAGATGCTACCTTTCGCCTCTTGATGTCTGGTGATGATGATCAATTGCCTCGTGATGAATACCAGAAGCTTAAAAAGTTATCACAAGGAACGCGCAATAAACTGGCAATCCGTGCGTAACCTCCATCGCTTCCAGGACCTGGTGTACGCCGAAAACTCTGGCGTTATATGCGTCAATGAGACATGGTTGAACCAAAATATCAGCAACTCTGAAATATTGCGTTCTGGCTTTAGGAGAGATCGGTCTTATCGAGGTGGTGGTGGAGTTCTTACTGCAGTCAAAACAGCCTCCTTGAAAGCTGTCAAAGAATTTACACCTGAATCGGAAGCCGAGCTGCAACAGCTTGAGATAATTTTTGCCAAAATTACTACGCTTACTGGTCAAAAATTTTATTCTGTTTTTGCTATACGCCACCCAATGAAAACCCAAGTTGGATGGATGTATTAGATAATTTTCTGCATGAAGTTTGTGACCAGTTCGACAATATGGTAATTTCGGGTGATTTTAATTTGCCAGACATCCTCTGGGACTCCATTGACAGCGCATCGGGTGTTAACGAACTAGCCTTTATCAGTTGAAAGCCTTCACAACTACCTCTTGACACAACTCAATAAAAAACGCACATGTGGCAACAACATACTTGCCCGTGTAATCACGAGCGTGCCGAACCATGTCAATGTAACCGAGACGGATTGTTTCCAAAAGATACGTTTATTTTTAACAGACCACAGAGTCATTATTTTCCAGTTTAACACTTATAAAAACCCCATCTAAAACCCTGAGATTTGTATACGATTATGCAAAAGGGGACTTTAAGGGTCTGCTGTCAGGAATTAACCTCTCTTCGATCATAGCCAATGACGATATAAATACTGACTGGCACTAATGGAAAGACACGTTTCTTGCAGCGGTCTAAAAGGTGATGATGATGATGATGATGATGATGATGATGATGATGATGATGATGATGATGATGAACTTTATTTCAGTGTCAAGTCTGCTAGCTGGCCATGTAAGGCCTACTAATAGGGGACACTAAATTACGATACAATAGGTACAGTAGGCTAAAGGGACGGAATCCAATACCTTAGATGTCTGGTGCCATATACTTCATTTGATCAAGGAAAAGGAATCTATAAGACAAAAGATGAAATTATCTCCCTCGAACCACCTTAGGGAGAAATTAAAAAAAAAAAAAAAAACGACTTGCGCAAAACAGTTAAGCGCATGCTGCGGAACAGCCGTGATGAGTTTCTTGGTTCCGTTTAGTCCGACCTCAACACAAAGCTAAAGCGTTTTTGGTCTATATTGAAGCTGAATTTCAAATCGCATACAATTCCTGATCGAGTCTCGACGCCATTATCAGCCAGTGCATTCGCTGACCCAGGTAATGGTACGCCGTTAAGATCTTCAGCTGAAAATCCTCGGGAAATAGCCAATCTGTTTAACTCCTACTTCTCACAGTTTTCGCCCATGACATCCACTCCCCCCCCCCCCCCCCCTTCATCTGGAAGCGCTGGTAATGCACCAGCCTCTCCTGATATGTAACGCTCACGGTTAGCGAAGTTCAATCGGTGCTCGAAGCCCTTGATGTCACGAAAGCCACAGGACCAGATAAAATCCCAGCGAAACGTACTTCTTAAGGAAACAGCCTCTGTAATTGCACCATCTCTTTGTAAGCTGTTTAACAATTAAGCACTGGTTCTTTCACGCAGAACTGTTCGAAAGCTAACGTTCCTGCTTTTAAAAAGGGTGAGGTTGAGTGTACAGAGAATTACAGGCCCATCTTCTTACCGTCGCTGGTAACCAAAGTCTTGGAGCGATGTTCTATTTAACACTTCAATTCAAAGATAGACTGTACGAGGTGGTAAGAGATTGTCAACATGGATTCATTAGAGGGACGTCATGCACCTCCAACCTTTTGGAAGTTTTAGACCACGTGGGCTCCCTACTAGACGACGGAAAACTGGTGGGCATGACCCGTATGGATATGTCTAGGGCCTTCGATAAGGTGAACCATGGCTGCCTGCCGCAAAAGGTGCAGGAGTTCGGATTTGGAGGCAGCGTCTTGTAGTGGTTTAGCTCTTACCTGATGGGTCGCTACCAACTTGTAACCGTGCTGGGTGAAACCTCTGATCCTCTGCCTGTCAGCTTCGGAGTACCTTAGGGCTCCATTTTAGGCCCGATGTTATGTCTCATCTATGTAACTAACTTGCCCGATTCGGTCCTGACGAGCCATGTTGCCATGTTTGCCGATGACACAAAGATATACTGTATAAACAAATTAAGTCTCGGAAGATGCTGCGTACCTACAAGCTGACAGTTGACAGACAACACAGTTACAACTGGCGGAGATTTTCATTTCTTAAAACTCTTTCTCGCTGGCGGTGAAGAGCGGGTATTTTCTGCTCAGGAACTTTAAAACGTAACCAAGTTTCTCAGGAACGTTAAATAGTAACCATGATTGACTTAGGGACACTCAGCTAGTGTTTAGTGTTTAAGTTTAAGAAATTAATTTTCATGTACCACGCACATTTAAGTTTGCTATAACCAAAATCTGGGAAGAGACTCCTACTAACATAAAAACACTGAGCTACTTCCAGTTCAAAAAACAATAAAAAAGAATTCTGCCTAACTCTCAAGTGGAATTTAACTATTAAATTTTTATATAAAAGTGACAGTTCCATATGATCGCCCATAGTTGCCATGGCACCAAGCACACACTTTTATTAGTATTTCCATTAAAATATAGCGGTGGTTAGCTCAAAAGCTAAGCTCCCCAGACCACCGTACACTTCTACCAAATCCATTGACTTCTTTCTTTCCTCCTTTTATTTGTTATTTTATTCCTATGTTCCTATATACAATGTAAATACTATATCCAAGTGTAAATAAACTGAAACTGGAGTGCAACAAACGATTAATTTTCTCTAAAAGTGTCGTTGGGTACGCCGATATAAAAGAAAACTGCTAATGAGACGAAAAAAGAAACATTCGGATGAACGTGTTTGCCGGGAAATGGTCCGTGAGGACTTCCTGCCTTTTGGAGATTACGACGCTTTCGTTAATTAAAAAAGCAATTTTAATTAAAAGAGTACTTTTCCTCAATAACTTGCGCAAATTGTAAGATTTCATATTTCTATTTTGAGAAATTCGTAAATGTAGAAATGAAGTTTGATTTGATTGAAATAAGTTTTTTTTTTTTTTTTCATAAAAGTGGCCTTGTGATCCTTTGGAATAACCCTAAGGGAATTTTTTTCTGTTTTCCCTAGACATTCCTCTCAACGACACCAAGTGTCATGGTAAACATGTGGATCTGAACACTCATTGTAGCCAGGGTTTCAGTGAGATTTTGTCCTTTTTTTCGCGGTTTGAACGCGAGGAAAAACGGAAGAAGGAGAGAAGCGAAGAGAGACCGGAAACGCAAACTTCACGAAACTTCACGATTCCGAAAAATGTCATTCGCCCACGCACGGGGTTCCTGATTGACGCAACTTGGTAACGTTGATTGACATCCGCAGATCAAAGTATCTAGTGTCGTTTAATGGGAAATGTTCGGAAGAGAACGGAGGTTTAGCTAAGTCTCCCTTTGGTGAAAGAGAATTTAGTCATCAACTGCGAAATAAATAGAATTAGGACTGAATACGACACAACGCAGTGAATTGTGATAGCACGCGTCGTATTTCGTATTTGTCATTGGATAATGCATTTCCGGAGTTTTTATTGGCTTAGAGGCTATGGGATATTTAACAATTATTCCAAGAGCGCGTGTTCGATACGAGATGATATGGTAGATACCCAACGAAGCGCGCAGCGCGTAGCGCCGGCGAGCTGGCTTTACAGTAATCATCTCGCCAACAAGCGTGAGTGAAAGAATTGTTTTATTAAAAACAACCGCAAAATATTGTTAAATCATGCCACATTTTAATACGCAAAACAAGACCGAGAGATGAGATATAGTGTAAATATTTGTGGGGCACTGTATAATGGCTTGACTATTACCGTGGCAGCAAAGTCGATCAACTTTCATGGAATTGCATTATACAATGATTCAATTTTTAATAATGGCTTTTACTCCATTCCAAAGAAATACCGGCAATGAAATCGTCCTCTGGTCTTTCTTGGGAAGTAAAACCAGCATGATCTACCAACATTTCTTGTATTGGTTGCTTTTAATAAAATAATTATTCCACCCTCGCTTGGCACCAAGCACACACTATTATTAGTATTTCCATTTATTATATAGCGGTGGGGGCTCGAAAGCCAAGTTCCTCTAACCACCGCGGTGCACTTCTACCAAAGCCATTAACTTCTTTGTTTTCTCCTTTTATTTGTTATTTTATTCCTATGTTCCTTTATACAATGTGAATACTATATCCAAGCGTAAATAAACTGAAACCTTGAACCTTGTTGGATGTGGGATGATTTACAGCCAATCCGGAGCTACGCACCTTATTGGGTATCTATCATTTCATGTCTCGTGTCTCGTGGATTTATTCTTAGACATCGTACCTGTCGCTGAAATTGTAGTAACACGTTGTCTAAAAGGCGCCAGCTCTGTCATGAGATTTATTTTTTGGTCAAAACTGAGGGGAAATTCAGGTAACTTTTCTTGTTCATCAAATGCTCCTAGCATCGCTTTTTGTAGCCAAAGATGCTTAACAATCAATTAACAATCCATGAGCGCGCGTTCGATATAAGATTCATTTCGTAGTGATTTCGCCTTGCAAGAACAACCAAAAGACAACTCAAAATGTCTATATTTCTCGGGCAAGCCAGTCAAATCCCTGAAAAAGCATTATAGAAAGATCCAGTTATTGATATCTGTAAATATTCAGTGCTATAGCTTAAGTAACGTTTAACAAAGCTGGACTGCCGGGAGTATTTTCAGGTAGTCTGAAATGTCAGCCGTCTCCTCTCCCTAACCCACAGGTGGGTGAGGGGGAGGGAGACGGCTGACATTTCAGACTATATTTTCAGGTTGCCTTAGGGACAGTGCGACTTTTGCCCTCCAGCAACTCTTACTAAAAATAATTGGCATTGTCTCTTATTAAAATTTGTAATTATTCTAGCTGTCGGAAGTTGTAATAACGCATTATCATATTTCGTGACAAGTTTGCAAAAACTTAAAAAGGTTATGATCTCGTGATATACAACTATTTCATGGTTTGCCATCATCACGAAGGCTTATTTTTATCAGTGATTTCCACATTTTTGTATACAACCGGCTCCAACTGAACGGGAACAGAAAAATACTAGGTGACATTTAGGAATAGTAAGATTCTTCTATTCCTTGTTATAGTGTCATCATTCAGTGACGGAGTATAAAGTAAGTGTTGTTTCTAAATTTATATTAATATACTTTAATCAGGATAAGTATGTTTCCGGCTTCTTGGATAATATTCTCGTGGTCTTGATACTGTCTTGTTTCGCTGTTGTTTCACTGGTAAACAAAAACGCTTAGATCACGGACCGTCATGTAAATATCAGTGACACTTTGGCAGCATTAGGAAAGGTGCTTGATAATGTTAGGAAACTAGGCAGCGACGCGACGGCGGTAACGTCAACGAAAACATCACTTGAAAATGTAACTTTACTTCATTTGTACTACTTCGCTATTATTTTAACTAGCTCAACTTCTACAGAAACGGCGAACTACCCAGGAACCAAATTGGTAGTAGTCCATAGTAGTGGCGCTCAATCCGAGAAGGAGAATGAAATATTCACAGTCGGGCGAGTGCCCACGTTCTCCACAAAACGTTGCATTTGGTCATTTCACGTTGTGGCTTTGCAGAGGACCGCAACGAAACGTACCAAAGTTTGAAAAAACACGTACAGACCGATTGTTTTTGCTCATTAAGCCGTTTGTTTTTGTGCATGGCGTTGTCGTTGCTTACCCGTAATGAGAAACTATACGGGTGCTTAAGTGGCGCCCGAAGGGCTTTTCCCTCAATAAGGGATATTTTTTGGCCGTTTACTTTTTTAGTTTCTACCATAAAGAAAAACAAAATTTACAGTAACGGTTAGTAATTTGATTGGGTGGCTTGGTCGGTCAGTTTGATCAGTTGTTCAGTTACTTTACCCATCGGTACTGGTTGAAACATTTTTATGGAATTATTTATAAGAGTGTGATTGATAATGATATATACCGATTCATTTTAAAAACCTACTACAAAACACCACAACGCATTATTACAATTTCCCATAGCTCGGATTATTCTCTAATTATTATGCAATACCACAACGTATTTGCTGTGTTGAAGTTTTATCCTTGGTTCAAAATTTTTCCTTTGTTTTTGTATATGGTGATGTATTACCAAAAGGTTTTGACAGCGGGAAAATCAAAATAAGTTTTAGATATAAAACAATGACTTTCGATTTCACAGACATGATTCGGAAGAAACGTCTGTCTTCTTCAATGCAAATGGCACATAAGATGTAAATTTGAAAATTTAACAATTATTCCACGCGAGCGCTCATTGGATATGGGATGACAGATAGCTAATTTAGGAGGCGCGTAGCGCCGAGTTGGCCATAATCATTTCATATCCAACAAGCGTGAGTGGAATAATTGCTTTATTAAAAACTTTAAAAAATATTGCTAGATCTTACTGATTTCGCTTTATAAGAACAACCAGAAGACAATTCAATGTTCGCTATTTCTTGGGCATGGTATAATGGCTCGTATTTCATCGCTAAACCAATCAAATCCATGGAATTGCATTATACAATGATCCAGTTTTTAGTAAAAATCTGATCTAGTAAGTGCTACTGAAATACATATACAAATAATAGAAAAAAGCATGTAAATTAAAACAATAGTATAGATCGTGAAATAAACGCGTTGAAGTTGCTGATTAAGGGAAGGGTTATGACAATGTTTGATAATGAGTATCAAAACAAAAATGAAAATTGAATCACAACAGCCATAGGTACTTACAGAATACGACAAGAGTTATTAAAATTTACAACGGGTATTGCAGATCACGACATCTTTTATTGCAATTCATGGCGTTATTACAGTACATGTATTGCTTTGACGCAATGGCAACTCGTATAGAAAAAAACGAAAAAGAAAAAGAGTAAAGAAAAGCGCTTCATATTAAAAACTGTTGTATACATTTTTGGACAAAGCATTCCGCGTGGCAGTGAGTCTCCCGTGGAGACCATATGTCTCGCAACGCCACGTTCATTCGTAGGTTCTAAAATTGTACAACCAATCAGAGCAAAAGCTTTTTTTTTTTTCAACCAATCAAGAGACTAAACAAAAGTCATGAGTTGCGCGCTTTTTCCCGCGCTTGTCACTGGCTGTGGCCGTTGTATTTTTCCCGCGCTTGGAACTGGTTGCATCAGTGTTTTGTCCGCTTGGCCCTAGTTTGTGTTCGGATTGGTTCATCGCGGCACTCACTTCGCTTTCCACGTTTACTGCTGAGAACACCCTAAGGGCGCGGTTGTCGAATTTTCTCGGAGTTTAGAGACTGAAAAAAATATTTATATTTACGTTTTACATTGACTTAAATCGTATACAGTGTACAGACAACCGCTTCCATTCAATCTGATTTTCTCAAGCGTTTTCAATGTTTTTATCTTTTACTGCTTGTCCTGATGTCCATCCAATCTTTTTGTTTGATTCTGAGATCAGTTCAAACTATATACTTTTGAATACGAGGCATTTTCAACGACTGCCTTTGTGCGGGTGTCAATTTAAATCTAAACCACATCTTTTTCATACAATTTGCATTTGCGGCCTACTGTGAATCAATTAAGTGGTTCTTTAAAGATAATCTTGTTCGACGTGGTGCCCAACAAGCTGCTTTCTTTACTTATTTATCTCCAGTTCAGGTGGCCAACTTCTTCTAACCACATTTCACAGATCTGTTGTGCTAAGACATTTTGTAACCAAACAAATCGATTGGTAAAACTATCACCTTCAAAGACCAGCCAAACAAGGTTTGATCACTTCTTGTGTTGTCCTTGAATTGACTTCACTTGTCGCGCTGTCAGAGGCGAAATGTAAGAGCTTTTGAAATTCAAATAAAATAGATTCATTTATACTCGTCAAATATTTATTCCGGAGTGAGCGGTTAGATGAAATGGGAGGGAAGCAGGCTTAACTATCAAGTTATGCACCGCATAAATAAATCCGAAGCAATCTGTTTGTGTGTTCGTCGCGGGTGGAAAAGTAACATGGTGTATAGTGGGCTTTTCGGCTATTGACACGACTGAGCAGTTTGCTTCTTCGATTATTTCTGGACGCGGAGAGTAACAAGCAACGCTGAAAACTTCTCCCATTTTAAGGTGCCCATACGTTTGACGCAATAAGCTTGGTTATTCGCACCGACTTAACAGCGTCAGTTCAACATTGTTTGCACATGCCGCCTTTTAAAATTGAGTTCAACAATTATTGAAAAAGCCATTGACATTTAGATTGAAAAAATGCTTGGGACAAGTGTGGAGCTTAAGTTAAGACAACAATTTTAGGCTGTAGAATGAAATTAATATTTGCTTTGATATTTAGAAAAGCAAACGCTCTTTTGTGTCGTCTAATAGATGCCTTTTAATTTAATATAAATCTTGATGTTTTTTGTCGAAACCCGAAGTTTAAATTTTAAAGAATTTAAGCTAACGTTTTTTGTTGGATGAAATATCTCAAACTCTTGACACATAGCGATTTCATGTTTTCGGGTGTCCTATTCAGAATTTTGGTGTTATATCTTGCAGTAATAATATGATAACCTGTCCAAATTTTTTTTTTTTTAGACAAACACCTTCAGTTCGCGACTGCTAGGAATCCTGGGAGTCTATTCCCACATGGCACTTTTCAAGATGGCGGATCAGTATGGCACAGGCGAGAGTAGTGTTGATTTGACGACGAGCGACTCAAAAAAGAGGCCACTTGACGGGACAGGGGAAGGCAGACCTTCTTATAAGAGGTCGAACCTTGGAGGTAGGCTCTGCAGTGAGAATTTGCTTATTGGCTTGTGGAAAAATTTGCGCCTGTTTTTATTCGTCCGCGTATGTCATGGTGTGCTGCGTCGTCAAGTTTAAAATATTCACTCTGTTGCATCTGTCAGTTATTTGTGAAGCGTTTGTCGCCAAGAAAATAGAATAGAACGGTGAAAGAATTAGCCTTAGCTCTACAATTGTTGCCAGCGTTTCGAACAGCGAGTAACCTGCGAAGAAATTGCGATTTTACGCCGGAAAAATTGGACTGTTTGGTTCACGAGTGCAACGGGTGGGGAACATAAACAAAGTTGAATTGGCTTGACACCGCTATCAACGATATGCGATCATTTGCCATCATGTAGCAACAACACGCACAGGCTTTTAAAAGGGTGCGATGAAACGCTTAAGCTTTTAGAAAGAAATTTCGCTCGAATACGCGACGTTCAAAATTTGATTCGTAAAATTTTAACTTATGCTTATTTTTCGGAAGTGACCACATGAGTAATCAAGCTGACTCTTTCACAGATAACTTTATTATCAGACTGGTTGATCAATAATTGATTTCTTGAGTCGGATGGTGA
Organism: Pavona decussata; assembly: GCF_977016875.1. NCBI lineage: Eukaryota > Metazoa > Cnidaria > Anthozoa > Scleractinia > Agariciidae > Pavona > Pavona decussata. Next base: position 3,836,460 of record NW_028145484.1, on the reverse strand, counting down.
AGCTTAAAGTTAAATCATTTGTCTATTTTTTCGACCGTGCAAAATGTAAGCTTAAGTTTCCTTTTCCCTATGATTTCGTGCTGCGTTTAAATTGAGGAAGTAGTAGTGTTATCAAACTCTTGAAATTATTTTTATGCAAAAATCTGGCGATTGGAAAACCGCAATACATTTGCCATAGTAGCCCAAAAATTTTGCTTCGAGATGAAAAAATTTTTGTGGCTAATGAGATTAAAATGAAACAACGAAGAATCAGCTTATATAAAATGAGCTGTAGTGTATTGTAAACACGCGCGATGCCGCAAGCTTTCGATTTGACAGATCATTTTTGCTCGCTATCTAATTCTTTTCTTTAGTGATTTCTGATTTCTAGTAGAGTTAATTTAACTCTTTGAATATAGAAGTCTTTTGTATAAACGAATATTAAATTAACAATTAAATAAAGCTGGTGTTTTTGTCGAGAGCATAAATAAGACGTGTTTGGTATTATTGATGGTGTTGAAAGCATGACAAGATTTAGCTTTTCAGAAGTTCGTAAGCTTACTTTCTTTCTTCTCTTGTAATATTACACCAGTTAGATGACAAAAATAACGTTTCTTTATGCTATTCGATCCCGCAAAAAAATAGAATGATCAATATTTTTTATCAAACAACAAAGCGAAGCAATTCAATGTATGCGACGGATAACTTGACACTTGCTAAGAATTTTAATTCATGGTCGATCATGCAATAAGTTAAGAAGTCTGGACTCAATTTCTTCCTCAAAGAATCGCCTTTTGGCCAAGTAACACAGTTTGCCACACTTCACAGAGAAACAGAAACTTGGCTATTGTTCTAACATAGTGGAATATTTTCGTTTCTGTTAATCAAAAAAACACAGGTGGTCATCGCTAAATGCGTTTTTGTCTGCGGCTGCCAGGTTCCACTGTTTTGTCCCGCGGTACTCAACTAGAGGTCAAGCATTCATGTAAGCCGTCAGACGGTAGAGTTTGAATCGACATTTCGTCCTAGCAGTTCTCCTTGAAAATTACATGAATTTATAGATCTTCACCTTTACTACAAAGATGTATAATGGATGGGGCTGGAAAGGTGAATATTACTTTTGATTTCTTTTTTGGCAGCGCTAAATATTTATTGTTAATTTTTCATTGGAATCTGAGAAAATACCTTGCCACCGTTTAAAAGCGATGTTTTGTGCTTCATGGATTGGAATGGTGTGTGTGTTTCTAGTTGACCCTAACTTTCATGTCGAGAGGGTTTAAGCCATGATCAGTTAACTTTTGTAGTAACCCTGTACATGTCCTGTGTTTAAACTTCCAAGAGCTCTTAATTTGTAGTATATTTATACATGTCTGGCTTTTCAACCCATCCTCTTTTGTAGTTCCAGATCATCCTTGAATTAAAATGATAATACCATTACTAATCTTCAAATCCCTTTTCAACATATCTGCTGTTCTTGAAACTAGTCTGTGTAGTGAAATTAAGATTTCAGCAACAAACTTAAGCTTACATGATTAGCATATTAATAGTTTGTCGAAGCAAATTCCATTACATGTAAAGCTTGAATGCAGTCAGCCATTAATTTTTCTCATCACACGAAGGCATAGTTGCTTTAAGCATTTTAACAAAGAAATATTATTCCTTGTTGTGGAAAGTTGTCACCACGATGGCCATATTAAATTAATTTTCCGTTTTGGCTCTGTGAGGCATAAAGCAATACAAGAAACCACTCTGAATATTGTATAGTGGGCTTATCATTCTAGATTTATCTCTCTGGTTACTGCTTTATTTGCATATATATGCCACATTTAGGAAGTATTACATACTGGGTATTAAACATCTCTGTGTAGTTGTTCATCCTGTGCTGAACAGTGTAATCTCACCTATTTCATTGATTTTAAACTCGTTGCTTTTATAATTGCACTCACTGGCTTGATTAAAGACTTCACACTGTGATTGTTTGTTTTTTTCTGTTCCCAGCTGCAATTCAAAAATTAACCTTAGGATTTGTGTGAAAGGCAGAGCATATTAAATGCAATGAAAGCTTTTATTCTGGTTCCTTTCATAAGAATTAAGAGTGACCTTTGATTCATGGGTTCCTGATTGCTTTTCCATGCCATGTTTTTTTGGCTCTCTCCTTGTGGAATTAGATCTCATTACATAACTAACCAGTCTCTTACTAGTCAGTAAGCTATTGCTATATCTAGTTAGAAAACTTCCTGCTCTATACATTTTCAAGCAATTGGAATTAATGCTTACAGAAACATGTGACATGTGTTTTCAATATTTTCAATTCCTGAAGAACTCTCTAGAAACTGGTGTCACTAACCTTGGTCTTCCTTAAACACGCACATCATTATTTTTAGAGCAAGGAGGTTGATTTAATTTTCCTTCTAACTTTGATTGATTGATTTTACCTTATCGATTGTCCTGCATCTTTAATTACAGTAAGAGTTTTTCGAATACCTCATCCCTTGGATGTTCATTTTTCTCGATTCTCCTTACGTGTCTTCCTCACAGTGTAACTTGTTTGTGTAAGGAGAATGTTGATCCCCCTCAGGGCTTGAGACTAACTTTTCAGCTTAGTCTAGCCCAGTGGCTAGTGACAGGTTTGATTTCATTAGTGAAAAGCAAATTTTCATTGACCAGACATTTTCATGCAGGGTTTCTTGTTTCAAGAGCAAGGAGGTGGGGAGCAGACATCTTTGATATTTACGTATAACATTGATAAGAAAAATCTGCCACACTTGTAAACACAGTGACAACGGGTACCTGGTTTTCTTTTTTTTATTCTTTTTTTCTCGTTATCTTTGAAGATCTTTGTTTAAGTTTCTGTTCTCTCTGGTTCTTTTTGCAATTAAGGTGAAATACTTTTCAGTTTAATCAGAATGGGTGCAGTTGTGTTCTTTGGGAAGTGGTATTCTGTTTAATACTCCTGAACCGGAATAAGAACAGTCAGAAATTTTCTAGAAAAATGTGCCCAAGTCTAACAAAACTTTTTGATTTTCACTTTGAAAAAATGCTAATAAAAAGTTTAGTACCGATGGTCACCACAAGCATTTTCTTATTCTTTAAAAGTTATTGAAACTCCTGAGTGCACTTTGGCACATAATTTGCTTTTTTGTGTGTTATGTAAAACAGCATTGATGAGTTACATTACCAGCTGATTTTTGAACACCTGTTTCCAAAGCTATACATTTTTTACATTTTATTTTGGTTTTCACTGGAGGGATTCCAAAAAGTAAATTTATGAAGAAGAGAAAAAGGGAGTAAAATTTAGGCAGCTTAAGGCTGTTCCACAATAGGAGATTCCCCATGCAGAGGGCCCAAGGAAGTTACAGACATCAGTACTAAATTGTTTTGGCTGCAAGATGTGACGTTTTACAGCTTGTGATCCTAACGTCTGAGCGGAAAAGGTGTTATGATGCCAAAAAGACATGAGCATATTGGGAATATGGCACACACTAAATTAAAACCTACATGTCAGGGCACGAAATTGCGCCTGATACAGTCGCCAATGCTCCTAAGTTTTCCGTGCCGGCGGCCAAGATTCAAAAGTTAGTCGCCACATTGGCGACCAGAACCCTTTGCTTTATCCTACCTTTATGTCTTGTGCAATAAAATAAAGCTTGGAAAAAAAAATCGATGCGAATGGCAAGGTTTATTTGTAGCAAAACCGTCACGAGCTCTCCGTTAACATCCGCCATCTAGGATAATAAAGAGGCTACATTTTGTATTGTGCAATCAAATGTACCTTTTGCTAACAGACGTGACCTCTGAACTATCCAAGATGGTGGATTTCATCGGACTTTCATTAATATTCATGTCGCCGAGTGATTTAAATTTAAAATGAGCATCAACGAGGATCGGGAAAATTTATTTCAAATATTGGCTGCGTGTACAAACAGGACCAAGGATGAGGTTTTGGAATTCGCACAGGCCATGGAAGAAAATATGCCGACAAGAAGAAGTTTTTTCGCACCTTGCCGTTCCGTGGCCATGTGGGATTACCAAAAGACAATTGGCAATGTCCCTGATGCCAGAGGATATTCCTTTATGGCAAGAAATAGCACCCACAATTACTTCTGCTGATGGAAACTGTCTATTCATTACTGTTTCATTGGCTTTGGTGGGCGATGAGATGCAAATGAGTCTTGTGTTTGCTCGCGGCTGTTGAGCTCATTTTGATCTGTGAATTTTGAATAACTTCCAAAAATAAAAAAAAACCTATCATGTGATGAAATGTTGGTGATGTTCATTCTTTACTGTGACCAGAATTGTCCTTTGCTATTCTTATCGTCCATGATAACGCATTTTCATTGTTTTTTGTTTTGTTTCGGAAAAAAATGGCTACCAACTTTTTGCACTTGGCGACCACTTTGGAATATTTGGGAGCCAAATGTCTCCCTAAGAAAAAAGTTAATTTCGTGCCCTGCATGTATACCTAAAATATTGTGGATAACCTATGTGGAATATATTCTGAATTGTAAATGGGTTTTTGAAATGGTATGAAAATTTATATACCTCTTATTCTGCTTTGCAGCTGCCAAAACGCCTATTGTGAAAGTCCTTATTCCAAACCATGCTGCTGGTTCAATTATTGGAAAAGGGGGAGCTAACATTGCTGAAGTGCAGCAGTCGACAGGAGCTCGGATCAAGTTGTCACCAAACAATGATTACTACCCTGGAACACAGGAAAGAGTTGGTCTTATAATGGGAGAGGTAGAGACTATTAACAAAATGTTGAATTTTGTGATAGAAAAGATCAGGCAAGAACCGCCGGCAATGAGATTAAATCCAGCCATGACATATGATCGGGAACGTGCCAAGCAGATGAAAATTGTCGTACCCAACTCTACAGCAGGGCTGATTATTGGGAAGAGTGGGGCGACCATCAAATACATAGGGGATCAAACTGGTGCTAGAATACAAGTCAGTCAAAAAAATGCAGAAACTGTTCCAGGAGAGAGAGTGATTGGGATCACAGGTACCTTGGAGCAAGTACAGGCAGCTTGCGCTGTTATAGCGGCAAAGGTGCAGGAGGATCCGGAGCATGCCCTAAACAACAACATCTCTTACTCTAGCCTGGGTGGTCACAGACTCTCAAATGGCAGTTCAAGTTTGAATGCTTTTACTAGTGGGGGGTTATCTGGTTCGGGTTTAGGTGGACTAGGTTTCCACAACTCTGGCAGTAGCAGTAGTAATGCCGCTACTAATAATATCTTAGCGCATGCTGCTTTACTCAGTGGGGGTGGGCTGGGGGCAAATAACCCTCTCCTCAATGTCATGGGTAATCTAGGACCTTTAGGGTTGTCGTCATCGAGTTCACAGATTCACTGCACCGCTACACTGGAACTTACTGTACCTGATGAGCTGATTGGCGCGGTCCTCGGAAAACAGGGCAAGACCATAAACGAGTTCATGCAGTACAGTGGAGCCAAGATACAGGTATCTCAGAAGGGAGAATACGTTCCCGGTACGAACAACAGAAAAGTTGTCATCACTGGAGACTGGAACTGTGCACAAACTGCTCACTTTCTGATCACACAACGCCTTCAACAAGTAGATGCCGAGAGGCTCTTAGGGCAACACTCTTAAAGAATGCGAATCACTCATCCGTGGTCCCCACTCATGAGGTCAACATTGTAATTTTTAATTAACTTAGTAACGTACTGATGTGGCAATTTTGACCTTGGTTTTGTGTTTATTGTTGTACTCTTCCTTTGCATCCTTTGTTGTGTACATTATTTTTCCATGCTACTGAAAGAAGTGCCATTAGTTTCAAATGCATAGAAAAGCACAGTCACTGATATCATTCACTGACAATGCTACTTGACTTCAGGTGTACCCACCTTGCTGGTATTCCTGGCAAAAAAAAGGTGAATTTAGAACAACTTTTCAATGGACAATTGGTCCTGGAGCAATAATTTCATTTGGTTTTTCCTATTTTGCTGGTTGAAACGATTTTTGAGCGCTGAACACAGAGGCTTTATCACTTGTTCTTTTTAATATTTATTAGAAGAATGTTGATGGTGAAAAAATGTTTCAAATCTGTGAGTCAGAGAAGTGTTTCATTTGTATATATCAGCTTTGTACAGTGAATTGCTTTTCATTTTAACAGAGTTACAGTTGAAAAACCTGCTTTGACCTGAGGAAAAAAAAAAGCTTTCATCTTAATGATGATTCACATTAAATATATAATTAAATATAAAATTTACAGGGTCCTGTATTTTGGTTACAAATACAATTCAACTACTTCATCTTTTATAAATTCAGCATGGGATTCATTTGAAAGTCATTGCATCATGAAAGTCGTTCCATCACTTACGGATTGGTGATTTCATCTGTCACAAGTCTTTCATGTCTTTTTTAATGACTAATTTTCACAGTGTTTAAAGCTTAAAAAACTGAACATGAGATTTATTTGAATTTTCTGGAATTAAATTGGATGGAAGAGTAAATGAAAACGATGAATGATAAAATCTCTTTTTTATCAAGTTTGTCCAATTTTAGCATGCTTTCTTAAAATCTACCTTGTTTTCATTGTATGTATAGTGTTGCCGCAGTATCGAGTTGTTATTGGTATGTAAATGTCGTGAATTATTTATACAGTTAGTGAGTACACATAGAATTTTTCTTGCCCATGAAGAATGCCATGCAAAAACAAGCGTCTTGTGGTTTCATTGGGCGGGATTTGAAAAAGAGAGAATGGTTATTATATTTAAACCCATTTGAGATTACTATAGCTTTTATGTGATGTATTTCTGCTGAAGAAGCAGTCTTTAATTTGAAACAAATGCTGCCAGTACATGGTAGTAATAATAAAGTACAATGCCCTGGTTTACAAAATAGAATGGGAATGCAATGTACTGTAACTTCTCACTGGTCATTCTGTAGACTGCTTAGCAAGCACACCCTTTCTGGATGAGCTCAATGAGACAGCAGCAAGTGCAAAATGAGAAAATGGTCGCTTACCCCAATTGGATGCCTGCAGAACTGGTGACCTGTAAGCTGTCTAGTCATCGTTGGGTGTGGGTGGGTGGGTATCTGAGTGTTGCTCTATCTGTACCGATCACTTCTGTCCTCTTTGTGGTGCATATTTTTCAAATAATGTTTCCATTTCTATAATTTTCCCTGGTCAATATTTTTGCTAAGTTGCTTGTAGAGAGTGGAGACCTTGGGCACAAAAGTATTTTGTTACTAAACTTGATTATAGTGGAGCCCTGATACAACTAACCACTCCATAACAGAGTACCTGGTATACCTGGTATACTGGCAAACGTTACAGTAATCTCTATAGAACAGAACGTTGATATAACAAACCATTATAACAACTGAAGACAATCCTAAGTTGAAAATGAAAAATCAATAAAACTAGTGTTAGCCTACGACTGAAGTTGAAGTACAAAACAGATCAATCAGCGATAGACATCCTTTAATCCGTTAAGCTTCTGTTCCATTGTAATATACATGTAAGTTCCTGTCTTGAAACAGTTCATGTGCTGCCAAAGCTGCTCGATCCTCTGTGTTTGATCAGTCCTATCGGCTTATCAAAGTGTGTGATGTAATGAAAACTTTGGTTATTCTACCAAAAATCTGTTATTTTGGGGTTTGTTTTTAATGAACCTCTGCTATAGCAAACACATTTTCATAGTCCCTTGGCTCTTTGTTGTATCAGCGGTCCACTGTATGTCCATTTAACTCAAGTTTGTTCTATTAGTGGTTGGAATTAGAGGAGTTTAACATTAATTTCATCCTTTATAGTACTGGGCATTCAGATCACCTCCATTATACACAAAGAATGGCACTACCAATGTACGTGTAATACTATGAGTAACAGTAAGTTACTGGTCGTTCCCGTAAATAATTATTATGTAACTATTCGTTGAACACGATGGAGAGAGAGTTTCATGGCAATGTTGTGCCACAGTTTTTAAATGCAGCTTTTCTGAAGTTTCTGAAAGAAACTCACTTGCTAGAGCTGTCTTAAGTTGCAGCAAACCTTTTGAGAACAGTTTCAGAGTATTTTGAAGACGGAAAGAGTACATGTATTTTGCCTTTGGTGTTTTCCTGAGATGGAAAGACCCACACATTGACATAATAGGAACCTTAAGCAGCAAGGATGACGACATCACCAAAAACGTAACTTAAAATTAAATTTGCGGTCTCTGAACTAACTTGTGATAATTCTAACTAATTTAAATCATGTGATGCAGCTGACCTAACCAAGAACTAAATTTGTAGAGGTGGCTTTCAAGTGCGGAAAGAGCAAGGAAAATCTACTCTTGTGTTCACATTCTCCATAAAACCTTGAATTTGGTCATTTCACAATGTTGTTTTGCAGACATCGACAAAGAAATGTACCAAAGTGTATAATGTACATGCAGAACCAGTGGTTTTCTAATTAAAACTATGGTTTTCTGATGTTCTTGCTGGCATCCTTGTCATTGCTACTTGAGGTCCTATAAGTACTATTTACAAAACAGGACTGTTGTGGCAGATAGATAGCAACAATATTGTCACAAAACTTCTCACTCCAAAGTTGGCCAACAATCAAAGTGATTTTTTTAGGCCGCTCACAAAACTTAAAACTTTTTACCTTAACTGTACTTAATGACAAATTTGAATTCAAGGGTTCTGTAAAGATTTGACTTAGCATCTGCGACACTTCATAGGGGTGGGGTACTTAGTTCTAACAAAATAATTAGAATAATCTTGAATCCCAATAATAAGGTTACTGCAGTGGAGGTTAAGTATAATAATTCTGCATGTGTGAAGACTCATTCCACCCTCAGTAAGCTGTTTTTTGGTAGAGGGGTGGAGGGAGTGGGCGCTAATTAATTAGATTATTGGCAGATAAATCAAATCACTGCAATATCAAGACTGTGAACAATCCATGTTTCTTCCTTTTTTATTGACAAACTTACCATCTAACATTTTGGAATGTAAAAGTACTCGTCCATAGTGTCTAGCTTCGATTTCTACCCATCCAGATTGAATCCAGGCTTTCCTTATTAGGACTTCACTTCTCTAGCATCGCTGCTGAATGATGCTACCTCAGTACAGTGAGGAATTTTGGTCTTCGATATTCTCAGATCAGTTTTACACAAAACTTCAATAAATGGTGGACATGTTCACAGTCAAATTGTTTGGTTACTTTTTCACTTTAAGGTTAAAAGTAATATAGTTTATTGTTTACTTCAGTCTGCGTAATTTTGACTCTGCAAATTGTATTCATGTTTTATTATCCCATTCATTTATTTTTGTGTCAGCATTTGTAATGCCAGGAGAACACTGACTTGAGACTTCATATTACACATAATTATTCATGTGACTCATTTCTGCCAGTGCCTTGCTCATATGTAATGACCGGCACATTACCATATTGTGGGTGGTGTTTAACATCGCTGTTTGTGGTCGTGCCACTTAATAAACTGCTGATACATTCACTGACTGTCTTGATTCATTCCTTACATTCTCATAAAAACATTCATTTACCAATATTTAACTACTGGGCACATTCTTGTACTGTTCAATCACAGTTGGTCTAACCCAAATCACAGTTGCCATTCATCCTCCAACCTTACAAGCAGCTTAATCTTTTTCAACAGTGTACTTCTCTTATTGTCATTCAACTTTTGGTCTGTGCTGTTGGCCATTGTGTGAAGATGGCTGGCATGTAAGATATTTTATTTTAGTGATGTTTAACTCCTTGTGATTCTTGGTTTTGCACATCCTTTTAACACTCTTTGCCTCAGGTTGCCAAGCTTTTTTGTCTAAACATGCTCTTAAATGCCATTAATGCAGTAGGGGCTTAAGAATTGGAGCCGTATTGTCAAGATTTCCAAGAGTGTGTGTACCAGCAACTCCACAATAAATATTTGACTTGTGGATGTACTAGAAAAATGTACATTTACAGGATGAGACTGTCAACTGCAAGGTAGGTTTGCATTGGATTATTTTGAATTGAATAAAGAGGAATAAAAACCATGGAGTATAGTTTCTTGCGTGAAAACAAGATTAACACACTCGCAGCCATGGCTGAAGCACGCCTTTAAAGAGCCTCTCTCCTCACAGTTAACATTTACCTCCCCTTTAACCCAAGCTCTGGATTAAACATTTTTGTTTGTGGTGCACTTTATTAAAATAATGTTAATTTTTCACATAAAAATGGAGTTTCAAACAGTTCCCTTGTTGCACTTGTGCAGGATAAACTTGTTCCTAAGCCCCTCATGAAATACTGTAGGACCATCCTGTATTGTTTTTTTAAGTGTGGCCTCAGATGACTGTGAATCATAAAATAAATTTGTTCAGTGACCAAAGTGGCGATGCATGTGAAATATCTACCGCTATTCACACTGACATTTGCCACTTGTCCATTAAAAAAAAATTAACACAAAATCCAGGACAGTGCTTTATGATCAGGAGCAGAAAACTGTCAGGCATTTGAGCAGCCAATCAGTGTGTCAGAAAGTGCTGCCCACTTGTTTGGTAAAATATAATTGTACTTGTCTAATAACCACTAAATGATATTGTCATACGTCATATGGTCAATCAACAGTATGGTGAATGGTTGCAATCGTTGATTACTAGGTACTAAAGCATATAGTGAAAGTTGTATTAGGATGTCAACCTGACAGCTTAAAGTTTAAGCACTAAAGACTATATAGTCTTGCAAGCTAGTAAAGCCACCGTAAGCTGAACCAGTGTTTCCTAAAGTTTTCTTCAAAATTCTGATTGCATAGTCACACATACTTACATGCATGGTTAATAATCCTGGAAGTCAGAAGGCTGATACAGTCATTCTCATTGGTTGGCTAATTAATTCCATTTCAACCAGTGCAAATGACAGTTTTCTCTCAGCAAAGTATTTTGTAGTTACAAGTGTTTCCTGCCTTTCCTTTCTGATGAACCACTGACTGAACTTTATCTCTTCAAACTAGGGCTTGAACTTGCCCAAACCAAAAGATTTTAATTGCCTTTAAAAACAACAAAAGTGGCTCTTTCAATAAAGAATGGCACCTCTTTAATCTCTCTGTTCATTTAAAAACTCATTAATAATTCATAAGCCCATTGACCTATCAAATGGTCAATAAAACATGTGCAGTGGTTTTAAAACCTGATAAAACCTCCTTACTAGCATGCAGTGTAAATTTTTTTCTCGTATGCTATGAACTCTCTTGACACGCTTTTCCAGGAATGTTTTCGAAGCCGTTCAAAAAATCCGCCACGCATGTTTTATTGGGTCTAAAACCACTCGGCTGCGCCTTGTGGTTTTAAATCCCATAAAACACTGCTGCTCGTGTTTTAAACATTACCTCAAGTCCTCCAGGCATTACACTGGAATTGCATTATACAATTTAATTTTACATTCAATTTTGTTGGTAAGGTCGTTAGACATCACGCCAACGTTAAAAATAATAAAAAAGCTAAAAGTTATGACAGTATAAATATAAGTTTAAAATATAGATAAATAAATATGAAAATAATTGAAATGCATAGATCATTCAGTAAAATACTTGGAAATCTTGGTCTTAAGGACGGTGCCTACTAATACCAAAGTATTTTTATGCGGATTATGACTATGCGGGAAAAGCAGATCTTAGCAAGGCCTATTGCAATCCAAAAAGAAAATTAGGGGTAACCACGCATTTTTCAGAGATAATTAAGCAATAATTTCTCTAAAAAGCGCCAAAATATAAAGCAATGTATGGGATTTTTTCCTAAATTGAAGTTTAATTATCTCTGAAAAATACATGGTTACCCCCAATTTTCTTTTGAGATTCCAAAAACATTTGCTAAGTTCTCCATTCTCCGTACAGTTTTAAACCGCGCAAAAATATCCCGGCATTAGTAGGCACCACACATAGGAAACCCGAGTATATCGCGATGCGCAGAACGTATGCGCAGTAACAATAGTAGGCACCGTCCTTAAATGTCTCTAAAGAATCACTTTTAATAAATATCACAAATTATCACAAATATACCCGCGGCTAAACCAATCAAAACTCTGGAACTGCATTATGCTACATCAAGCTTTATACAACCTTCTGGCTCGTCATGCAATCTTTCCTTGGGTAATCTTTCCTCCCCAGAAAGATTGCGTGACGAGCCAAAAGAGCGTCTGCGAGGGAGGCTAACGTTTTAGGAGCGACTTTTGCTTCGAAGCAAAGATAAAAGAGTCTCCGGCGAAACCACAAGGAGTCCGCACAAACGGTGTGGGTGTTACCGTTTGTATTTTGAATTTAGAGGAAATGTATGGGAATAATACGAGGCTTTTCCTTGTGTGGGTGTCCTGTGGCGAAACGACGGCAGGTGATAAAACACTTCGGGACCACTCCCGCTCTTCCTAGTTTCTGCGAGGTTACCAAGCTACTCAAATTTCGTCAAAACTTTCGCGCTTTTCTCGCGCTGTCTTTCAAGGATTCCAGATGTTTTCTAGGCCCGGATCGGAAGACACAGAAAGTGATCTGCTTCGTCATCAAGAGGAGTTCCTTGCAGGTCGTTTAAATCCATCAGCAACCGTCGTTCGTTCAAACAAAGAAGGAGAAACGCGCTCTGGAGACAAGCGCGTCTCGTCATGTGGACCTCAAGTGGAAAGAGACGTTGTAACTTTAGGTGGTAAGAGTTTCGTTAAGTTAACATTCCATTCGATTTTCGTACCTTCCTAAATTTAATTGAGAAAAAACTTGGTTGTTATGATCTCGTTCTCAAAGATGGCAACGTCTGGATATTTTTGTTTTCTTTTGTGTCAACCCCCATCATCAGCCCACTCTCCAACCCCCTTCCCCCCAAATGACCGAAATAGAGCCCCCACCCCACCCCCAAGAAAGACCCAACTACCAGTAGGCTCCATTTACTTACGTCCAATGAGATACAACCTTTGCTATTATTAAACTAATGTTGTGCTGAAAATATAATTTTGCAAAAAGGACTTCCAACTGTGCAGCCATCGAGCCTATCAGAGCCTGGTTTCCCACCAAGAAAGAAGTCAAAGTTTAGAACAAGACGTCAAAATGCCCATGTAGGTGGCAGCAATGTACTCTAACAGAACCGAATAATGTATTCAATACATCACTGACATGCGGTCAGGAATGCAGGTTCAAGCGCGCAGGGTTCAGAATGACTTGATAGAAAAACAAAGTTTGGGGATTTAAATTAAAAAAAATTGTGGTGGCTTAGAAAGAAGCCAGAATCTGCAAAGATTCGTAAATGATCCATCAAGATCAGCTCAAGCAAAGCAAATGCAAATGTGAGAAATGCTGATCAGCCCCATTAATCAGCCACAGATCAGATTCCCCTCATAGGTTATGTACACTAAGGAGAAAAACCGCTGACTGCATTGTTTAACTTTGCCTAAATTAATTATTTAGCCACATTCAAAACATATTGCTCGCTCAAGTCATGCTTGTATGAGAGTGCGGTGCAAATCAGATTTTGTTGTTCAAAACTCCAAAGTAGTTAATATGCATATGGTAATATTGAAAGTTGTGTGGTATTTTTCCCTTTCCTCTCTCCTTCCTCTTCTTTCTTCTCTCTTTCTTATTATTCTGGACCTTCTTCGGGAAAAAAATGTCTGTGTTTTGGTGTCTTTTTGCAAAAAATGCTTGAGTTCTTATCAGTCACCTTTTCAAAACTTCAGCTGGATGCAATTGTATAGGTCTAACTAGTCTGGACCCTGCTATATAAAATCACGAATTGACCAAGCCGCAATTACGCAGCACTCTATATTTTCTATTTATTAATTACAACCGAGGTGGCTTCTCTTATATAAGCCTGGTGGTTTCTTGAGGTCTCCTCGCCATGATTGTAAATTAAATGATTTCTTTTTATTTAATAAGACAAAGAAATGATGATGATGATGAGATGATGATGATGTATAAATTGTATGTAAGTTTTGACAATACCTTTGTCTTCTTTAAACTAAGAAAGAAGAACAAGATGCTGGAGAGGCCATGGACTGTGCAGAACTACTCGACAGTAAGTTAACTTTTACATTGTGCTTTGTTGATAAGAAGAGATCTTGGATGTCTTAGGGAACTGTTCAAAGCAAGTTTGTTCAAAGAGGACCTCAGTAGCACCTTGTCTGAGGTAGGGAGGTTATTGAAGACACCATCTATCTCATGAACATTGATAAAACTTTATTGGCTTTAAAAATGGAGTTGACACAGAAATATTCAGCTAGCAAGAGTCAGCATTGCTAGATAAACAAGCACAAGTGAGGTTTGAATCTCATTGCAGGATAGAGGTTGGCTATGCATATTTAAAGACCCCCATCTTTTGAGGTTGAGGAAAGGGGGGTGCAGGTAGAGCTAGACCACCATTTACATGTATTTTGTGGTTTGGTGGGTCCTATTTGAGTATAGTAGTTTTGACCACTTAATCCCTTAAAGTTCGTTTCTCTGTTAAATACTAATGTGATAGCAGGGGTGCTAGTCTTGAATAAAAGATACCATTTTAAAATTCAACAATAATGTAAACATATACCATTTATTTGGACTGACTTAAGTTTCATTGTTTTTCAGTTCATGACAGACATGTGACTTCAGTGCTTTCTCAAATTAAGGTAAGTGCAACTGCCCTAACCTTACTGTGTCTTTCAATAATATGTGGCCTCTGAAATTCAAAATTCAACCAAGATTCACTGCTGTCAATCAGTTTTAGTGGACCTTTTAGAAAACAAAGACATTGGATCAACTGGGTTCATAGGCTGTGATTGGCAGATTTCGATCTACTTTTTTCTCTATTTTTAACTTGTGAATGCGTGCATGCGCAATGAACGTGTTATAGCGATGGTTGGGGTTTTCACTTGGTTGGTTGGTTCGGGACACAGTGGCAAAATGAGCGCGCATGCTCGTCACGTGTGAGCAATCTTACGCGGGGAAATGACAGCATTTTTAAAATTCCCATTGTTTGTTTTCATTTCGCGGGGATAAGTCCAAATAAAAATAGATAAGGTTGCCGCTTACAGGAAAGGTTCCTTTGAACTTCCTCCATCACATATCTTATTCACCAAAAAAAATATTGTGATAACAGGTGTGAATTTGACGATTGAAGTGGAGTACTGTATTCATAATTGATTCTTGCTTGAATCACAAATCTGCGGAGCATGTGTACTCATTTTGCCACTGTGTCTTGGTTCGGTTAACTCAGTGGCAAAATGAGTGCAAAATGTTCTCATAAAATAGTCACAACAGAACGTGGATTTGAAATAACAGTTTCCATTTGGTGTTAATGTTCTAGGAGAGAGACATTCAGTGCAGCAGTGTTATGGCTCCCAAAGTGTCTTTGAGAGGTTTTCCAGTGGCTCTTCATCGTGGAAATATTGACCAACAGGTGGAGTTTTTGGTCTCCAAAAGTTTGTTCCACCCTTAAAACTTTAAAGTTTCTTATGCATGGGTGGGGAAGGTCTTGGTTTATAACCAACAGCTACATGTATTCAGTTAAACAAGCCCCTTTTGGACATTTTTTAGAGAAGAGGTCTTGTACCCAAGAGCAGCGGAAATCAAGCTTGAGTTTTTTTTTTTTCACAAGTTTCAGCAACGTCCATAAATTTGAAAATGTACAGTTCCAGAAAAAATATACCTACCCCATGGAAGGTCATCAGAAATTCCTAGGGGGAGGGGGATCTTACTAGCCAAAATTTTAGAAGCAAAGTATGAACCTAAACTGGAATTTCCTGGGGGGAGGGGGGTGCAAAACAAAAGACCTTACGTGGGGGGAGTATGGATAATTTCTGGAACTACACATGAGAAACATGACCATCACTTTCCCAGTTACAGAACAAAAAAGCTAGTTCATTAAAAGTTTTATTATTATGAATCTTTTACAAATTTGGTGATACGAATTAAAAGGAAAAAATATTGAATGAAAATGACAAGTGCTTGCACCTGAAAAACGAAAGTTGAGTGTAAATATTTGGTTTAATATGCCATTTATAGGAACTTACAATACATTTGTTCTTATCAGCAGAAGGCTTCCTCATCCAAAGGGAACAACTCAGAAGGTAGAAAGAGTCTATTTGCTCAACAATTTGCTGCATCAGGAAGTGTTACATTTGGTGTCCCAGAGAAAAAAATTAATAATTTACAGCTATCAACAGAAATTAGCAAGGCTGTCCAATTGGCTTCAAATACAACAGCTCAGTTTCCAAGATCGTCTGTTATATCTGGTAAGGGGTTGTTGGGATGTGAAGGTGACAAAATGCTTTCTAACAGAGCTGTTGAAGAAATACACAGTGAGAACTTAGCTATGCTGGAATCCATGACACAGGATGAAATACTGGAGGAGCAAGCCAGGATTAAGTCCTCACTGGGTAAGCAGATGAATGTAGAATTTAACAAAAGTTCAACTTAAGTTTGTGTTTTAGGGCTAATATCCATCAACCTATAGCTAGTAAGAATTGTGATACTAAAGTCAGCAGACCTGCTCCCTTCAAAAGCTCTGTTTTCTCTGAACCCTGATAACCTGCAGCTGCATTTTTTTAGGGTTGGGAGCATTGTTCTGTTGCTTGTTTTTTTTATCTCTCTACCAACAATGTAAGATATTGCAACTGGGGCAGGTCATCTCACTGAAGTGTTCAATGCAGCCATCAACAATTATATTAATTTCATTTCATAATTTGTTTCTTTTATACTATTAGAAAACATAAAGAATGTGTTTCCAAAAGCACAATAAATATTGTCATGCAGTATTTTATCCAGTTTACCTTTAGGCGGAACAGGGATGACGCAGTGGTGAGAGCACTCGCCTCTCATCACCAATCTGGCCTGGGTTCGTTTCCTGATGTTGACGCCTTATGTGCCCAGGTTGAGTTTGTTGTTTTGTTGTCGTCCCTGCTCGGAGGGTTTTCTTCTGGGTACTTCGGTTTTCCTCCCTTCACAGAAAACAACATTCCGAAATTCCAATTTTACCTGGAAACAGTGAATAAAAGAGCCACTCTGTGGAAGCCACTGAAATTCCCATTTTTTTTCTGTTAAATTGATTGTATGCAGTGTTCGTTTCCTTCAGATCCCAGTCTTATTGCTTTTTTGACATCGCGGCAAAAGAAGACTACAAGTGAGTCAATGGATACAGGTACGACCTTGGATGGAAACAATGGTGATTGCCATAGCAACATTACAAGCTGCACAAATGAAAAAGAATCAAGCCATGTAGACAAACATGTTCATTTCAGTGAGGACGTCCAAATAATTACTCAGGAAAATCAGCAAAAAATGATGGCACAAGAACAGCAAGAAGAGTCAGATGGCTGTATAACAATCGGAGATCTAAAGGTATCCAGCAAATGGCTTCACATGGGTACAGTTGAAACAGAAAAACTGGAATGGATGAAAGATTGTCCATCGCCCAGTGCTGTGGACAGGAAGGTATTGAAAATAATAATCAATGATACTTATTTAGCCTTCATTGTCTAGTTTGTTCTGGTTATCTAGTAATAAGCTCTTCTCCTTGTGCCAATAAATTATTGCTAGGGATGCACAGTGGCATGGTTGTCAGCATTCTAGTATTTTAACTGGATGGCCAGCTTTTAGGCACAATGGTAGAAGGTCAGTTTTTGTTGAAATGTGGCTAAATGTAATTTAGGCAAGGTTAAAATTGAGATAGTACCTGCCAGCGGTCACCTCTCTACGTGGCTCTGGGGTGACCTTCAAGCTCTCTGCTGGGGACGCCTCATGGTTTGCTTTGCATTCGCTTGCTTGCTGGCCTGTGAGTAAGGTTATTTAGCCTAATTTTCAAGCTTTTTTCACTCTCCGCCCTCCCTTTGGTAAGTATTCCACTGATCATGACTGTGTTCAGTGTGACAGTGCCTTTGGTGATGGCTGTTTGCAGGGCTGCTATGGATACCTCCTTCCCCCTACCTTATTGCTGCCCATCTCCACCAACCTTTTAGGCACCATCTCTCAAACTCATCTATAGTTGATGAGTTTAAATTGTGGAAAATGCACCAATGTTGTTACAGATTTCATTAGCATGTCTGGGGAAGTCATTTTGTATTTTTTTCTGTTACTTTTGCAGCAAGGTAATCAAGCTCGCTTTGACTTTGATGGTAATTTAGTCTCCCAGACTGATAACATTCCAGAGTACCTGGGCCTTCATCACCATGGTGATGATCCAAACTCTCCTGGTTATACCCTGGAGGAGTTGTTTGTTTTAGCAAGAAGCAGTTTTTTACAGCAGCGAGTGTTTGCTCTGCAAGTCTTGGCCAGGATCATAAGACAGGTAAGAGGTCGAGTACAGTAAAAACCCATTAGTAAGAACCGGTATTTTTCCAAGTTAGCCTCAACACCTGGGTTCTTAATATATAAATGGTGCTTAACAGAAATGTGGGCTATATCGAGGCATGGTTAGTGCTAACCATTGGTTAAGAGGTATTAAAACCTATAAGTTGTCATGGTATTTAACCTGGGTTAGCGCTAACCATGCTTCGAGCAACTGGGCCCAGGTTATTATTACGCGGGATGACGTAGTCAGCCAGCATCTTAAATTCGGGACCGCATTCCTTTCGTCGTCTTGGGAGTCAAAAATTGCCTTGTTTTTTTAACTTTCCCGTATCCCGTGCCCTTCCCGAAAGAATTGGGTGATTTTTATTGGCTGCAACTTCGAATCACGTGCAAGTCAGGTTGGATTGCACGCGCCAACGAAAACATTGTAAACAAACATGGCGGCTGAAATAAGGATTTCTTGTTCATGCGTATTCTTTACTGACGATGGCGGAAATAATGGCAAGGATGTTTTTTTAAGCGCAAGGAAACTTTTTTGGCAGAACTGTTCGCTTTTCTTCCGCGAAATCGGCCTCGATGTATTGCGAGCACAAGCATACATACTGGGCTGGAGGAATTTTTTTTGGTCGTACGTAAATATTGCAACAGAAGTAAATGATGATTGACCGTATCTATAAAGGACTGAGAAAATTCAGCCGTGGCTCTATCAATCGAGGAGGAAAGGTAACTTCAATTGTTTTAATTAAGCTGTATATGCGCACCTTTAAGTTAGATCAGTTTGAGTTTGTTTAAGTAAGAATGATTTTCTAAAAGTGACCGGCAGGTTTTCATCGAGTTTCTAAGAGGCGAGGGATACACGCAGAAATCGTTTGATTGCTGGGGAAAAAGCAAATCAGTAATTAGCTAACATTAGCTTCAGTGTCATTTAATGGCTTGTTTTTAATTCATACTAGAAGCTTAATAATTGCTTAGGAACTGACATTTTCTTTTTTTTTTTTTTTTGGCTCATCCAAGGTAGATAGGTTTCTAATTTACTACCCTTGCATCCAATAAAGCCAGTTTTTTGCTTTTTATGTAAATTCAACAAGCCCTTTAGCTTATTTCCTTAATACGTTGTAATGTTCAGAACCAACACTGGAAAATAAGTTACTTAGTTCCATGCAACTTATGATTTACAAGTCAAGGTCCTGCCCTTTTGCTTAGTTTAATATAAGAATTGTATAATGTTTTCATTTGTTTATGAAAGGAAAAAGCTGAAACATAGGCCTTTGAAAACTTCCCCTCAAACACAGCAATGCCCACTAGATCTTTTATTTTGAAACCGTTATTTTTCAGGTGAAAAATTCAAAGAAGTGAGAAGTTTACAAGTGGCCACTCAGACTTCTTATGAAAACAACAAGGACACACCAATTTATGAACCCAAGGAATTTTTATAGTTTCGTTTCAAACATAGCTGGAGGTGGAGGGGGGGGGGGGGGGGTTTACTCAAGTGTATCAGTGAAAGAGAAATTGAATACATGGGGCAAAGTGTCTAAAACTTAACCTCTAGCCTAGTGGACATAACCCCCAAACTTTATTATTCATCGTGTTGGAAGTTTTAAGCAGACTGCAGTCATCGTTGCAAAGTGGGAACCAAATCTTTTTTGCTCAGGGACACGGGGAATGGATTAGCTCTTAAACTTGAGATTATAAAACTCGATACAGAACACAAACACATCAAAATCTTTTGTGTATGCCTTATAACTTCTTATAAATATGAAAATGAATATTATATAAGTCTAATAACATTTAATGGAAATGTTTTTGTAATCTCATCATTTGAATGCAATTTATTTAGAGAAATTAATATTGTTGAACCATAAATCCAAGAACACTAAGGTAGTTGCTTTTTTTTATAAATCCTCAAAGGTGACCTTCTAACAACAAAATTTCACCGCAAAATTTTTCAACAATGAGTCCATTGCAGTTATACCCAGCATTTTTTTGCCAGTTCCAATGCACCTGGGTAGAGAGAGTCAATGCTGTAGTGAATTTTCAACACTTCAGGGACAGACCTAGCCTCAAACCATTAACACTTAAACACTTTGATTTTCTCATCAAAAGCCCAATTCAGGAAGGTGTTTTATGGGTAGAACTCAATCTCAGAAGTCTGATTCATTTAAAAACAAAGAAATTAACAGTCATCTAATTTTGGTTGCAAGTGCTGGTGTTGCCATTTGGTTATACGTGTATAATTTGATGTTGTGTTGAACATAAACCCAACACCAAACCTCACGTTCCTAGGTTCCAGCATTCTTGTGTGTCAGCCTCCCTCAAACTCCCCTGTGTTTTTATTTAACTGGAAATCCTTACCATTGAAGTGGCCCTAATAAGTTTGTTGAACAGACAATAACATGGAATTAATATTGGTAATTGAACTGAGTGGAGTGCAATTTGGTCTGAAATCATACGCGTGATTTCAAAATCAAACGAGCGCGCAGCGCGAGTTTGATTTGAAATCACAAGTATGATTTCAGACCAAAATTGCACGACACGAAGTTCAATTACCACTTAATTACATCCATTTTGAAATCACAGAGTATCATTGTCAATGTTAATATTCTATTTGTGTTACTTCATTTCCATTTTGATGGGCTAAAGAAAGGATGCGATTTAGAGCAAAAAATGGTGCAATTTGGGAATAAATTGCACCATTTTGGACCAATCAGATTCCAAGGATCACCAGTGATTTCAAAATGGATGTAATTATGTTTGAAATTATCTTGTTCTTAATAATTTTAAAAATTTCTATATGGAGTTGACAAAAATGCTGAGGTATAAAGACATGCATAATTTGATTTATTAAACAACTTAAATGTCATGATAGTAAGAGCGCACATGTCAGTAGAGTCACCACCATGCTGTGTCAGTTTAGCATATTTTTAAACTGAATTTGTTTTTGAACTTCAAGGGTTGTACCTTTCCAAAAGAAATTTTAGATGTTTGTGACGTTTGGTGTGGAAAAGGAAGTCTCACAGAAGGCCATCTCTGAAGCCTTTTTTTCTCTGAAGTAATTATTAGCTATGTTTCTATATCGTCTCAACATAAAATATCAGATTTGTCTAGCCCTACCTGTAAATACCATGTGAATTGATACAACGAAAGAGTTGTTTTTAATTCTTTTACAAGGCACATTCAAATACACCTTTCACAGTTGTGTATATGTGCAGAGGTTGTAAATAATTATGTAGAGATTTTTTAAAGCAGTCATGGAGTTGTAACCAGAACAGATATTTTCCATGGTAAATTCATCTCGTGAACGGTCCGGACACACACACCACGCCAATTTCACCCGGAAAGGGTCATTTACCACAGTAATATTGTCTCTGCAACAGCACCTTTTATTAAAGGTCTTCACGCTCACTTTATTCTGACCATGTCTTCTTTCTTTTTATATCTTTTACAGTTATAGTACTGAACATCTCCGCCTCTCCTGCACACATTTGTTTTTGATACATTACTCAACCTCCCAATGCCATTCAACATAATTCTTACTTAAACCAACACATCCCGCGTAAACGCCTTCTGGCGTCTTCTTGTTTCTATTCGTATATGTGTATTATATGCATTTTACACTCATATTTTGGTTCGCTTATCTGTGAGCTGAACTGTACATGTACATGTACTCTCCAGTACAGTGTGGAAACAACATGGCACTATGAACAGTCCAGTCTCAACTGATACAGTGTTGTTACACAGTAGTATTTAATTGTTTCACCTGAATAAGTCAAGTATTTTAAGATTTACTATAACTAATCAGAGGATATGAAATGTTGGCATTTTCCTGTGCCTGAGAGCTTATTTTATTTTACTATAGAATAAGAACCTGATTTAGATTTAAGGCTTAACAGGTTCTTATCAAAGGGTGTCTAAATTAGAAATTTTAGCCTAACAAGTTCTTAAAATCCACTTACTGGCGGGTTTTTACTATCTCAGAACATCATAGCCTTCAGTAACCCCCACTCACTCTGTCACCCCCTCCACATGAAAAGTAGTAGAAGACACAAAATGGTTGGCTTGATTTCTGCCGCTCAGTCGGGTCCGGGCTTTCCTTTCCCGCTCTCTCGTGGAGGAAAGCCCAGACCCGAGTGAGCTGTGGAAATCGAGCCTCACAAAATGGGTAATTACAAATGTTAGAGACAGAGAACAGCTAGTGGTTGGAAGATCAACACCCTCTTTTTGTTGGCCAGTCATGGAAACAGGGCCTCAGTCATTTTCTATGATGATTTGGTTTTTCACGAAAAATCATGAATTGATGATTATAAGTATGTATGATGTTACATTCAATTTGGTGAATGCATGTACACAGCCTGTAAATGGTTTGTTCATTTAGTGGTGTAATAAATTTGAGCAGTTAAATAATTGTACAGAACTTAGTTGCTTGCATGGTCTCTGTTTTGAGTTAAAATGCTCATTTTATGCAAAATCCCTTCAATTTTTGACACCTTATTGAGAGGAAGAATTTATTTATCAACAAACAGAATTTAAAACTTAGGCATCCAAACTCCCATTGATACAACTTGTAGAGGATTTAATATAGTAAAGATAGGTTTTCAATGATTTTTTTTTTTTTTTGAAAATGTGCACCATTGTTTTGTTTAGGATCAGCTGGGTGCATTTCAAGGGCATCTCAGTGATGATATACTGTCAGTACTTCTTGATGCAGGAGTCCTTTTTCTTTTGCGGTGGGCGTTAGATGACACCTCTGAAGCAGTGGTGGCAGTTGCTATCCAGGGATTTGCTGCTGTCCTTGTTGTACCTAGTGACAAGGTAGGTAAAGTTACACTACGAGCCGGAGTGACCTGCGATCAGACGTTCTTTTTTTCTTTTTCAGACGGCAGTTTGGAGAAGGGAAGAAAAAAGGAGCGCTCTTTTTCTTCCACTCTCGTGCTGCCACACTTTCGCAGTCTCCTGAAAAAAACGAACACTTGATCGCAAGTTAGAGCCGGAGTGGCCCATGCAGCTCGAGCTCAACCCAGTTTCTGTAGCATGAAGTAACTAGGAAAGTAGCTACCCCACCTAGATGGGATGCTGTCCATCACAGGGTTACCTCCCCTCCCCTTCCCGCAATATGTCACCCGCACACCTGGGTGAGAAGAGAAGAGAGAGGATGTGAAGCAAAGTTTTTTGTCAAAGGAAATAGCAGAGCATTGAAGTGATCAACCTAGCATCAAACTACCGACCCTTTGATCCTTTCAATTGAAAGTCCGACACACTACACCACTGTACTTCCTCAAGTGGCAAGGTAGATACAGTGTAGGTAGTTAAATCTCTTTGTATTTAGAAGCACTTGCTTCCTACCAATATTGCCTGGGTTTGACTCTTAACTCTGTCTTATGTGGGTTGAGTTTCATTCTTGCTCTAAAAGGTTTCTGGGTACTCAGGTTTTCACCTCTCTTTATCAACCAATGCAAACTTCCAAGCTTTTTGATAGGCAAGCAAATGTGCTGGACAGCTCTGGTACAAATGGCAATTTTTTTTTTTTGTTTTTTTGTTTTTTTTTTTAATAACCATTTATTTGCAAAAACACATTACTTACTTTACTTACATTACGGGCTAAATACATCACTGGACAATACAGTATTCTACCAACAATACAGTGCTTACTGGTTACTTACACTTGTCTACTAACAATACAAGACTCTAATTACAATTCAACACATATCAGACAGTAAAATGGCTTTCGCTCCTTACAATTACGGCTACTTACAATATATACTAACTTACGACTAAATTTAAACTACCTAATTACATCCAATCGTTACTTCACATTATGTACAGCAACATAGCTTACCGCCTACTTACTAATCTTCGTTATTAACTTATTGGATTTTAATTGATCATTTGGGACTGGAGGGCGTTCTTCAATGGGCTCCATTTCTTTTTAAAAGAATTTAGGGTATTATTATCTAAAGCGATTTGCTTTTCAATTTTCATGGAGTTCACGAGCAATTGTTTATATAGTTGCACCTTGGGTATGGTGTTTCTCAGTTTACAGTTGTATATATAATGTCTAGCAAGAAGAAGTGAGTGATGTAAAAGTAGATGTGAGACATCGTTAATTAAGCCTAAACAGAGAGTGGGAGAGAGAAATGTCTTTCAAATCTTGAAGGTGTTGGGATATCCATTCAAATAAACTTTTCCAAGTTACATGGTATAAGTTATCAGTGGTTGGGTAATCTTCCAGTGTAATTGTAGTAATGGGTAAACTTTTGTACAAATACTATTTAATGAACCTTAAGTAGACCCTACATGAACACAATAAGACTATAGAACGCTAATTGTAAACACAATATTTAATTACCATAAACATCTTGTACACATTAAAACAGAACATATATTTTCATGGTGCGCCAATTTAAAGCCTGTCTAATGATCGTCGTCTCAGCATGTGAAACTCAGAGTTACAGTGAATTTATGTATCCTCTTTGATTTCTCTGTATACACTTTTTTGCCTAGCAAGACTTCATTTATTTAAAATTTTTCATTTCCTCTTAGGAATCAGCTGATAAGCTGTTCAGCTTTCCACAAGGACATGAGCTTCCAGCACTGTGTCCTGTGACTGAAAACAAACAAGACAAATCTGGAAAGGACGAGGAGGAAGAGAAGAGATTAACAGATGCTGAGCTACTCAAACAAGATGCTGTCAAGGTAGATTTTAGACTTTTTAGCTTGGTTAACTTTAATGGTTTAAACTCTTCTTGTTGTCCTCAAATGATCACCTTTCATTAGTCTGATCACCCTGGTGATCATTTCCCATTCTTTTTATGCAGATGTCTGGTAATTTATGTAAGTAGGTTTGCATAAATTAATCCAAATGTATGCAACTTTATGCAAAGGAGAGTGAAGATGTATGTTAATTTTTTTTGAAAACACTGTTGGAGTGTAAATTTCTCAATTTCAAATTAGTGATGAATACAGTGGCAATCTGCACTGTTTGCAATGTCTCACATTATTGGTCAAGAGAACAAAACAATAAACAACAGAACAATGCTCCTAGCCCTTACAGTCAGTCTACATCACGCATGGCCAGTATTTCCGAAAATGAAATGAATATTCAAACTCCTCTTTGTGATGTCCAGCATTTGAATGGAGTCCTGAAAATTTCTCTGGAAACCTTTCCGAAAAAGACACATTAACTCAAGAAAAATAAAATTCAGAATACTTGGGAAACAATTGTTGTTTTTGAAATGCTTAATGCTGTAATGAAAAGAAAAAATCATAGCTTTACACTGTCAATAAACTAGGGAAATTTCTTCAGGAACTCTGAAATCTAACTGGCAATGTTCAAAGCTGACATATAAATTTCAAAAATACTGGTCAAGTGTGATGTCGATTGACTGTAAAACAATGCTTTAATAGAACGGGGGCTGACCAACTGGAAATATATATTTTTTCCTTCAATTCAACTTACAGTATTTCATATAATGACATGATTATCAATAGTAATTATTATTATTAACAGGGTCTGATCCAGATGAGTATTTTACCAAGATTAAGATACATCCTTGAAGTCTGCAGCCCAGCAGTGCCAACTGTTAATGACATGCTGGATATTCTGACAAGAATTTCTCAGCATTCAACACAAGCTGCGAATGAAGTGTTTAAGTGTCCAAGACTTATCGATACCATCTTTGCAAACTGTCTTCCTCTCTCATGGAAAACATTGGATTCGAAGGCTGGAACAGCGCATGGTCAACCTCTGAGTGCCGCAATGCAACTTCTCAGAGCTTTGTGTTGTGCAGGGAGGAACATGGCCGCCGTTTTGGTTAGTTGTTATCCTTATTGCACCTGCTTATCTTCAGGAACTTTTAGACTTTTATATACCGGGCCATAGCCTTAGATCAGGAAATATGCATCTTCTGAAGACACAACCGTTCAATTTAAAATTGTACGGGTTCAGGGCATTTTCTATATGTGCCCCCAGCTGAAATGCCCTTCCACTGGAGCTAAGGATGTGCGATTCTGTAGGTAGCTTTAAGGAAGGCCTGAAGACTTTCGTTTTTAGAAAGGCTTATTAGGAAAAAGTTTTTACACACTGGGAATTGATTTTAAGTTTTTATTTATTTTAGTTATACTTTAATTTTTAATTTTTAAGGCAATTTTGATGTGAAACGCTTGTGGACTTTTTAGGAATAAGTGCTATAGAAATAAATTATTATTATTATTATTATTATTAATTTTGGCTGTTACAGTATTGCTATTATGGTAATGGTAACATGTATCCCACACATGTGTATCACGTACAGTCGACTTCCGATAACTCGAACCTTCGAGGGAAATTGAAAAAGGTTCGAGTTATCAGGAGTTCGAGTTATCGAGGGTAAAATTATATAGGAAATAACCTGAAAGGAAAGGAAAATTGGTTCGAGTTAGCGGGAGGTTCGAGTTAGCGAGGGTTCGAGTTATCGGGAGTCGACTGTAGTCTCATGGTCCAGTTTACAATTCTTCTGTGAGGTGAGATCGGTCGTCAGCATGTAAAGGCACCACTGGCAGCTGCTATCAGTCCATATTTTTGATCTCACCCACCCACCCAACCCACGCATGAATGTGAAAGACGGATGAAATCAGAGAAAGAGATAGAGATAGACCACCAGACCAGGGACTACCTCCCATACTGTTTTCGAACTATTAGTAGATATTATAGACCTTTTTCATAAATTGTGGCCAATTTATTATTCTTTTCAATATATGTTAATTAGCCCTACTAACCTCATTTTAGAGTTCAAAATTCTGTTTAATTTTGCACATGCTAACGAGGCTAGTAAGGCTAATTTTCATGAAAACAACAGAATTATTTGTCAGCTGCTATTTATGAAAAAGGTCTATTAATTTTGTTAATAACAGTTTAGTAGGAAAAAGGGTTTCATTGGTACAAGAGGGGCATAGAACTGATGTTTTTCCATTGAAGTCATATTTTGTAGTTGTTGCTTTTATTGGATGTTTGACAGTCCCTTCTATGTCTGGTGCTTAACCACAGAGGATTTTGTCAAAGCCAAAGGCCAGTGCAAAAACATCTTTGAACCTAGTTTACTGGCCTTAGCTCCCGCAAGTAACCTGTAGCTCAGTGGTAGGGCATCCGAACTAGTAATCGGAAGGTCTTGGGTTTGACTCCTGATATATAGGAGCACTCAGATTTTTTTTTTTTCTGAGTATGCCTGTGTCATTTTTTTAAATTAATACATCATTCTTATTTATTCACCAGGCTTAACATATTCCATCACATTATTTCCATTGCACATATACCACACATTGACATTCTTATCCTAGCAGTATGCCGGATGTTTGTCCCATGAACCTAGTTTAATGGCCTTAGCTCCCATGACGGCCATGAGTCTCCTATAGCTCAGTGATAGAGCATCCGAACTAGTTATTGGACGGTCTTAGGTTCGACTCCTGATAGGAGCACTTGGATTTCCTTTTTCCGAGTATGCCTGTGTCATTTAGTTACTGATTGACAAAATTAGGTGTACCAGGTAAACATTCAATGACTTGCAGCAATTTCCACAAACACAATGATTATGAATTTGTTAAATAACTTTTGTCTGCAGATTTCAAAGTACAATTTGCTTGACAGAGTGATGCGCTACACAGCTCTCTCCCCCAGAAGCATGCAGATGGAGTTGAACGAAGCATGTTCATTATACAATGAAAGTTTGAGAACATGGAGAATTTGTGTGCTCTATGGCCTAGGCTGTGATGCTGTGAGGTGAGACCTGCCATCCTAAAAGGGGCAGTGTCATCTATTTTAGTGTCACTTTGAATACTTAGCCACAAACCATATTTGATTCAGTGGAATTGCTTGGAAGATCCTAATACTACGGACAAAAAAGAACAAACATGGCAGTAGCCGGGTGTTCAGCCGCAAAAGGCCGACAATTTCTCTTCTTTTCCTTCTTAACCCTATTCAACCAAACTTTCTGCACGTCAACTAAATGAAAAGTTGTCTTGCCTTCTCGGATCTTCCTAGTGCTAGGATCTTTCTCCCTCGAAAGTAAACAGCTCCTAAATGGTTTAAATTATCTTGCAAAACAACCATTAATTTTGAAAGAAACCCTAATTCTTTGTATGGAAGAAAATCATATTTTTCTTCTTTGGAGTTCTTGCAAAATCATTAACTTATTGAATAAAAAGGTCATGGAAGTATGTAGAGATATATAATAATAATAATAATAATAATAATAATAATAATTCCTCGCGAAGCGAGGGCCGAAGGCCCGAGCGTAGCGAGGTTAATAAATTTGTCGGCCGAGCCGGCCCAAGAGGAGCTAAACCGCGTGAATTCGAGCAGAAAATATATTTATATATATATGTTTATATATTTCATTGAAGGTGTCCGCGCTGTTGCCTAGCAACAATGAAAAACAAAGTATGAATGACGTCAGACTGTCTGGCGTCGTCTGGAGCAAAATTTGCATACATCAGGAAAGTTTGCGTGCCGGATCAAATTTCAACTGCAATGTTCATCAATATTCACTGGATGTCTGGATACAGAATCTTTTCCCTTTCTTCCAGAAAACTTTTTTGTGAAAGATTGCATTGAAGAAATTACACGTTTTGTGACTGCCGTAAAATAATTTTCCGTGGGAAGTAAATTCATCGAACACGACAGCGCTTCACGCACGTTGTACATGTCGTCTCGTCAGAAATAGATTTTCAACCGCAAATTAAACTAGCCTGTGGAACCTCGAAAAGACCATGCTCATCAAAATAGTTGCTATGTTCAGAAACCTTTTACTCTCCTCATTTGATGCTACAATACGAGTAAAGAGAGCTTACCACCCATCCCCAGCTTCGCGAGGTTTTGCGAGTCACGTATTTCTAGTAATAATTAATAACAACAACAACTTTATTTGAGTCTCAAATCTTAATAGCCGAGCACAAGTGCCCTACTAATTGGGGAGACTAAAAAAATATAAAGTAAAATCTATTCAACTGAGATTAAGTAAAGTTAAGAAAACCTAATAATTAATTATATACTGATATTTTTTCATTTCTTTGTATCATCTTCATGCTTATTGCCCTATTCTTTTAATAATATGTTTTATTAATTTTCTTACAGGGAGATGCACTCTTTTTTTATTGAACACTTGCAGTCAATTCAAAGTCTGTCAATTTTGGTGAAAACTTCTGAAGGCAAATCAGAGCTTTCCTGTGCCACAGCCATATTTGGTATCATAGAAGCTGCTATTTATGCTTCTGGGGCAGCTGCTGTCCAGAAGGCTCAAGTGACAGCCTCTACTCCTGAACAGTACTGTGGGATAGATTCCTTGCCACCTCTGGCTCTCAATTGGAGTCATGTGACTGGATTCCTACCTCTCATTGGTGGATGTGTCACCAAGTGGATTAAGCAGATTGTGGATTCTAGTAATCCTGCACTTCAGGTAAACTGTGATTTGCAGTCATGCAGGAAATAGTTTTTTTCATACTTCTTGTTATTTCCAAGTGTGTGTCTTTATTTTTAAATTTTATTATATCTCTCAGTTAGCATGCACCGTGTGATTGGTAGATTTTGCAGCTAGGCTGTATTTTACTGTACGGCCCACTAACTGTGAAAGTTTCCTTTCCCATGTGCAATATAATAAATGTCTTACTAACCTTGTTTTCTTAGTCCGTATTGTATGTCATGGATCCTAGTTTTTTCCCCTGTGATCTATGCGCACATAAATCAACGGGAAAACACTTGGTCCACAACTTATAGTACGGACCTCAAACAAAGTTAGTAAGAGGTTTGTATAAAATCAGTGGCAGATCTAGGGGGGCCCAATGTTTAGACCAAATTTTTGGACCCAATTTTTAGACCAAAACCAAAACCCACAGGGCCAAGGCACCAAGAGATTTCGTTTCAATAAGAGAAACAAATCAAGCGTTCAAGAGCTGGCCCCCACTTACCTGAAGGTCTGGATCCACCACTGAAAAAAAAGATAATAATGCTGCAGTAGAGATCAGCCAAGCCAATTTTTAGTGTCTCAGTCAATTTTGTTAATGCATTGCATTCAACGTAGAAAGAACGCACTCCTAATACAGATTGGAGTTGAAATTGTATGGGACAACGTTGATTGAATGAATGAATCCTGGGATGCGTATCTGGCATCCCCCGCAGATTTTGCACGGGCAGATGACATTGCACCAACTTGGCAAAGAAGAAGGAGCCTGGGATCAAGATCATTGACTCACTCCCTAATCTTTGATTATTACTAGTTTTGTTTCTAAGTAATATGCTTTTGATTATTATCAGTGTGTTGTATTTTGATTTTGTCAGCCTGTAAGCCTTGGTCTTCTGTCTGCCGCTGTTGCTGCTTTAACAGCATTCTACTCCAAGTCACCTGACCAGGTTCGTGCTGAGCTGTTAATGACTGTCATTGTTGCATGTGTAGGTAAAGGTAAATTGATGTGATCCAGAATTGGAGATATTGAAACAACTATAATTATACAGAACAAAGGTCTAGCTAATTAGTTTAATACAACTTGATCATTTGAACATTTTTGTTTTCCTCACGATTTTGTTTCCTTTCCTAAGTTCCATTTCTATCATTCTAAATGTCTTTGACTTTAATAATAATAATAATAATAATAATAATAATAATAGATAAATAATTAAAATGAAATATATCTTTATTAAAATATTCCACACAAATTGCTATTTACACATTAAAAGTATTATAAAAAGAGCTATTAAAAACCTATTTACAATTTATTTCGATTAAAAAAAGAGAGACTATTTTCAAGCACAATTTCTGTAATAATTTCAGTTATAATAATAATAATAATAATGATAAATAAATAATAATAATAATAATAATAATAATAAAAATAATAATAATAATAATAATTTTATCCTTTAATAGTTGTAAGTCTGGCCTGCTAGATTAGCACTCACTACCTGCCGGCCAGTCTAGTTCCTTGTTTTTCTTGGTTGGATTTTTGTTTAATCTTGAATAAACTTGAGATATCTTCTTCTCGGTTGTTTCGGGTTTTAATGGAAGTATGTTTACGCGTGAAAATTGTGCAACAAAGTGTCTTAATTTTGATGTAAATGTGACCACAGGCATCCTACTCTCCAGTGGACACTCTTCACCAGCTGGAGCAGTTGGCCAGCTCTGCGCTACTTCCACTGATCAACTCACAAGTCCTGGATTGCTGTTTCATGCAAATCATGTAAGACTGGAAGCACCATCTGCTATTAAATATTCCTGGAATTACTGGGTGCATGCATGTACATTTATTATTCAGAGAAGTCTGCAGTCTTGTTGTAAATGCATCAGACTTTAACATTTTGGATAAAAAAGCCGCAGTCAGTTATTTACAAGTTTTCCTCTTGTGTCTTGGAAAGGTTTTAAATTTTAAAACTGCCAGCACTGCGCTGCTTCCACTGATCAACTCACAAATCCTGGATTGCAGTTTCATGCAAATCATGTAAGACTGGCCAAGTTATCTTGACTTGCGCCTGTTTTGCAATCTGCTATTAAATATTCCTGGCATTCCTGAGTGCATGCATGTACATTTTGATTATTCAGAAGTCTGCGGTCCTGTTGTAAATGCACCAGACTTTAACATTTTGGATGAAAAAGCCACAGTAGCTTATTTACAAGTGGTCCTCTTGTGTCTTGGAAAGGTTTCTAAATTGTGGTTTGCTCTTACTCAAAAAAGTCTCCTTTTAGTTTCCCCTTGTTTCTTTAGAAGCATTTTATGTTTGTGCAAGGTGCACTGCTAAGTGTGTTGACAAAAAACAGCGAAATTGCTATGACATACCTTCTTGGTTAAAGACAAAGAAAAGGAAAAAAATAGATTGTTTCAAAAACTTGTACAGCCACTTAGATCATTAATTTAGTTACACTGATGTGATTGTGTTATTTTCTACCCTAGTTCATCTTACAGCAGCAGAAAGCCAATGCTTTTTAGAAAGACTATACCCAGTCTTCCAGGGTATGGAACCTTGGAACTCTGTGGGCAGCCTGGAGCACAGTCTGCAGAGTTCAGCATCAGTGAATTGATGGGTTTCATTTCATCTTTGCTACAACTTCTCTGTCAAGTGACCAGACTACACAAAGGTGTTGCCACAAAGGTATGAAAAGTTGATAACATTACTTTAAATTGATGTTATTCTATCAAGCAAATAAAATAACTTATGTTTGATATCTTGTATTTGCTGGATTGATATACCGTAAAATGCTGTGACTCCCGGTTATAGGTCCATCTACCTGTAAACCAAAAATACATCCAATTATAAGCGCCCCCCCCCCCCCCCTCGGATATAAGCATCCCTCTACATTTCCCTGTTGTGAGTAATATTACAGTCGAACCAGGTCAAGCGTACCCCCCTAGACCCTATTAATGGATCGATTATTTGAAAATTGAACCCATTAGTCGTTTCAAAGAATGCATTCATTTATTCATTGTTAACGCGGATCAATGATCAAATTAAAATTTGCAGAACATAGATCCGCGCTAACAGTAAAAGCAATAGCCTGTAAAATTCAAACTACAGTACATTTGAAACAGCTCGTTCGTTCAAACTGTTCCTGCATGTTGTTGACACATTCATATAATTCGTTATGCAAATTTGGTCATGGCAAGAGCACAAAGTCAAGCGCTTGCAAATGAGTCGGGCTGAAAAATTCCAATTTATCTTTCATGTATAGCATTACCTACCTTGTAGCATGAAAAAGTTTGGTATATATTATTATTTCACCAGACTGTCCATTATACGCCGACGAATAGCGCAACACATGTGCTGCCATTGTCGAAGGTCAACTGAAATGAACATCTTCCATTGTGAGTTCGCATACTTTTCGCTAAATTAATTTGCATATACTTCAAAAAGAGAACCGTTTATTATAATAAAACGCCGGCTTCCAGTCCTTTTTCATTTTTGTTTTTCGAATAACTAACGGAAAAAATGCAAGTGTACAAACGTAAAATGTTCATTTAGTGATCATTAGTGAGTTTAAATTTACGCGACAGGACCCGCCGTGCCTGGTTTAAAATGGCGAATTTTCTTTGTGACAGTACGCGTTGACTGCTGTAAATCACGAGAAATCTGCTTTTTGGAAAATCCACTGTTATATAAATCAAGAATTGCCGCTCTGAATATATTGAGAGGAGTTTTTCCCGCGGGCTTTCTGGTTTTCTGGTTTCATACATAATTTGTACCCTGGTTCGTATAATCCAATCAGAAATCTAATTTTGATTTGAATACTTGAAACGACTAACGGGTTCAATTTTCAAATAATAGATTCATTAATAGAATCTGGGGGGTACGCTTGACCTGGTTCGACTGTAAGCCCTTTCACAGAACTCTGTACCACTTCAAACAGAAAATTGGAAAAATTATTGTGGAACAATAACTTTTATTACTCCCTTTTTATTATCTCCTCTTTATATAACTACCGTATAACTTTATTGTAAAGTACCATTAATTAAAAGTAACTTTTCAGTGCTTTGCTGTAGTATTACTGTACAACACTAATCAAATTGGCTCATGCTATCTACTCTTTGGATGGCCAAGCTTAACCCAATTCTGGAATATGAAGCAACTAGGAGTATCTTCCCTCTCTTTGGATGGGATGCTACTCCATCACAGGATTCCCAACATGAAATGACTCTAGAGGAAGGCTATTACCCCCTCCCCCTGGATGCAATGCTAGTTTGTCACAGGGTTACCACCAGTATTTCTTTTCCTGTACCCATTTATCTGGGGCTCCAAGGTATAAGCGTATCTACATACTTGTGTGATGGAGGTGAAAAATTCTCTGCCCTTAACTTATCTTAACTTGTACATTCTAATGTATAAAATTATGTATTTTTCTTTTGTGTTTACGTTTAGTTTTCTGCTGTTCTGCTCAAGGAAACTGTCCTCAAGTATTTAAAGCTTGTGGTTGAATCAACGGTTTGTACACATTGTTTTGTTTCTGCTGATTCTCTCTCTGTGAAGTAGTTAAAATTTACAGCTGCTAATGGTTTGTTCACATCTGTTTTTCAGGATGCCCCTCTGTGCTTTTTTTCTCGTCCAGAACATCACATGCAGTATTTCTTGCTTAAACTAGCTTATAATTTGGTAAGAAATATTGTGCACCATTTTTCCTTACTCATGTCTGTCAGAAACGAGTCAGCATTTGCTTGATAAAAACGTTTTCCATCTAAATGAATATAACTTGAAGGAGGGATAGAAAAATAACACCAGTGAGGATTGTTTTGTTCTGTTTTGTTACGTAGGTTGAAGTGACAGAATTGAAAGAATTGTCTAGCAGTATTCCTTTATTTCATGAAGCCGCCATGTTGTTGTTTGCCAAGCTTTATCCCGGTGACGAGTTTTATGCTCTTGATCTCCTCTCCACTGTTTTGTTGAATTCAAAGTTTTTGTGGTGAGTCAACAAAGGAAAGATTTGTGCTGTCTTATATATTTTATGAAAGGATGCTTTCCATTTGTCATTTTTTCGCTTACCAGACTTGTCGCTTTGGAAATGGGATATGCCATTTTGGACGACACTTTCTAAAATTAGCAGTATGGTGTGTACCATTTTGAAGGAATTTTAAGGACTGGTATAAAGTGATTTTCATTCACCACAGACACAAACAGCGCAATGAACCAATCAGAATTCGAAGCAAACACACGTAACCGGTGCCAAGCGCGGGAAAACGCGTGCGGGCGAGTCACGATTGGTTTTGGTTTTGTTTCTCATTGGTTGAGAAAGTGGCGCGAGTTTTGTTAACCAATCGCGCCGTGTAGTAAAGCAAAACTAAAGCAAACGTGACTTACTTTCTACACTCAATTGAAAACCGCTCTATGAACCACCCTGTTGCTGAATTCTGTATGGCTTCAGACCGGTCTGGCTGGCCTCTTCTATCAAATGAAAAGTGCACATTGAACCTCTTAGAACTTCTTGTCTTGCCTTGTCTCATCTCGTCTCTTCGTCTTGTTCCATTTTTTCTGAATTTTGAAAAACATCATTCATGTAAAAGGCATTTGGTCTCAAATTAAATCCAATCCTTTTCAAAGTGCAAAGTTCCCTGAAAAGAACACTTGTCTCCCAGTTCATTTTGTTTTTCTTTTTTTTGCTTTGTAAAGTAAAGCTGATGCCCAAGTTCTTAAATAGTTGTGATGGTTTTATCCTTTAGCGAGAAAAAAGGGCCTTCATCGGTGGGTGTCACAAAAAACCTATCAGAGATGTCCCTTGCCACTCCTCCGATGCCAAGTACATTTGACACTGCGACTGCAACTAGAGGGGAGCTTATCGCCGAGGCTCATAACAACTTACCCTCTATCAGCTCCATGTTTGTAGGATCCTTTCAAGGCATGGAACGGGCTTTGAAAGTTTCTAGGTAAGCTAAATTTCTCGTAAATAACGGGACAGAAGTTACCCTCGGAATGAAAAAAAGCAGAGAGCTCAACCACTAGCACTTATAGGTCAATGGTATAAACCTATGACACATTAATTCAAAGGGAAAAAGTTGCTGCACAAACTTAAAAGAATAGTGATGTTTCCTTCACGGAAACTTTCATTCTTGACAAATACCCGCAGCAGTATGAAAGTAAAAAGTCTAATTCTTCGATTTCTAACCTTTTCAGATCCCTGGCTCTTTACCAAGTGCATAATATTCAATCATTTCTGATTCCTCCCTGCACGGGTCCCATTCAACCAGCTGACTGGATGTTCCTTCCTATAGTGGATTTACACAACCAAGCAATAAGCGTGTAAGTAAGCTAATTATCAGCACTCTTGGCTCCGTTTAAAGGGGTCAGTTGACAGCATGTATTCTTACTGCTGTGGTCTGTGTTGTCCGCATAGCAATCTGTGTATCAGGTTGCTCCCCCCCTCCCCACACCGTACCCTTCCCTTCCCACAAGCCTGAATAGCTTAGGTTAGCCGCACAGAGATGGGAGGGAGTAGGGGGCAGAAACATCGAAGAGGTTGAGAAAAATCTGAGAGAGAACATAACTCTTCTACTTTTTCCAAAAGGTTATGAAAGGAATGAAGGGAGGTTGGAAGGGATATTAAAAGGACAAATACAATCCAATATGTAAAATTTTGGTATAAATGGATGAGTTTTTTTTTTACATTTCGTCACGGATATGATAGTTCACAAAGCAAACGACATGCACGAAATTGTTTTCTTCGAAGTTTTGTTGCAGAAAAGGGTTCCTTACGAATATGTTGTTTTAGGAAGAAACAATTGTGCACAGTACACCCATGCATTCTCAAATAGAGCCCATCTTCTTTGAATACTGATTTCGGTGATTTTGTACTCCCTATCTCGGATTCTCGCTTTCTCAAACGATATTAGCTTCCCTTGATTGTTGGAGATAACAAGAATCTTCTGTAGTTATTTTGCATTTTGTTTTCTTTTGCAAGTGAAATGAAAGGCAAGGAGATTGATTCTATCACAGACCCTGCTGTTTCCATAGTAACTGCAACACTGCAACTGGTAATCATGCTCGAGGAGTGGCGACCGTCCTGCTTACGTCATGTTTCCATGGCATCGCGAATTGCCAGGCTCATGTGTGTCTTCATGACAGGTAAGACAAAGCTTTATCTGTAATTCTTTTGAAGGTCATGCCGCCTGCAAAAAGTGGCGCTTTCCAACGTTGTTTGAAAATCACGTGTAGCAAGTCTGATAAATGAATATTTGAGTTTCCGAAGAACCTGACGAATTGAATTTACCTTTCTAGTTGGCCTTGTTAGTGTGCCTACATCATAACATGGTCGTGTGATTTTCACCGCACACTGGCGATGTGTCAGAACAAATGTGTGTGTTGTGTTTGTAATAAAAACCATTCCATGTAGCTGGCCAATTCAAACCTAAGCCGTTTTTTTAAAGTGAACCTGAGTTATTGATGTTTTCATGCGCAACCTAAAAAACAAATTTTTGAAAGTCTTGCCCAAAGCTCAAATCATGTTGTTGTCCTCGTTTTGTTCTAAAGGACATAGGTTCGGGCATGGCTGTCATAATCATTAGTGTTGTTTCCTTGATAGACAAGAAAACTTACTGGGGAAAGGTTATGAAACTTCAAATCCCCGCCTATGGACTGGCATTCTATCCTGTGCGGAGAAATAATACTCGTAACACACTCCTACTTGCTTAATGCTATGGAAATCATGCGATAAGGTGCCTTACCGTTTGTGTTGAATGTCATTTAGTAATTATTTTTTGTTTATCATTTTGCAGGAAATGATATGTTTCTGAACAGCAAGATCCACGATTACTTATCAGCTCTTTTAAGGATTTACACAAGTCCTTCAAAATTCAACCAGCTCGAATTTAACTCTCCAATTCCAGGACTGACTTCTTTCTATGATCTGTAAGTTAAAAGGCTGTTGTTGTTGTTGTTGTTGTTGTTAATGGTTAATAACCTGTACGAGGAATGAAAAGCCACTTTTGAGTCTGTGGATGAAATCCTGAAGTGTGACCATTCAAATGAAAGCCACCGAGCAGTACTTTCCTGTGGTGCTGTTTATTGTGCTGTACAAGGTGGTTCTAACTTTTGAGTCTGTGGTTGAAATCCTAAAGTATGACTATTCAAGCGAACCCTTCTGCTATTGAACAGAATTTGTCAGTAATTCCAATTGTTTTTCAATTCTTTATCGTCACTTGCTTTATTTCCAGATACGCCTCGTTGCTGTCTCAGTACTCCGCGGTTTCCTTTGGTGATCCGCTGTTTGGTTGTTTTGTACTCCTTCCGTTAGCACAGAGACACGACATCAAGTTTCGTAGCGCTGTTTGGGATGAACACAGAGGCGTGTTAAGAGCGTTATCGATTCCTTTAGACCAGGTAATATGAACTGAAGGGTTAAAGCCGAGATGAGTTAAAAAACCTGGTATTTCGTCCCCCTCTTTGCTTTACTTTCCTTCAGAAATATACTCTCTACTTCTATAATCCCGTTAGATAGCCAACGCCCGCAAATGTAGCAAGATTTACGATGTACTCACGTGCAACGCGTGTATTATACATTGTATTCCAGCCATCCTCTTCAAACCAACACTACATAAATGACAAAATTATAAAATTGTATTGTATTGTATTGTATTGTATTGTATTGTATTGTATTGTATTGTATTGTATTGTATTGTATTGTATTGTATTGTATTGTATTGTATTGTATTGTATTGTATGGTATGGTATGGTATCGTACCGTATCGTATCGTATCGTATTGCATTGCATTGCATTGTATTGTATTGTATCGTACCGTATCGTATCGTATCGTATCGTATCATATCGTATTGTGTTGTGTTGTATGGCATCGTATCGTATCGTATCGTATCATATCGTATTGTATTGTATTGTATGGCATCGTATCGTATCGTATCTTATTATATTTTACAGAATTTATACAACCAGTCTGGTCCGGCCAGGTTTTCTTATGGATAGGGCCGCGAATGTTTCATTTGTCCGTTTACACGAGATCGTACCTTTCACAACATCAGTTCCCAGACTTCTATTGGAGTGGTTAGAGTAAAGATACTCACAAATTGTTCGGTATATTTTGCTTCTTATCTTAGCTGCCCATACCCGTGGAGGAATTTCTTTATCCTGTTGAGCAGAACCAGACTTTACTTGCGCTTTATCTCCGTGCTCTGGCGACACAAGCAGTCAGGTTAGTCAAGTGAAGAGTGGACTGTTTTAGCGTCAACAGGTCTGTTTTGTAACGCGTTCGAAAATGTTGTAAAACCAAAACCGTTTACCATTCAAAAAATCTTTCTGGAAATTCCGATTGGAATGTTAGTGGACACGACTGCTTGGTGGTCCCAGTGGAAAATTTCCAGGCGAAATGGAATTTTTTAATAGATAGTGACTGTCTCGTTTTCCTGGTTAGGAACGGCGTTCCGAATGGAAATTCGTGCGACAGTTTCATGCTCTTGGCTTTCACAGCCGTGCCAAATATGTGCCTTAACCCGGCAGTTTTGTACGGTAAATGGAACACGTTCTACCCAGACGTAAATTTCCAACCAGAATTTCCGGAAATGGTAAACAACCGTGTGTTTGGTTTTGCCAGGTAATTTGGCCATCGTGAAGATGTTGAGTGCTAATGACGTTTCGAGCGTTAGCCCTTCCTCAGACTCCTGTTGGTCGAACTCGGATGTTCTTTTTCCGAGTATGCCTGTGTGACTGACTGAAAAATACCTCTATAAGAAACAAACTTGTTTAACAGTGTTATTTCATTTCAGGCCTCAGTGGTCTCCGTTGTTGTATCTTGTCGCTGTCCATCATGTGAACGCTTTTGTTTTCCAAAGAGTTGAGCCGGAGGTTAGTATTGCAGCTATATATATATTGATCGTTTTTAGCTAGGTTCTCACTTCTTTCATTTGCTTGTTTATTTTAGGATGAAACTGCACTGAAAAGGAAGATTAATTTCTTGAAGCAAGTCCTGTCTGTGCAAAATGAGGTTAGTAGCTTGGTTCAGTTTGCACATCAGTGGCTCATTTATAACTTTTGCTGTAGGCTAGGCGCCAGAATGTGGACAAGTGTAGTTATAGTGGGAAGGTAATAGAGAGGGTGGGTCTTCACAGGACTGCCTTTTAAATCAGGTTATCCAGCTGTCAGTCGGTCAATCAGTTAGTCAGTCACTGAGTCAGCCAGTCGGTCGGTCCGTCGGTCGGTCAGTCGGTCAGTGAGTCAGTCAGTCAGTCAGTCAGTCAGTCAGTCAGTCAGTCAGTCAGTCAGTCAGTCAGTCGGCCAGTCAGTCAGTCAGTCAGTCAGTCAGTCAGTCGGCCAGTCAGTCAGTCAGTCAGTGAGTCAGTCAGCCAGTCAGTCAGTCAGTCAGTCAATCAGTCAGTCAGTCAACCAATTAATCAATCAATCAATCAATCAGTCAGTCGGTCAGCCTGTCAGTTAGTCAGTCAATCAGTCGGTCAGCAAGTCAGTCAGTCAATCAATCAATCAGTCAATCAATCAGTTCAGTCAGTCAGTCAATCAGTCAATCAATCAGTCGGTCAGCCTTTCAGTAAGTCAATCAATCAATCAGTCAGTCAGTCAATCAGTTAGCCTGTCAGCTTATCAGTCATTAAGTTCCATTAGTCAGTCAGCCATTTTCTGTGTCAATCAGCAAGCCCCCCAGCCAGACAGCCATCCAGTCATCATTTATCAATTTATTTTTATTTTATTTTTTCAGAACGTCCGCCACGATGTTGTACATTACTACAAGCCATCTTCCTCAAGTTCTTCTCTGCAACCTTTTGAGAAATTCAACAACTTACCAGCAGACAGACAGCTTTTATTGAGAAATCGAGACAGCCTTGAAGACTGCCGGCAAATATATCGGACGATGTCGTCAACGTAAATTAATGAAGACACGGCAAATGAAAAAATCGAAAATAGAGTTATTTATGTTGTAAACAAAATACAGATGAATAAATTATATATTAAAGCTACTTTTCTTTGCCAGGCTTACTCTGGAAGTCTTGCATAATTCGCGAGGATCCGTGGGACAGCAATATACTGAAAGCCCCAAGGCGGAAACAAAATGCATGGCAACTGGAGATTAGGGTTCAAAATGGATTTTGTGACGGACGAGGTTTAAATTGTCGCGTTTACTCTTAGTCAATTTTTTTCGCTTCCACTATCTGAGTTCCCGGAGCATGTTCGGAAGCAAATTTTTGGCTTCATGCTTAATGCCAGTATTTGAATCAAGTAAGGAGTTATGTCATGTCTCCCCCTCGGTTGGCCTCTTTAACGAGACGAGGGGGACTGGAATCGAGAGAATTGAACGTTGCGTGACGTCTAAAGATGGTTCTTACATGACGACTTGCTATCTCTCGTGTAACTCGAATTAAAACCACTTGGTGCGGCTAGTGCCGGACTTTTTTAATCACCTCACCTCTCCTGTAAGTCCTCTCCCCGTCGTTCTTTGTTGGACATATTTTTAAGACCGCAAATGTGTCTTGAAAGGATCGATGAAATACGGAAGCCTGTGAAATGTGAGCTAAATGACTAAAATGAAATGCGCATTCGCTACCCCACCCGGAAGCTTTTGCTCGCCTCTCGCGGTCGCTTGGAAAGGAAACAGCTGCTACGCTTCACCTCAAAGAGAAACAAAATAACTCGATTATGAACTGGTTGTCTTCCTTGTGACCAGACGGGATTTACGAGTACCCAGTTTAGCATCGTAGTTTTAATACCGTCTGTCAATTTTATTTCCGCCTTCGCTTTGTAGCGTGACGCTTACACTTTCTGTCGTGCTTGAATTATCGAGACTGTGAACGTCTGTGTACTTGTAATTCCGTCTCTCGTTGCCTGTTCTTAAAAAACGAACTTCATATGTAATGAAATTTCCTTTCAGACATCAAGAAGGTCTATATGTACTCTTTTCATGCCACAGTTGAGTGCTGTTTAAAAATACTACTTTTAAAAAGCTTTTGGCTTAGTGTTTAGCAGTCAAAATCTTCAGTCTTGTGCTTGATAGAAATAGTTCGCCCAATTTTTCCAGAATCTTCCAGTCTGTGGTAGAATATTCTAGTACATTCTAGAAAATTTCAAATGTACTTAGTGAGCATGTCAAAGAGCAACGTAATCAGCTGGATTTAGAATCTGGCGCCAAAAAGAGACGATTTCAGCCAATCACAAGCAAACATATTGTTCAATGAGCCAATCATATGGAGCGACTTGCGTCATTTTCTAGAATGTTCTAGAATGTTCCATGGATGCAAATATATAACCGATGCCAATCACACGTGGTTACGTTTGACAAATTTCTCACAGAGTCTTAACGCAGCAGTGTTCACAACTTTCCTTCGCGGAAAAATAAGCGTAAATTTCAACCTTTTTCGCCAAAATGCCTGACATCGAAGAAGTTCAGCAAATGGAAGAGGAGTCCGAAGCGGAAACCTTCGCTTTTCAAGCCGAGATCGCTCAGTTGATGAGTCTGATCATCAACACGTTCTACTCGAACAAGGAAATTTTCTTGCGAGAACTGATCTCCAACTCTTCGGATGTGAGTATTATTTCCTTATAGTCATTTTTGTGTAGTTCGCTACTTTTCTCTAGCTCACCATCTGTACTGATAGTTTGTTTTAAGAAACGCTTTCGGTTTGAGAGGGCCTTGCCTTGTCAAGCTAAGGCGGTGTAGCTTCGCGTGCATTCCGATTGCCAAGCGTCAGATATTTCGCCGGTCGCTTCTTCAGCTTTTTCACCCCAGAGAAAAATTATCGTCAGAATTTTGCTTTTATTGGACAGTTTAAGTCAAAGAAGTAGGTTTCTTCATCCCTTGTGTAGGCTTTTTCTTTTCCATTCTTGAACATGTACAAGTCATTTGGCATTCAAAACGGAAGTGAAAAATTCGGTATAAGCTCAATTATTTAACCCGGCCCAAGCTTATGTTTAGTCATTCGTGTGAAAAAAGATTTCCATGAGTCTATTTTCCTTGTATTAAGCAGTTGATAATTTTGTAACAAGGAGAATTGGCGAAACTTTTGTCTTTTATTCACGCAAGTGAAATAGAAAGTCGGAGCACATGGTGTCCTGTTTGAATCACGTGTTTGATCGGTTGCCGGTCGTTTCGCGACGTTTTAAAAATGACACATATTCCTTTATTTTAGCTCAATTTACTCTTCAACAAACATTGGAAACACAGAAGTTGATGAGATAGCTTTTTATCCGAGTTTATTTCTAAAACGAAAAAGAAGAAAGCCTATTAAGCGGCCTCATCTTGCTGCACGCCACGCCGGGAAGATCCCAGTTCCGCCTCTTCTCAGCGAGATGGGGGCTTGGGCCTGGGATCAAGTTCCCTCGCTCCCCTCCCCTCCCCTCCCCTCCCCGCTTCCCGTGCTAGAAAAGGCATTTTTTTTTCTCTTTAGCAGAAAACAATCTTATTGGGCATATTTAACGAGGTTCCATGGTGATCTCTAACAATAACGTGGCTGGTCGTGTGAAAAAGTTTTTCCAAGCTTTGTTCACATTCCATGGAAATATTCTTAATTTTGAAACATTTTTGTATTTTTCAATTAAGTTTAAATTTAAAAATTGTTTGGAGTCTTTGGAGTGGTTGGCTTTCAAACAGTTGTACCTGACAACTTCCACATGTGAGCGGCAGGCCTTGCCACTTGTACCACAAGTGACCTGTCTTAATTTGAACTGACCAACATTTGGTTATTTTATCATATTTACCTTTTGGCGTAAAATCATTCAGTGCAGCTGTTTTAACAGTCAAATGACTTTGCACTGCGGTAACGGCTACGTAGTAATCACATCTTTGAAGTGAAGTGACAAGATAACATTCGCTTATTTCATTTGCTAGGGTAAATATAATATACATTATATTTTTTATCCTCTCATTTCTTGATATTGATTGCTGTTCTTTGCTATAAGCATGGAAAACTGGTTTCAAAGATTTGCGTACATGCACCACTGTCATGCTAATCCTCTTCTAAAAGCAACAACCGTGAATAGAGTTCAAGTCACAAAATGTATACATAACTAATTTATGGGGCAGCTCTGTGGAAATCATGCCAACTGACTCAAGACTCAACTGTGTTCTTATTTAAGGCTCTTGACAAGATTCGTTACGAGAGTCTGACGGACCCAACCAAGCTGGAGAGTTGTAAAGATCTTAAAATCGAGATCATTCCCAACAAAGATGACAATACTCTGACCGTCATAGACACTGGTATTGGCATGACTAAGGCAGACCTTGTCAACAACCTGGGTACCATTGCCAAGAGTGGGACTAAGGCATTCATGGAGGCTTTGCAGGTAACATGGGAAATGTTTTCTTTTATTTGTAAGTCCCCAACCCAATTAATCAACAGCAAAGAAGAATGAGAGTTGTAAACCAGAGTGTGTTTGACAGTGAAATTATAAAATATATGTTTTTTAATCTGTTAAGTGCTTATGAGGTAATTTTTTTTTCGTATTTTTGAAGCTTGTTGTGTTCTGATTACAAAATGACAAAAGAAATGCGACAAAATCAACTTCAACTGACACTTTTTGCTGTCCATAAGAACCTCAAATTCACTAAATCGTGTCCCGTGGACTGGGAATGAGTCTTTGCTCCGGACAATGCTGGTTATGTAGCAAATGCCTCAAAGAGTTGTTTACTTCTCACTTCTGAAGTATTTCCTATGTCACAGCTTTGTAACACTATTGTTTTGGCCGCATGCAAGATGGAGACACTTTGAGGGGCCAAATTTAAGACTTTCGGTTCCATTTTTTCCACATTGTAAATGTTTTACCGCCTAAAACCTACATATTAAGAATCAGAAAATAATAAATTATTATATAAGAACAATAAATTTTTTACTTCATAGGCACTTTAAACTGAAGTTATCACCCAAGAGTCTTACTTATACTGATTAACACAACTCTTCCTTTAGGCTGGTGCTGACATCTCTATGATTGGTCAGTTCGGTGTGGGGT
Organism: Pavona decussata; assembly: GCF_977016875.1. NCBI lineage: Eukaryota > Metazoa > Cnidaria > Anthozoa > Scleractinia > Agariciidae > Pavona > Pavona decussata. The sequence continues at coordinate 3,791,852 of NW_028145484.1, read as the reverse complement.
TCTACTCTGCTTACCTGGTTGCGGACAAGGTTGAAGTTTACACCAAACACAATGATGACGAATGGTACCTCTGGGAATCTGCAGCAGGGGGCTCTTTCACTGTTCGCCGTCTTTCTGAAGAAGTTGTCCCACGAGGAACTAAGATTGTTCTCCACCTCAAAGATGATCAGATGGAGTACTTGGAAGAAAAGAGAGTCAAGGAGATTGTGAAGAAGCACAGTCAGTTTATTGGTTATCCCATTTCTCTTATGGTGAGTTCATTTTGGGTGTGTGTACATAGCATCACAAGAAAGCACTGCTCAGAAACCTTAATTTGAATGATCACACTTCAAGATACCATCCAGAACCACCTTGTACATGATAAACAGCATCAGAAAAACATTGTTCAATAGCTGTCATTTGATTGTTGCATTTAGAGCCATTTTCTGTAACGGCTGCAGAGGTTGGAACTACTTTTCACAATAGAATGAGTACCACAAAAAATGTACTGCTTGCTAGCGTTTGTTTGATTGGTCGTAATTAGGACTTGGGACTTCAATCACAAACTCAACTTACAGTAAATTGGCACAGCAGTATTTTAGGGTGTTCTAGAGGGACGCAGGGATGGTGCAGTGGTGAGAGCACTCGCCTATCACCAGTGTGGCTCAGGTTCGATTCCAGGACCCAGCATCATATGTAGGTTGAGTTTGTTGTTGGTTCTTGTCCTTGCTCTGAGAGGTTTTTCTCTGGGTACTCGCATTTTCCACTCTCTTCAAAAACCAACATTTCTAAATTCCAATTCGTTCAGGAAAGTGTCCCCAACTAGTGCTCTGCACTAAATACATTGACACTTAAATAAAGTAATTTATTTAATTTTTATGTAAATTTGAGTAATCCCAGTATTAACTTGTTTGTTGTCTTTGTTGTAGGTGCAAAAAGAGCGAGACAAGGAGGTGAGTGATGACGAGGAGGAGGAAGAGGAGGAGAAGAAAAAGGATGAAGAGGAAGAGAATGAGGACAAACCTAAGATTGAAGATCTCGATGAAGAAGAGGAGGAGAAAAAGAAAGAGAAAAAGACAAAGAAAATCAAGGAAAAGTACTGGGATTTGGAGGAGCTTAACAAGACCAAGCCACTGTGGATGCGCAACACTGATGAGATCACGCCGGAAGAGTATGGTGAGTTCTACAAGAGCTTGACCAATGACTGGGAAGAGCATATGGCTGTCAAGCACTTTTCTGTTGAAGGGCAGCTTGAGTTCCGTGCTCTGCTTTTCCTTCCCCGTCGTGCCCCCTTTGACCTCTTCGAGAACAGGAAAAAGCGCAACAACATCAAACTCTACGTACGTCGTGTGTTCATCATGGATAATTGCGAGGATATTATTCCCGAGTACCTGAATTTTATTAAGGGTGTAGTGGATTCTGAAGATCTCCCACTGAACATTTCTCGTGAGATGCTTCAGCAGAACAAAATCCTGAAAGTCATCAGGAAGAACATTGTAAAGAAGTGTTTGGAGCTGTTTGCTGAGGTGACAGAGGATAAAGACAACTACAAGAAATTTTACGAGCAGTTTGGCAAGAACATCAAGCTGGGGATCCACGAAGACAGTGTCAATCGAACAAAGCTGGCTGATCTCCTCAGATATCACTCCTCTGCCTCGGGTGACGAGATGACGTCTTTGAAGGATTACGTTACACGGATGAAGGAGAACCAAAAGGACATCTACTACATTACCGGTGAGAACAAAGATCAGGTTGCGCACTCTGCTTTTGTGGAGCGAGTCAAGAGCCGTGGTTTTGAGGTTCTGTACATGACGGAGCCCATTGATGAGTATGCCGTGCAACAGCTGAAGGAGTATGATGGAAAGAAGCTTGTCAGTGTTACCAAGGAAGGACTCGAGCTGCCTGAGGATGAGGAAGAGAAGAAGAAATGGGAGGAAAAGAAAGCCAAGTTTGAGCCTCTCTGCAAGGTAATGTGCTTTGGGCTGTTTTGTCATAATTAGTTGTTTAAATCAAGAGAAGTACATGTGTAAATGCATTGCAAAACGATTTGTGCATTCCATTCTTGCAGACACTGTTGGGGCAAGAAGGAGTGTGAATATTAAGTAATCATTTTATTGACCGAGTCAATTCTAGATTTAATGTATTGGTTGATCAAAGTCTTGTTTACTAAATGTGTGGCCATAAAGTGGAATGTTGATACATATATTTAAAAAAAAGCTAGGCCACTTTTTTATTGACAGCTAGGGCACTAAAAAAATATAGAGTTGACCTAAATTGCATGCTAGATATACTTCGAGTTGAAATGCAGATGCTATCAGAGACAAGTAAACAAAACTGGAGTGTGTTAGCTCAAATGACAGTTGTCTTCTTGTTCAGAGTGGATTTGAGCTACAACCTTCTTAGAAAGAGGGGCTTTTTGGTGGGCAAACTAGCTAGGTAACATAGGTCCTTTGTGTTGAATGAAAACTTGACTCCTTTTTTTTTTCGGCATAGACCATCAAGGAAATCCTGGACAAGAAAGTTGAGAAGGTTGTGGTGTCATCTCGTCTGGTATCCTCTCCTTGCTGTATTGTGACCAGTCAGTTTGGATGGACCGCCAACATGGAAAGAATCATGAAGGCACAGGCCCTGCGTGACAACAGCACCCTTGGATACATGGCAGCCAAGAAACACCTTGAGGTGAACCCTGATCACTCAATTGTGGAGACCTTGAGAGAGAAAGTGGAAGCTGACAAGAATGACAAGTCTGTAAAAGATCTTGTCATGCTTCTGTATGAGACCTCTCTTCTGTCATCCGGCTTTACCCTTGACGATCCTCAGGTTCATGCCGGTCGTATCTACAGGATGATCAGTTTGGGGCTTGGAATTGATGAGGAAATGGAGGGAACATGTAAGTGGGACTGATTCTTATCATTTTACCCTCAAGCCCCTAAGAGAAATTTTATACCTGGAAAAAGTGCCAACAGGAATAGTTTTATGAAATAAATGTGATGGTATATTTTAAGCCTAGTGAATGAATGAGAATGATGTATTATTCTAGAAAGTTATACAGTCATACTCAGAAAAAAGAAATCCAAGTGCTCCTATCAGGAGTCGAAGCTAAGACCTTCCAGTTACTAGTTCGAATGCTCTACCACTGAGCTAAAGGAGACTCGTGGGAGCTAAGGCCATCAAACTAGGTTCATGGGACAAACATCCTGCTTACTGCTAGGATTTGGATGTCGAACGTGTGGTCCCATGAAGCTAGTTTAATGGCCTTAGCTCCCATGAGTCTCCTGTAGCTCAGTGGTAGAGCATCCGAACTAGTAATTGGAAGGTCTTAGGTTCCACTCCTGATAGGAGCACTTGGATTTCTATTTTCCGAGTATGCCTGCATCACTTTCTGGAATAATACCTTATTCTCAGGAATAGTTTTGTATCCGATTATTTCTCTGTCTCATAACTTTGATTTGAATCAACTCTTTGATCTTGGAATCCATTTTGAGAACACACGAAATCCACTTGCATGGCTCTTAAACACACCAGTGGTTGTAAAATTTGTTGAAGAAAATCAGATGAAAATCAATCACATTTGAAAGCAAAGATTAGAATATGTTTAAATATGCCTGACGTAGAGGGGGTTTTGTGATTGTTCTCCTAACTAAGAATATTGATGGCATGGAGCAAGATTAAAAAAAATGTTAATAAAACCCTCAAAGTGAAAAAAGATTGCATGTAAATTTACAAGAAGTAAAGAAGGATTTTTCCCTTTTACAGCTGTTGAAGGTGCTGCAGGAGAAGGAGCCACAGAGGACATGCCACCACTTGAAGGCGAGGAAGGAGACGATTCATCAAAGATGGAAGAAGTTGACTAATCATTTTGCTGCAGTTTACTTTCAAGTGAATATCTAGAGTCGAGCAGTTTGTTCAGAGTTCAACAAAGTGTAGTTCTCGTGTTCATTTCGAAGTTACGTAGTACACTAACATTTTCACTGCTGAGAAATCAAGAAGCATTGCTCGTAGATGAGAAAAAAAGACTTGTCAACTGATGCAATATGGCTATTCTGTTATGCGTCCAAAAAGGACCAGGTCATGGCAAACATGGCTGTCCTGTATCTGTACAACTTCTGCCCACAAATTAAGAAGAGCATCGAAAAGAAGCAAAGCATTTCTGTGATTTTGTTGTGCATGCAGTACAGACCACATCCCGTGGAGATTGCTGTGCTAACCTCTTGTGCTAACCTCTCGCACCAACATAGTGTGACCTGGCCCTTTTACTATTTTTTTGCAATCAGCTGCAAGTTTGGTTTACATTGCAAGAGATTAATATTAAAATGTGTTTAGACGATTGCGTGTCACGTTTTTAATGTTCACTGGGGTGGAGTTCTTCCATGGTCCCTTTATCAAGCCCCAGAGGGAAGGGGTGAGGGGTACAAGTTCATATATATCTAACATGAAACAGACAGCAAGGAATCAGAGCCATATTTTCACATAGGATCAGTGTAACAGGTGCTATATGTATAAAAATATGGTTCACCCCTGAGGACTTGAACCCCGGTGTCCTGCATTTTACACGGTCAATCATAAGTCTCCCACGCAGCTTTACAGCTGTTTCGACAAAGGTTGTCCAAAAAAGCGTAAAAGCATACGCGACAATGCCGAAAGGTAATTTGGGAAATACCCAATAAATTGTAATAAAAGCTCAGAATCCATAATGTCTCGATCGTACAGCGAAGACTCGAGATGGAGGGCAATATGGATTCCGAGCTTTTATTGAAATTTATTGGGTATTTCCGAGACTACCGTTTCGGCATTGTCGCGTACGCTTTTACGCTTTTTTTGGTCAACCTTTGTCGAAACAGCTGTATATATAATTTTTTTTTTTTTGGGGGGGGGGGGGGGGGGGCGGTTTGGGGGTGTGTGTGTGGGAGGAGACTTCCACGCTTGGGTGCTTTATGTCGCTTGTCACTGCTCGGAAGAGGACATACCGCATTAGTAACACTCTACTGTTCATCGCTTAAAGTACCACAAAACCGGCGCAGTCTTGTTGAATTGGAAAGATGTCTCCATATACCCGACAGATCAGCTTCTTTGTAAACGGAAAAAAGGTGAGCGTTTATATTACCCGTAGGCTACATTTATATGTGAATGTCAGTGGTGTTTGGTTCATTTTCTTTTGTCCGCTTCGGGATGAGACATGAAACACTTTTTGAGAGATCGAGCACTTTAAAACGTTGGAATTCATAAATTTGGAAGTTTTACTTGCGCGGATTACAAATTTGAGTTCAGTGGGGGTGTGTTTCACGGGCTTGCGTCTGTAGCGTTGCAGTTTGGTCTTGTGTCAGTGATCCCAACGGCGGCTGGCGGTGACGACCTGTCTAGAATAAACAAAGGCTAGAAGAACTAAAATGTGTTTTTTTCCCGATGTTTCGGCTTGCAATACAAACCTTCCCTGGGGGCTGAATGGAAAAGAAAAGTGAGAAACGGAAAAGGATCGTTATAAATGAAGAACTAACCTATAAAATGCGTGGTGGCTCGAGTTGCGCAATGCAATGTAATGCTTCCTGCGCACATTTGCAAATCTACGCCAACACGAAATTTAGAGTTTGATTTAGACAAAATCTGTATGCATCGCGGCATACAATCTTTTATCTCTTCGATTTGTATCTGCTGTGCATGTGAGCCACGACATTTTATGTAGCATGCGACGGCAAGGCTACATTTTATGCTAATCACCCAGAGTATTTGGTTTTTGTTTTTATACGGCCATTAAGTGTTGAAGCTTAGAAATAAAAGGCGTTTCGCACAGCTGATTTTTGGTGTTTGATAGATGTGAGATTTATCGATGCATTTATTAAAACAGGGCAGGCGTTAAAAACGTGCTAAGTTTTCGCTTATGGCGCTACGAATAGGAAAGATATCTGTTTACAAACATTCCTCTTACGTTATTCACCCTGCGTTATTGACCAACGATTGTTTCAACCTCCAACTAGTATACGACCCACGACACTAAGGCTTAATGCCTCCTACGCGCAACACCGTATAAATACATTTTGAGTCACGGCTTGCGCATTCCATGAAAGTTTCTCGAAGTAAAGACCCGTGACATACACGGAAAAGGTTTTGGGGTCTTCGTCCTTTCGAGGTTTGGGTGTATTCAGAGGTCAACACCGGGTCATTAAAAAAAAAAAAACGTCTGCGTTCAGTTGACATAGCAAAAACTCAAGCGGCCCGTGATCCTATAAGCAGTCGGTTGTCAAAGTCACGAAAATTACTGTAATTTTGACCTCCATCAATCGGTCGCTGTCACCCGGTACTAAGTCTCAACTTGCAACAGGGACACCCAACGACAGTTTTCTCTCAAATCCTTTGAAACGCAATTTTAGGCTATCTGGAGTGCCTTTAAAGCTCTGTAGGTTCATTTTAGGCCGCGCTATAATATTTTTATCTGTTCGGTCATTCTAGGGGAACTTGAGTCTTTTCGAAATTACTAGGCCATTTTTGTCCATTTCTCGAAAACCTTAGGTCTTATTTCCTCTCCGAAAATCTTAGCTGACCTTTCTTCGGTACCCGAAAGCAAATTTTTATCAATCCGAAAACACTAGGCCTTAAATTTCCCATATTATGAACGTTCGAGGTGAAAATTCCCTTTAGAAAATTGTGTGTTGAGGAAACCGCGGTCGCCATAAATAGTACTTAAATGAAGCCACATTTGTTTTGTTTTTGGTTTTTAGGTCCTGGAGAAAAACCCACAACCTGAAATGATGCTGCTTGTGTATCTTCGAAATCAGTGTATCCTTGGAGACCAGAGATAGAAGGGACAAAACCCATATATTTAGTGCCTGGTTTTTCTACGGGCTGGCCAACGATGAGGAGTAACCCCGGGGTGTTGGTGGATGGGGTGCAGTGGAACTGAGTCAAACCAGAAAGAGTCGACATTGAAGGATCAAAAAGCCCCCTCATCCATTTTAAATAGTGAGAATCCTTTTTGTAGCTTTATACCCTTGTTTGAGAATATCAGACTGTATTCATTGTTGAACGATTTCCTGATTAATAATAACGGTCTGCGTGCCCCTGTCGTCACCTTGTTTCCTTTATTAACCAAGAAACATGCTGTGTCCCATTTGGTTCAATTCGCTGCTGCAAGTTTTGTGCTCGGTCACTATGTTAAGAACTTTCGGGATGTACTTAAAATCGGATGGCTTCCAATCAATGAGAGAAGAGATCTGAACCTCCTGCAATCATGTTTTAAAGCTTTGCATAACGCCGACACCTGGCCAGATTATCTTAAAATAATAAAACAGGAATGCCCCGAGGAACTGCGCTCAAGCAATTCAATTAGATTAGTGGTCCTGACCGAAAATGGCACTCTCAAAGATAAATGCGTCGAAACTATTTAACAGTCTACCAGAAACTATTAGAAACTGTAAAGATTACAGAACCTTTTTAAGACTCTCAAGGAATTTTTTAAGAAACAGAGTACAAAGCGATTAGTTAGTTTTACTGTAATTGGTTTCCGTTAATCCTGTTTCTACTGTATAATTTGTAAATAACTTAATTTAATTTAATTTGATTTATTTTGTAATTGTAATTAATGTAACTTAACAGAGAAGAGCCACCCAGTGGATCTGTTAATAAGCCATTATTATTACTATTATTATTATTATTATTATTATTATTATTATTATTATTATTATTATTATTATTATTATTTTTATTATTATTATTATTATTATTACAGTCAACTCTCTCGTTAGCATCCACCCTTGGTGCACGACAAAGTGGTCGCTTACGGGAGGTGGTCGCTTACGGGAAAGATCAAAAAAATAAGCGTAATTTTACCTTAGCAGCTAAATTAGGCAAATAGAAACTAATTTATTTGATTTTTTCGCATTTATTCATTCTTCTGATGAAACTTTGTATAACATTTAGGAACAAATCTGTACCGTTTACCTACAGATCTAATTATAGCCATCTTCTCTGTCTGTAAACGGTTATTATCTGTCAGCAGTCCGGGGAAGCGTCATTAAAAATTGAACTTTTGTCACCTCTAAGTAATGATTTACTAACGATCATACGTGATTATGTTGGGTGGTTGCTTACCGGAAACAGAAAACAAAAGTCTTAGAATATGTATAATTTCTGGCCTAAAAAGTGGTCGCGGTCTCTTTAGAAATTGAGTGGTGGTCGCTTACTAGAGAGCTCTTGAAACAGTATTTAACTGAGAAACAAAACGGTTGTTTACGAAGTGGTCGCTTACGAGAAGTGGTCGCTATGAGAGAGTTGACTGTATTATTATTATTATTATTATTATTATTATTATTATTATTATTATTATTGTTGTTTACGGTTTGGATTCATATCACAAATAGTAAGCTGACAATAGAATAATAAACAGTGGTGAAAATCAATGAGGGAGTACAGAGTGGAAAGCTAAGAAACCTTAACATTGATGTAGTGGGTTTAACAGGAACCAAGCTTGGATGCAGTGAAGGCGGGTGTGGAGCCTGCACTGTTATGATCTCCAAGTATGACCATGAAAGAAAAAAGATCAAGTATCCTTCCTGTATACATTAGTTTGTTTGTCTTTAATTTCTGCCTGTTGGCTGTTTATCCACATTTCCTAAGAGAAAGGGGGAATAGTTTTATCCCCAGTTAATAGCGGGCGACATCTCTACCTCGGCTTCTGTTTTTTTTTTTTTTTAGACTTTCCCATCTTCTATATTGTTGAATGTTTTGTTACAGGTCCAAAATGGATTCAGTGTCGTGTTGACTTACCCTGCGTGAAAGAATTAATGGAATTATCTTAGTTTATGCTCACGAAACTTCTTGCTATGTCTTCCAAAACAGGCTGATATTCGCCATCAAAACATGAACCTTAGCATTGTCAATACACTTTTCTGCAAATGGTTGTCTCTTACCATTGTGTGCTGTAGATGGAATGGCTGTCACCACAGTAGAGGGTATTGGTAGCACCAAGACTGCACTGCATCCAGTACAGGTAAATACAGGTATAACTGGTTATTCAGGACAGCGATTGAGGGCGTATTTCTTGTGGTTGTCTTACAGGCCTAATTGATGTGAACGCTATCACAAGCCATTTGTTCATACAGCGGAAATAAAATCAGCGTCCAATATCAGTAGCAAAGGCTTCTAATCCAAACACCTCTGATATTTACGTAGGTCCTCCGACAGAAAAGTAAAAATAGTTTTATTTTTTCCTTATCGTAAGGAGCGGATTGCTAATTCCCACGGCTCCCAGTGTGGGTTTTGTACCCCAGGAATCGTGATGTCAATGTACGCCCTTCTGAGAAACAACCCAGTACCAACACACAAAGAAATGGAAAGTGCATTTGAAGGTAGGGCAGGTAGTTTTTAAAAAAAAACCTATTCCTAGATAAATTCCAGCGATTCAGAAAAATCCGTTTCTGTTTTTGAAAGGTTCATGGATTGTAGAAGTGTCTAGCTGTATTTTCATTTCTGTAAACGCTATTTAGAAGTACATAATAAGTCATCCAACGTTGCATGTAGAGCTGAACTTGGCAGATTTCCTCTAATCGTTGACATAAATAAAAAGATACTTAATTACGTACACTACCTCCAAGGAAAGGATGAACATTCTATAGCAAAACAATCCCTAAGAATATCTGTTGACCTTCATTATAGCGGTCAAACTAGCTTTTACTCCAGTCTCATGAAGATGAGTGAATACTATAATTTCCCCAACTTTAATTATAACACATTGAATGAAAATAACATCAAACAATATATAGATCTTATGAAAAAGAAATGTATCTCTTATTGGCACCAAACCCTTCAACACTCACAAAAACTCAGCTTTTATTACACAATCAAAAAAACGTTTGGCCCCTCTGCTTACCTAGACCTCACAAGGAAAAACGCTTCTAGGAAGGCATTAGTGAAACTAAGAATAAGCAGCCACAAGCTTTTGATTGAAACAGGAAGATACGACAACACCCCGTAATGAAAGGGTGTGTAATGTTTGCAACCGTAAAACCATTGAAGACGAAATTCATTTTTTATTAGATTGCCCAAGTTACTCCTCTTTAAGAGATATGTTCTTTTCTAAAATAGAACCTAGCCTTCCATTTACACGACTATTAGTAAAAGAAACTTTACTATTGCATATAATGAACTCAACAGACTATTTTATAAACACTCAATTAATTTCATTTGTTTCCTCGTGCTACGAATTGAGAGATAAACTTCTCTCCGGAATGATTACTTCTACTGTATGAAAAGTTTAAAATAAGCAAAGACTTCAGTTACTTTATTTTATTTTATTTTAAGTTATCTTAAGAATTAGTTAACGAATCAATAATTAGCTATGAATAGCTTTTGCAATACTGTATTTGTTATAGTCATGCAAATAAAGCTTGTTGTTGTTGTTGTTGTTGTTGTTGACAAGCCAAACTGCGATCCTTTGTCCACACTGTGACAGCACTTTAGTTCAATAAACTCCTCATTACGACGATTTTGAATACCATAGTAGTTTAATGTTTTGTCCCGCTTCATCCTGTACTAGCCTCACTTTGCCTACTTTCAAATTTACAGGTAACTTATGCCGATGTACTGGTTATAGACCAATTATTGAAGGATTCAAAACCTTCACGAAGGTAACCTTAAAGATTGTAATTACGACTGTCAGCGTCGTAAAACGCAATATAACGAGGCCTGACTGCGATAGAGTTCGAATGTATAAGCTTATGAGTCCTCTAAATCTCAGATATTGAAATCTTCCTATAACACCCCCTCCCCCCACCCCGCACCCTACATGGGCGACTAGGCCACTTGTTTTGAGAGTTTCAAGCTGTTTTACTGTAAAGTCCAACCAATCTTGAAACTCGAAATTTCCTCCAATAACACCCCCGTCCCCGCGAAAGTAAGCCCTCCTTAGAAAGTCCTTTGAAAGCCAAACCAAGCCCGGAATTTTACGGCGAATGTGATGGATAACAAAGGCATTTTTTTTGTGTGTGTACTTGACAAGAATGACATCAAAATATTGTTTGAAATTACAAAATCTAGCAGAGTTTTTGAGTATTGATATACTACTCAGTTTTAATGATCTACGAGCGGGTAACAGGTAACGTTCTGAGTTAATTTAAGTTAAGTCTTTTATCAAGTGTTGCTCATATTGATTGCAGGAATGTTGTGGTGAACTTTTGAATGGCTGCTGCAGAGACATAAACGCCAATGTTATTATCGATCATCCAGAAGAAAGAAAAAAACAAAATGTGAGTTTATCTAAACTGTTGTATCGTGTACTTTTTGTCTTCCAATCTGCTAAACTGGAAGTCAGGAAGGAACAGTCGAGAAACAAAGCGAGCAGCAAGCCCCCACGTGATTCCCGCGTGATGCACGTGGCTGCCTATTCGCTTGTATTTGAGAGACTGGTTCTGGCGTTGTTTATAAATAGATCACGAGTAGTCTCTCATCGGCTCTCGCGCCTTCTCGCGGGATGCGATATTCGCGCGCGCTCGCGTGTTTTCGCTTGCTCTGCTGTCCCTAAGAAAACTAAGAGACTAAATCGAAGTCTAGTTCTTAAACAAAGATAAACTTGACAAATTCTTTTATTGAGAGCCGTTGCTCATTTGAAACCCATTGTAAACAAGTGTACAAAAACGCGGAACAAGCAAGCGATACACATCGCTTGCGCAATACACACGGCTTACAAGATTGATGTACATACGATCCGGTTTGCACAATTCACGCGCCTCGCGCAACAAATGGGTTGCGATACGCATGGCACTCCATTTTCGCGTTTGCCCCCACTACCATTTTGACGGAAGGTGACTGCTCGCTGCATGTCTGCAATGAATTTTCCACCAAGAGATTGTATTATAATTAACAGTATTATTCCAGAAAATTTCTGATTTTTTTTTCCAAAGAAATGCTTGTTGCCTAACGATAATTTAAGTAAAAAAGTAATATTGTTACATCATGCAGAATTCCAGCTCATTGTTCAAGGCAGAAGATTTCACTCCGTACGATCCAACACAAGACGCCATCTTCCCTCCTGAACTGATGGTAAGCTCTTCCAAGTCTACAACACAAATAAAAGCTTCTGTTTGGGTGAACCCAGTTTCCGGATCCTTGTTTGTCATTCTTATTAAATCAAGGCCGGTTACCTTCCAGCATTGTGTTAAACCATGCTCATCTCGCAAAATCAGGAAAATTGTTGTTGTCGTCGTTTTTCTTCTTCTTCTTCTTCTTCTTCTTCTTCTTCTTCTTCTTCTTCTTCTACTTCTTTTTCTTCTTCTTCTTCTTCTTCTTCATCTTCTTCTTCTTCTTCTTCTTCTTCTTCTTCTTTTCTTCTTCTTGAAGCAGCCCATTTGTCTTAGGTTGCGTTCGTTTGGCCTTATTCCGGAATAAGAGTAAGTGGAAGTAATCGAAGGAATCCATTTCTGCAAACGTTCGTTGACACATGCTAAGAGTGGTCTCGTACTCTGTCTAGTAACTTCTTAAACCTCTTATGAGGGATTTCTTGTCATCGTTACTTGTATTCCTATTCCGGAATAAGGTCAATCGAACTTACCTTAGTGCTTAGCCTTGCGCCAGTTTTACCTATCATTGCCAAGTAGCGAACAAAACTATATATGAACGGGGAGCAAAAGCACTTGTGAAAAAATAGAGCCTTCTTCTTCTTCGTCTTCTTCTTCGTCGTCGTCATGGTCTTCGTTTTCTTCTTCCTCGCCTTCTCCTTCTCCTTCTTTCTTCTTTTTGCACTTGGCGTGGTAAGTTCACTGGTCGTGTATCCAAATTTCACTGTTGTTTTGAAGCTTTCAGATGCCGCCAAACCAAAGAGTCTGTATATCAAAGGTAATCTTGTGACTTGGATCAGACCAGCGACATTGAAAGAGCTTCTTGAGCTGAAGATGAAATACCCTCATGCTAAACTGGTGATCGGTAATACTGAAATTGGTGAGTAGTACCCCCATCACGGTACTTTAAGCTATCCTTTGCATTTTGGAAGGCGTCAGTTCGTCATTACTTTACTTATAAACGTGGGTTTTTGCCTCAGTACACAACACGAATGCAGCAGGCGGGGAAAGGTTACGAGGTCGTTGTTCATCTCTATTTTGTTACTCTCTGTTGAACAGGAATTGAAATGAAATTCAAGAATCAGACCTATCCAATCTTGATAGCTCCTACTCACGTCCCAGAGTTGAATGCTGTGGAGCACACATCAGATGGCGTCAGGGTTGGTGGGTCTGTGACACTCAGCACTCTTGCAGATGTTCTCAAGGAGGTCACAGATTCTCTGCCAGGTGACACCATGTAATTTAAAGCAGGATTATTAACATGTTTGTCCGCATTACTTTATTTCTCAAAAGGCAATTTGTCGCAGTCAGTATTCCTTTGGTAACTTCGTATATACATCTTTCACGTGTCAATAAATTCACGTGTCAATAAATGCCGTTTAATATACCAACGTTAAAAATGAAACGTTCACTTTGGGCTCAAAGAAGTTTCACTTGATGGTGGGAAAAAACCATATCTAATTTTATTAGGTACGTAGATGTAATGATCAGAAATGGTAAAATCTACTATCAATTTTATGGGCACCGCAAGACAAAATTCTTTTCATCGTCTGCAAAGACATTCAAAGACTCCTCAAAAAATTTCTTCATTCCTAAAACAGGGCAGGAAAAGGGTATTGGTGAGGACAGCAATTTTCGAAGATTAAATTGTGACTGAGGGTAAAAATATTCTCGTGTTGGAAAATAAGATTTTTTCGCAAATTGAAACTATGACGTGGGATGGGTTGCAACCTCGTTCGCAAGCTCTCTCCTCTTGCAGATATGTAATTGGTTCTATACAGGAAAATCGTCTTGCCTTTTTTGCCCTTTGTAAATGCCAATGATCATTAAGATGGATAAGTAAGAGTCAATAATTTATCGTAATCAAATTAAGAACAATAAGTTTAACGTTGCATCTTCGCTGAATTATAGAACACAAGACCAGATGGTTTTCAGCAGTTCTTTACATGCTCAAGTGGTTTGCTGGTCATCAAATAAGGAATGTTGGAGTAAGTAGTTTTTGATCAAATGAATTTTTTTCCATTCATTGCATACATTTAACAATTATTCTGCGAAATTGCGCGGAATATTGCCTGATACTTAGCCGACGAGATCGTAGGCCGAGTTGGCTAAAATCAGACGATATTCCGTAAGATTGAGCAGGATAATTGTTTTATTATTCGCCACACTGATAAGAAAGCAGTATTATTGCAGAAAAGGTGAAGACTATCTTTATTTTGCCATTTTTCTCCCCGACACTTGAAATTACGTACATCGCAGGATATCTGTTGTGTACGGACAACGAATATAGAGTAAACCTTGACCATATTTGGGCAGTGTTACAATGTGTTGAAGTAATATAGCAAACACGAGGAAGAGTGTTTTTCCGATTTCCAAACACCGAGAAGTAGGTTGGAAAAATGAGGCGCGGCCGAGTTTTTTTTAACCAACTTCGAGGTGTTTGGAAATAGAAGAAAAAACTCTTTCGAGTGTTTGATATAGCTCTTCAAACTATTGATGATTCTTGGAGAAATTCGAAGCAAAAGTTCACAAAATCTTATGATAATTAAGATAAAATTCTAAACCTCCTTCACGGTAGTGATTTGCTTTGTTTTGGCTTGATGAATCGTTAATGAGTTTGAGAATAATAATTCCAAGTACACTGTATAAGCTCAAACAACGATTGGCCACAGTTAACGCTTTCGTCGAGGAAACGTGTTATTCACTTTACTTTGTAGATGCTTAGCAAGTTTAAAATCCGAAAGTAAAAAAATTGGCTCACGACTCGTTCGATTCCCTCTACTTTTAATACAGGAATATCTATGTGGGCTGCACTCTTTTAAATTCTCTTTCAGGCCGTTGGTGGGAATATCATGACCGCCAGTCCGATATCAGACCTGAATCCAATATTCATGGCTGCGAGATGTACGCTTACCTTGGCATCAGCTAGAGGTATAATAACTTTTTTCACACCAGACGTAGCCACTAGTTCCAATCTAGCCCTTATGCTATTCCTGCACATGCAGTTTGCCAGGAACCTGTTGAACCAAAATCATTAAAATCTATATCCATCTTGAACCTAAAATGGTTCAAAAAACGTTACCCTACCTAATATATGGCTTATATAAGGAACCCCCCCCCCCCACCCCCATGAGATCTATAGTTACAGAGTTGAGGTTCACCCGGTTGCAGCTGGCTATTCACCGATGACGAAATACTAAAACTCTATACTTTTATAATTTCCAAAGGAAAAACCAGGAAAGTCAATCTGGACGAACATTTTTTCACGGGATACAGAAAAACAATTTTAGAATCCAGTGAAGTTTTAATCAACATTCTCATTCCATTCACACAGAAGGTAAGAACAATATTATGCCATGATTGTGGCTTTTCTTATTTCTAGTGTCAGCACGAGATAAAACTCACAGCAGTAATTTGTCAGGAACGGAAACAAAAGTTTTAAACAAATGGTACAGCTAGTTGATGTTACGGTTATGATTTGAGCATCATTCAAAAATTCTCCTCAATCTTTCCCAAAGATTTAACAATCCTATTTTGTTATTTCTTAGCAAAATCTGCACTAGGTTGGCAAAAATATTCACAGTGAATTTGATTTTGCCAGATGTCGATCTTGCTGTCAACGGTTCTGAGAATTTTTTTCTTTTTTTCAGTTTCGTGGTTCGTGACTGTATACCATTGTAGCTCCTTTATAATGTACTATTTTAGTCTCGAGATACTGGCTATAACGTGATATATTTAGTCTTTTTGTATATTTATTCTTTTTGCTTATTGCAGCATGAATACGTTTTCGCCTTCAAGCAAGCTCGTCGGCGGGAAGACGACATCGCTATAGTAAACACAGCGATGAGGGTATTGCTGGAAAAACAACAGGATTCCACTTCATGGCAAATCAAAGATTGTTCTTTTAGCTTCGGAGGTATGGCCCCCACAACCGTCATGGCCAACAAAACTATCAAAGGACTAACTGGCAGGTAGGGCCTGGGAATTACGACTCAAGCTGTGAAAACAACCAATCAGTAAGCTAAACAACGTTTGCATATTCGGTGGTTTCCTTGGGATCATTCGAATCCTTTTTCTAGTTATTACGCGTTTGATTCTATCTCTGCTGTTAAGCAAGTGTATTGTTCTTTAAAATAGGTTTCATAACATTCATATTCATTTGTTCTTGAAAAGTCACGCATTTAACAAAATTAACCTTTTCTTCTCCGTCTCCCATTCTTTGTCATTGTATTGTGCACAATAACAGCTCAGCGTTGCCACTTTCAATACATCACCTTGACCACTCCTTGTCCCACAGATTTGCTTTATGTTATTCTGCAAAACTGAGTTATTTCGTCAATTTGCTTTCTTCCAGAAAATGGCACGAGAGTGTAGTTACGGATGCTTGTCGGTTATTGGCCGAGGATTTGCCTCTCGCACCCGGGGCCCCAGGAGGTCAAGTGGAATATAGGAGATCACTCGCCTCAAGCTTCTTCTTTAAGTTCTACTTAAATGTTTCTCAAAATCTCTTAAACCAAGAGGTAAAGAGATCAAATTTTTAAATTCGATGATTTGCAGTTGAATAAACTGTTAATTCCAAGGACTGGAACAATCGTAGACATTGAAAGTCCCTCCATTTATCCAGTAAGCCACTACCCGTCTTGAACCCCTTTTTCTGGGTCTGGTATAAGGGTTAGGGGCATTGTTGTTCTCCAACCAATTGCCTTCCTTGTTCAAAGAGCAAGTTCAGTTGACGGTTGTATTAATCCCCCCTCCAGCTCCTTGATTTGAATTTACGTAGTCTACGTAATTTTTGAATTGCAGCCACTTCTTAAAAATCTATTTCCAACGACCTGTCAGAGTGGAACCAAGCTTTTCCACAGAGATGTTCCTCAGAGTTCACAAACGTTCCAGGTAATGAGCGAATGTGATCGAGTGTTTACAGTTTTCTGGCTTACGTATTCTTCAAGTATAGTAAATAACATTCTGTCCGAGATAACAAAGTTCCAGTCTTAAAACAAGTACTGAGAAAACTTAATTTTCCAAAAAAATGAAAACCAAACATCGCAACTGTTTAATCAGAGTAGTACTTATTTGAATGTTCTTCTTTAAAGTGGTCTTCCTCAAAAATCAAAACCATACATCTTGCATAATTCAAGGGGTGGTTCTGGATAAACGCGTTTTTGAAATGGTAGAAGTAGTAGCTGGGGCAGCAGCTGCAAAAGTCGTCGACATCGTTGTCGTAGATCTCGTCATCTTTGTCTTCGTCGTTATCATTGCCTGTTCTTTAATCAGAACAAACAAACAAACAAAGTAGTGAACCAGCAAAAATGTCGAAGCCACGTCATTGAACTAACGAGAAGAGCATAATAACTTGCGCCCAGTGTCAACTGATAAAAATATACATAGACCCCTGTTTGAGGGATGATTAATTAAGCTAGAGTCTGATTATTTCTCTGGTAGGCTAGGCAACTCCCAAATACGGAAAGTATGTTACTTAGAGCGCTTTCCATTCGGCAAAATTCACAGGCCAGACTGGTCGCTCCGTGAATGGAGTGTACCGATTTGAAGGACTTATTCTTCGAATTCTTCAAACTGGCAGATTCTGAGAATAGGTACGCTATTTTGAAGGAATTCTTAAAAGTGGCATATACTGAAACTGCCGTTCAAATTGATGCATTCTATCTGCGAAATGATTGAACTAGCTGGACAGTTCTGACCAATGGAAAGCACCCTGAGTACTTTGTTGTTGCTATTTAGTAGTTTCTTAGTTCGTGAAGATATTCAAAACTAAAAATTGTATAATCTCTACCTATTTAGTACCCCCGTAAGTAAGCCGCTATTGCTAGAACAAATGGATCTGTTGTCTTTACATGCATTATGGTTTTCTCTGATTGCTTTAGGAAGTCCCTAGTGACCAGTCATTAGAGGATGTGGTCGGCAGACCAATACCTCACTTAGCGGCAGCTAAACAAGCCACAGGAGAGGCAATCTATTGTGATGACATCCCCAAGTATGCAGGTAAGCCACAGGACAGGTAATCTATTGACATTCCAAGTATACAGGTGAGGGGATGGAGCCTGCTGTTATAAAATGGCGTACTCTCATTCAGTCTTGTACCCAAAATGCTTGCGATTAACTTCTGAATGTAAAGAGCCTGCAAGCTCTGGTTGTGAAATTCTAGCTTAGCCAACCAGGAAAGGGAAGAAAGCGTTATTAATTACCCGGCATGCCTTCGAGGTACTGTTACTCTTGTAGCCAATTCTATTCATTCATTCATTCATTCATTCATTCGTTCGTTCGTTCGTTCGTTCCTTCGTCCGTCCGTCCGTCCGTCCGTTCGTTCGTTCCTTCGTTCGTTCACGTATTTTTTTTGTATATTGTTTGCAGGGGAATTGTATTTGGGCATAGTTTTTAGCAAACGAGCTCATGCTAAAATCCTGTAAGTATAACTGTTTCTCTTAAGCTTTGATTAACGCAGGAAATGAACCAATTTCCATTTCAAATTATTTTTCAATGTTTCAAACATCAGAAATACGCATTTTTGCTACACGTGCCTCTACGTCTGCTGGTAAATAATAACCCCCTTGTTTTATAAAGCCAGTGCTGTTACACTATGCAATTTCAGTTACTGCAACTTGTCTCGCAATTTTGCTGCGACAGTAGTTACACGGAACGATGCCTTGTGTAACGTGCCCTGAAATGAAGATGTCTTGCAATTTTTTTTTGTCTCCACAATCGTTGAAAGAAGTAGAACTCGGCCCTACTTCGTGCAACGCTGACTCTAACAAGAACGTTGCGAGAAGTGTTCATTTCATGGCGTGTTACACTAGGTAATGTTTCATGGAAGGTGTTTCGCAATGGCGTAACAAAATTGCTAGACAAGTTGGAAGACAAATAGCCTAGTGTAACAATTGTCGTTGGAATGATGCATTTTTGGTACAATAATCCCACAGGTCTGTGGACCCAAGTGAAGCGTTATCTCTTCCTGGGGTCAAGACGTACGTGAATTCAGATGACGTACCAGGAGATAACGTAACAGGAGATGGTAATGATGAAGAGGTCTTTGCAACAGCCAAGGTAAATGGTAGAGTGGCGCAAAAACAAAAGAAACTTCAAGCAATGTTGACACGTAAGCATGCGCCAGTTTAGGTTGCCAAAGATCAATCCTCGTTCCCAGAACCTTCGATCTTTTGGTCAGCGGTTTAAGTTATTGATCTCTCATCATAGGTGACATGCGTGGGGCAGGTGATTGGTGGCATTGTGGCAGAAACTCAGGCCCAAGCCCAACAAGCAGCAAAGATGGTCAAGATAACATACGAGGAGTTACCCAGAATATTAACCATCGAGGTAAATTACTCTGCTATCTCAGATACTAGGACATGTATCTTCAGAGGCAGAAGTGGGAATTACGTTGCTGGTGTTATTCTTCAGGAAAAAAGCTCTTCTAATGGAAGCAAATCATTTTCTTATTCAGTCAGTCAATAAGAAATCCCACCATTTATGCAAAATTTCAAACTTCAGGTCTTAAATAGTCAAGCGTCAGCCGTGAGCTCGAAGACATTTTGCGGCTCTTGTTCCACTCGGCAGGTTATACAAGAACTGAAAAGATGTCTTTCCTTGCAAGCTTGGGGCATACCTATATGCGCGCCCATATATTACTTTCCTCTTCATTGTCATCTAGGAAGCGATAGTGGCGGAATCTTACTACGAGGTGGGATCAATGTGCAGGGAGAGGGGAGACTTGCAGGGTGGATTTGCAGAATCTGATTACGTGTTGGAAGGGGAAATGAGAGTTGGAGGACAGGTAAGACTTTTTTATTTGAAGAGCAAATTGTCAATAGACAATTGTCAAGTAGTAGTAATAATAATAATAATGATCGTTTATTCAACCTTTTTGCAGTGTAAACTGAATTACAAGGCGGGTCATTAATTACGTACAAATATATCGGACACATAAATATAACTGTTAATGTTAATACATATCACATTTCGCTATTTCAAACAAGATTCTGGTATTTTATGGTGCAAAAATTTCCAAATCTGTTAGTTCTTGCGGAGGCAGCCACAAAAACAGATTCTCCTGTTCTAAGGGCTTACGGTCTTGTGTTCGCAACTCTCGGCACTAGACTTCGTAGCAGGTCGGAAGAGGAGTAACTTCGTTCAAGTAGTTCAACAGTTCAAAAGAGAGTTAAGTTCGTGGTATAAGGTTATAAAATTAGCACTGTGACCACGTTTTGAAGAGAGCGAGGCAAGTTGAAGGGCAGGTGAGTCATAGTTGTTAGTAGTAATAGGGATCGATATAATTCGTAGCCAATCAGAGAGTTGTATGTAGATCATGTGATCAAACTGGACTAATCAGATGGGCGGATTTTTATATGCCATGTATTCACTTGATGCATTCTTCGTATTAATACTGTAAGTTGTTAAAACCCGCTGTGCACTAATTTATAGCACTGTTTACTGAACGTTGATGTTGCTCGGTCTTTGACTACTGCATGTCCGTTTAACACGTACAGAGTTTTCGCTTAATACCACGGGTTTTTCTGTACAATATTATTACGGCAGAATAGTGTTAAGGAAAGAACTTTTTACAAAGATTTTTTTTTGTTCTTGTTTAGGAACACTTCTACTTGGAGACCCAAGTCACGGTAGCTGTTCCAAAAGGAGAAGACGGCGAGATGGAACTGTTTGTTTCCACTCAAAGCCCAACATTAACACAGGTAGCGAAGAAACGATTTACTAAAATATCAGTGCTGATAGATCATATGCCCAAAAGCAACTCCCTTCCAATTTTAATATTCACAGGAGTTTGCCGCTAAGGCTCTCGGGGTTCCGTTTAACAGACTTGTTGTGCGGACGAAAAGAATCGGTGAGTCCTCAGTTTAACCTCCTTTTTCGAGAGTGTGAGAAAAATATAAAAAGCGCTACAGCAGAAAATTTAGTCTTGAAAAATTTTATTTGAAAAAGATACACTTTAGGATTTCATCCACAGACTCAAACGTTAGCCGAACGTACCTACTTGTAAAGCGCGTTAAACTGCACGGAAATAGAATAGTACTGCTCGATAGTCATTGTTTAGACTTTGTGTCTTCATATTGTGTGATTGAGTGACATCCGTGACGCATGCTAAGCCCCACTTAATCCGACACATTTTTGTCCTTGTCCCATAAAGTTAAAGATGTTCGAATCACTTCTTTTTCTTCCTTCTGGCCTGTGAGCGGGCGCTGTAGTTCGTTTCCGGCGAGTTTTAGGCTTGGCGAATCTCGGTAACGCTCGGTGACTGCGCATGATCTCGTAACTCGTGATTTTGCTGCTCGCGTGAAACAAACAAGACCGCCTTTTTGCAGGCTATCTTCCTTCAAACAGTGGCACATTTGATATTACGCCGCAGTATTCCCAATTGCTTGTTCTTTTAGGAGGCGCCTTTGGCGGCAAGGAATCAAGGCACTGTTCCCTGACATGCGCAGTAGCGGTTGCTGCGACCAAGTAAGTGCATGAATAATAATGGCCAACGGCAATTGATAACAATCCTATTAAATATTGTTAAAAGTGAAATTTTTTTCTTGCTCAGTAGGTCTTTGATTTTCATTCATCAGCCAACAACTATCGATAATCGTCGACAGTTTTTATCGATTAATGAAAACCAATGAATTCAACAGACACATTCTTTGCAGGACTGGCAGGCCTGTTCGGTGCATGCTTGATCGAGATGAAGACATGATGAGCACAGGCACAAGGCATCCTTACTTGATTCACTACAAGGTAATTCATCAAACCAGCATATTTTAGCTACGCGTCATAGTTGCATAGTTGCTTTGGCTTAATCCATCAGTCGTGGGATGGAGAGCTTCACCTGTCTTTTCCAATACGTGTACAATAGAGCATTTCCGAGTTGCTTTGAACCTCGTTGTGAGGGGAAGGCCTCGTGCAAAGCATTTCATATGAAAAATTTTCATATATTAGTTATTATTATATTATTATTATTACTATTATTATTACAATTATTATTATTATTATTATTATTATTATTATTAGTTCATGTATTATTTATAGTTAATATTATCATTATATATTATTAGTTAGTATAAAATAGCCAGGGTCAAGCAAACCTGACTGTGATTGGTCAAACTGAGTTCTGTATAACTCCACAATGCACGAAGCATACGTATAGTGCGTGCATGATAATTGTATTTATGCACGGAGCACACGTCAGATTATATATCATATATTATATATTATTAGTTAATATTATTAATTTCTCATAATATAAACTATGCACGAAGCGTTGCTTCCATAATAAGGTTCAAAGCAACGCACCCGTAAGGAAAACAGCGTCTGGAAAGTAGCAAACCTTCACCCCCCCCCCCCCCCCCCTTCCCCAAGCAAAGAAAGACTGATAATTCGTCGGAGAGGCGGGGTGTGGGGGCGGGGGGTTAACGGAGTTGACATGATAGTGGTAGAAGTAGAATTTGTAAGCTGGCATAATAATAGTAATAATAATGCTTTTCTTCTTAGGTTGGTTTCACATCGGATGGCAAGATTAAAGCGCTCGACCTTGTCATGTACGCAAACGCAGGAAACTCTTTGGATTCATCTCAGGCGGTGCGTGTTTTACGCTGACAAAACTCTTTACAAATTGCGGCTGCTCAACGAATCAGTTTATTTAATTGATAAGATCGGAATATTTCTTCTACGGAATGTAATGAGATTCAAACTACAAGGTCTAAGCCTTATAGTTTCTTTTTATGAGGAGAGGCTTAAGGGATAAAATTGCTTGTTACTTATTGCTTTTGGGCCTTAATGATGAAATATTACAAAACAAAAATTATATCTGATCGTGTGGACAGACTATAAACACCTTTGTAACTCAGTTGCTGGGCAATACTTGGCTACTTCTGACGGCAACAGTTCAGCTCTTCAAAAAGGACCTCTAAATTTCTGTTTTGCAAATTCTCTCAAAAACCAAGTCGGTGTCCTACTATTTTTATTGCTTTGTTGGAAAGCACCCTCCATTCTTACAATATGACAAAATGTTATACAGTAGATCTTGTGATATTTAAAACAAGACATGTTTCCACTTACAGAAAATTCTCTGGATAACTTTTTCCCAAACGTTCTATGTGAATTGGCATATTGAATGTTGTTTGCATGCGAAAAATCAGGATAGGTCCCCGAGCAAAATTTCGAGATTAAAACAAATGTTTCCGGCAGCTTTTATTTCCAGTTCGCGCGATTTTACTCTGCATTTCCACTTCCGGTGACCTGCGCGCGCGACGTTTGCTAGAGATTGTGATAAACGCGTACATCTTAGTTATATATGGCGTGGGTGGCTTACGCGTGCGGCACCTAGCTAAAAACCCTTTCGAGCCCTGTAGCTGTTCATTAATTAAAATGTATGATATTTCCGTGTAGGTCATGAAAAGAAGCTTGAATCACATGGCTAACTGTTATCTTATTCCAAACATCCGTGGAGTCGGTTACTTGTGCAAAACAAATATTGCTTCAAACACTGCCTTCAGGGGTTTTGGAGTTCCACAGGTGAGACAAGTCCCCACCCCCCACCCCCTCGTTCCTCTACCTGACCCACCTCCTGTGACTACGTTCGCGTCGTAGATCATTAAAACTTTCTCTCTCTCCAACCATCCTCCAACTCCTCCACTACATTAAACTAATATTTCCTTCTCGCTACTTCTGTCACTGGAATTGGTGGAGATTACCCAAATAAGAAAAAAAAAACCACCACTTTCAACCATAGCTAACAATTTGAACTTTATGATTGTTATTTCGCAGTGTATGTTGGTTGCTGAATCTTTAGTCACTGATGTTGGCATTACTTGTGGCATTTCACAAAGAAAAGTAGGTTTTTTTGTAATATCTTTTTAACTAGTAAGGCATCCTTTCCCGCGCTTGGGTACCGGTTAGTGGTGGTTACATGTTTTCCCGCGCTTTGGAACCGGTTACGTATTTTCCCGCGCTTTGGCGCTTTTCCCGCGTTAAGCAGTGGTCTCCCGCGTTCCTTCAAAATTGAAAATTCGATTGTTTCTTCACATCACTTGTGGAGACTGGAGAAAACTTAGCTCCCAATAATACACACTAAATTCAACTTTTAACAACAGGTGCGACAGTTGAATTTCGTTAAAGAGGGAGACATAACTCATTTCGGCCAAGAGCTGACCAGTTGTCGCGTGCAACGCGTTTGGTGTGAGCTGGTGCAGAAATCTGAGTATGAGAAGCGAAAGGAACTTGTGGATTCCTATAACAGGTTGGTCACAATTCAGTTTGAAGTCCTCCAAGTTCATTTGTTTTTAAATTCTTCAAGCAAAAAGTGCACCACCACAGTAAATAATATACTCATGTATCCGCTCATACAAGAGGATTTCTTTTATCTTCCAAGGGAAAACCGCTGGCGGAAGCGTGGGCTCGCCTTAATTCCCACAATGCTTGGCATAGGTTTCGCTTTACATGCGAAAAATCAGGTATGAAATATAATAAAACTGCTACCAATGCGTTCATAGAAAACAATAATGACACCATCCACCCTTGAGTGGTTACCATGAGAATTCTGCTGCGCTTTTTGTTTAGCCAAAATTTTCGGTTGGAAATTTCGGAAACTTTCCTTGTCAAATGGAATGGCTTTTTTCCCTTTGGTTCCAAACTTGCAATCTCATTGGGAAAAAAACTTAAGTTATGGAGCAAAAAGACAACAAAATAGAAATGGAAATTTTGTGCAAATGGAACGGTAATTTCCGTTCCAGCCAGATGGAGCGAAAAAAGTGGACTAACTACGAAGGTTGTTCGTTTGTTTCGGGAAATTTCCGTTTGATCCGCGTGCACCGTTTGCATTTCAACTGGTTAAGCCGAAAATTTTAGCTGGATGGAAATCGTCCCTGGATGCCCAATTCTAAAATAAGATAATAGAATGATTAAATCCTGGCCTCGTTTGCGTTTTTGGCAGGATTTCTCACTAAACGTTTGCCATCGGACTGGCCGCGCGTCCACGCACCGGCAAAACCATCAGATCCTTGCCTTCGCACGCTAGGAAGACTTTGCCTTCGAAGATTACCACCACCCAATACAAACTAGCTCTGATGGAATGAATGTGCAAGTCTGCATGAGTTGTAAAATTGCATATTGGCGGAATATTCCATCTTGCGCTGATCTGCAGCTCTGTTTCGCCACTGCTATCGGGCGCTTGCTTTTACGTTCGCTGACTTGCAACCGTCTTGAGCATGCTCAAGTTTGCAAGCATTTCGTCCTGATCACTGTTTGTCATTTTAAAAAGTAAGAAACTCTCATTTGTTGGCTTTCTGCGCAGCATCGATATATCTGAACAGAAAGTTTATAGTATCCGTACTTTGACGCGCTAGAGAACTGCATTGGACTGAGTCTATTTAGTTGTATTGTTTTGTTTGTCAATTTGCTAAGTCTTTTCACTCGCTAGATCGTTTTGGCAACAGCTAAAATTCAGTACTTTTTCACCAGGCGGGAGCTCTTGTTCATGTGTATACTGATGGATCAGTTCTTGTTACCCATGGTGGAACTGAAATGGGACAAGGACTTCACACAAAAATGGTGCAGGTTGGTTGATAAAATTCGAGTTGAAATCCCATTAGTTTTGTCGCAAAGGAACGGCCTCCGGGTTAAGTTTTATTTTATCTGGCTCCAGTTGTTCAAAGAGCGGATAGTTTTATCCACTGGATAGGTCGCTATCCGGCAGATGAAATGTGTGCAAGATTTTCCCAATAGCCCTATAATTTGTGGATAGAGTAGAAGCATATGTCAAATTTAAGTATGGGATTGTGTGGAAAACTTGCCAAAAGCGTTAGTTGGAGTACATTTGCTCCGCCTGATAGTGACTTATCCAGTGGATAAAGTTATCCACTCTTTGAACAACTGGGGCCTGGTGGATTACTTACGGCATAACCAACGACATTTAGTGCACAAAGAAATGGTTACGTGAGGCGTCTGCAAAAAAACAATGGCACTTCACATTCGTCTTAATTTTTGGTTCATTATTTTGCCGGGTCCTCTGCAAAACAATTTTTAAAAAATGCAATATTTTAATATTAGGTAGAACGTGAGCACAAAACAGCGATTTCTTTAACTCATAACCCCGTTCCAACGAATTCAGTTCCTAAACAATTAGGCGACACTTTAAAATTTGAACGAGTTCAGTTGGAATAACCTTAGTAAACACCGGCATTAAGATCTGTTATTTTCACTAACGTGAATTTACCATACCAAGGCAGAATTTTTTTCTTGTTCAGGTAGCAGCCAGGAGTTTGCGTATTCCCACATCCAAGATTCACCTGAGTGAAACAAGTACCAACACAGTTGCTAACTCTTCCACTACCGCTGCTTCCGCTTCAGCAGATCTCAATGGCATGGCGATCAAAGTAAGAATCAAGCGCTTGTGGCTATGCCAGTGTACAAAACGTTGAAGCTTAACACTGATTTTTTTCAGTTCACCACGTTCACATAGGATATGATGTCTTGTCCGGTTCCTAGTTTAGACAAGGGTGACTGAATTTGTCAAAATACCTTAATACACTTAGTTTTGCCTGCTGCACGTACCGTGTGTGCATTCTTCCTATGCCTAGTTCACGTTCTATGCCGTGAATATCCTTAATTTGTCTTTGTATACACTCTCGCCTACAAAAAAATCAAGTTCCGTTTGGAATATTTCATATAGTATGCCACTCGAATTGCTAATATTTGTGGTGTTTGTCGCAGATTGCTTGCGAGAAAATATTGGAACGACTTAAACCATATCAAATGGAGAATCCCGAGGGAAAATGGGAAGACTGGGTACAATCAGCCTATATGGACCGTGTCAACCTTTCCGCGAATGGATTTTACAAGTAAGAACAGAGTTGAAATTTCACGTGACTTAACTTCGTCAAGAGTTGAGACACTGTATGAGGGTCTATTTTCGGGAGAGACTTTTTACTGAAGGGTACTTCGGGTTTCAAAATTGTTTGTTACTGAACAGCTAGAAACACTAAACGGCTAACCCTTGGAATTTATGAGCTTACATTTAAGATTGAGGTGGTGGTCGTAGGGGGGGGGGGGGGGGAGGTGTTAAATTAGGAGCTTTATGGTATTTTCTGTTTGGATTATAGGACTCCCAATCTCAACCCTTCAAACCGGGCCTATAATTATTTCTGTTATGGCGCTGCGTGTTCCGAAGTGGAAATCGACTGTTTGACTGGCGATCATCAGGTAAGGGGTTTACAAAGCCTAACTCACACATGTGAACCAGCATAAGCACGGGCATAAGCAGGACGTAGTATGTTTCTATTGGATGTGACAACACACGCATGCGCAATGCAAAACAATACAATGCCGCTGGGGTGTTGTTCTTTTGCTTGGGCTTATATCACGCCAGTGAATTCAGTAACTTCTGGAATAAGCATTAAACAAAAAGTTCCTTTTAAATTTTGTGCTTGACCTTTTGTTTACTTTCACGTCGGTCCATCACAAGTTTTTATTGTGTACACATGTTTATACTCATGCTCGTGCTTATTGCACAATTGAGAACCAGGATTAACTCTTTCTTTGCCAAAGTTGACTTTCCAAATTGCATCAGTTTCGTGCAGCTTGCCTCACAGTGTTTCAAGGACTTTTATCCAGCATTGTAGCATTTCGTGCGAGTCGATGTTACCCGTAGCGACATTTACCCTGAAGTAGTAATCTTTTGTGCAAAAGGTCAAATCACTGGACAATGGACTTTACAGCTTGACACTGATTGGCGAAAGAAATTAGTAACACAGTTCATTGATTAATTAGCCAGTGCGCATGTACAGTGCAGACGTTCTTGCGTTGTTGTTGTTGTTGTTGTTATTGTAATTGTAATTGAAGGGTGTACTTTGGATGACAATCGTTCTTGTTTGCATAAAAGAACTTAACGACGTCTAAACCCTTAATGAATTGTTTGACACTCTTACTCCCAAGTTCATGTCATCTCCCTGATCAGCCGGAAGTCTCCAAGACAGCTATTATTTGGCTCGTTAATTATAAACGATTGTCGGGAAGGAGCGTTGTTGAAATTGCTATCAATATCTACGTTATTTAAATATCTTCTTATAGTATTTATATTGTATTTTGTTTCTTTTATATATCTCATTGTAATTGGTTTCTGAAAAACCATTAGTGGATGGAATCAATAAAGTTGTATTTTATTGTCGCGAGGGAACTGATCGTGTAAATTTTTGTGTACAAGGTTCTTCGTACAGATATAGTGATGGATGTTGGGTGCAGTCTCAACCCAGCTATTGACATTGGTCAGGTTAGTAGTAGTAATAACCCGGATGGAGAATGTTATTATTATTTTTTTAATTACTATTGCTCGATTTATTTTTTTGAGTAAATGAGTGAACGAGTGAAGGTTTGATAATTACTTTGGAATAGAGCTTAATTAAAGATAAAAAAGTAGATCCAACAGTTTACCGAATACCTAAGCGGAAGTCCTGATTTAAAGTGGTTAAAGCCTCCGTAATTACCGCAATGAAATCCTGATCTAAAGAATTCTGCTAACTAATTATTTTTTTAATGCTTCAGATTGAAGGCGGTTTTGTTCAAGGACAGGGCTTGTTCACACTTGAAGAAATACGCTTCTCGCAGACTGGCTCTCCGTGGACGACGGGGCCTGGAACGTACAAGATTCCCGGATTTGCAGACATTCCAGTGGAGTTTAACGTTCACCTCCTGCGCAGTGCGCCAAACGAACACGCTATCTACTCCTCTAAGGTTCATATGCAGATTTTTTTATATTTATTTCAAAGTGAAATCTAGAGAACTCGAGCCTCTTACTATATGAAACTTTTAAGGGCCGCTATTATGATTTTCTCTTAACTATGGCCCTGAAGACTGGTGTTACTAATTGAAATATTGGCCGAAATAAATTGCTCTTTGCCGTAGAAATCAGTTTCGGTTGGTTAAATTACTTCAGTACTTACTGTTACAAGTCTTCCATATGTTTTGTTCATTTCAGGGTCCTGGGGAGGTATCACTCTTCCTCGGTGCTTCAGTTTTTTTCGCCATTAAGGATGCCATTGCAAACGCCAGGTAACTCCCACCGTATGACGATGAATAAGCGGACACGAGTCTTTGAAAAATTTCAATCTGCCAGTAATAGTCTGGTCTCTAGGTCCGTCCATTAGACCTCAAAGGAACTCGTACGCGTATATTCCCCGCTGTCCAGTTACGACCGACCTGCATTTTCTAGCTTGCCGATATATTATTTTAGGATGAGGCAGTTTGCACCGAATCAGAATTTAGACTCAGTGCCGTCATGTCACGGGGGGTGCCCTGAGGGCAGACCGTGTCAAAAATTGGGGCTGTTTGTTCTTCTTTGTATCCACAAATTGTCACGTTTGTTGTGATTGGCTACTTTCTATCATAATAAAACGCCATTTTTTATTGGCCACCGTTCTTTATTTGACCAAGAGAAGTAGGCCATGTGTAGTCACGTCATGCACATGTCATGGCCATTGCTCTTTGATCTGGCACGTCTTTGTACGTGTTTAGCCTTCGTGATAATATTAAACAACTGTCAGGTTGAAAGAGGGTCTGTGGAGAAATGTAATCGCCCATAGGCGTCTTGTTGATTGAATGACGTTAGGAAGCAGACCGCTTGCGAAGAAAATCGCGGGCCTCGAATACTTAAGGAATCTCAGTTGTGTTGAGACCGTTTGGCTAAAGAGAACATTCTTATATTAAATATGGATATCCAGCGACAATCCAAACAAGTGAAAAATCGGCAATCCTTTATACTTGATTTTCTGATCGTTTTCTTGTTTCGTTAAACAGACGCGAGTCAGGCGTTGAAGGAATCTTTAGGCTGGACAGTCCTGCTACGAGCGAACGGATCAGAATGGCCTGTGTGGACAAGTTCACTCAACAGGTGAGTTGTTTTCTTGTCACGTACTCCTCCGCTGGCCACGCTCAGCATTGTACGGTATCGAAAACGTATCGATACTACTCGCAAGTATCGGATACTTTATATGCGAGAGTATCGATGATGTGGTGTCGGTATTGGCCCAGCCTCATAAATTCAAAGGAAAACTCAAAATAAAAGTTTACCTTCCCCCCCCCCCCCCAAAAAAAAAAAAATTTTTTTTTTTGAAATTAAAGCTGGTAAAGACTGAGATAACAAGAAACCACAAAGGGAAAAGCTAACGGTTGAGATTATGCGGACTATGGAAGTCATACTTGAAATCGTTTTCGCAGACTTTTCATAATGTAGAGTATAATTTTGAACCATTCATCTTTTTATCTTACAGTTTACTTCTGTTGCGGATGCAAGTGTGAAAGATTTCAACGTATATCCCTGACAGAAGCAGAGGAAATTATCAGAAAGAAAGATAAAAATTGAAAACATTCATTGGTGAATGATCTACACCACTTGCCAGTTACTTTTATAAAAAAAATCAGAAACTACAGATAATTAGAAATAAGTAGACCACAACGAGTCACAAAAGTTTCTTACGGAAAGTAGGTGAACAAAACACGCGAGCGCGCGAGAATTTCCTCCACGAGGACACGCGCAACGCGCAGCGGGGTGGAGGAACGAGAATTAAGTACTTGAGGTTGGAGAGTCTGTCTTAACTGATCTCATCTATATTTCAAGCGATTAAATGCGTTTTACCGTGCAAATTACTTTTAAAAAGAAGGACAAACTTTTAAAGAAATTTTCAAGGAAGAAAACTACACTGAGTGCCGGGCACTTATTTACTAGACTCTCTATCATATTTAATTACTTGAATTGCAGAATGGTTTTTAAATTTGCGATAGGAATATAATTAGAAAAGTGATAAGTAGAATTTATGATGTGATTTTCTAGACAAAACTTTTAAGGTTTTTCATATTTGATGCAGAGCATCTTCATGGGTCTTTTAACCTTTTAAGTTCTAGTAGTGATCTCTAATTTCTCCTTACAGTATAACTACCTGGTTAAATATTTAGGTTAGGAGAATAGATGAAATGATCGCCAAACATGAAATGTTTTGATTTTAAGACGAATTCTCCCAACCTGTATTATAGGACATATATTGGGAACAGTGAGAAGAATGTACATGTGGATATCGAGGTTATCTGATGTGTGCTCTGTCAATAAAGACAGTTAGTATTTATATTCTCAGTTTTATAGTGACTTTATCTTCAGAACTGACGAATTTGCAACCTTTGCATTTCGCCAATCATTGCACTGCAGTTCAAAGCGTTTTCTGTAGATGACTTTAACCTTACTTTTGAAAAAGTGATTTTTTTTTTATCTATTACCACCTATAGTGTTAACACTCTTCATAACTCTGAGATTATCAGTGATTCGGATGCAGGGTAGATCGTCCAGGATATCGGCAACATGAAATATCTTGATAAATGCTGGAATGTGGTTCGTGACTAAAATGGGTGCTGCAAGGCGAGATTTTGCTTTTGGTCCGTACTTTTAAGGCAGTATTTTTAAGCGGTCAGATCTTATGCATGCATTAGAAAAAAAAAAACAAAAAACAAATGCCAAGCGGAGCACTGTGTGTGGACAGCGAAAAAGAGAAAAACATTTCTTGCGCTAAAAATTTTCAGTTAACAAGAGCGAAAACAGGAGAGTGGACGATGGATTACGAAAGGTGACACTTTGGGGGATGCTTCAATCTGGCCCAATCCCTAAAGATGATAAGTGGTCGCAAATTGTCGTTGTTGGGTTTTTTTTTAATGTAGTGTTTCAGTTATCATGGTTTTATGCCTTTAGTGAGAAGTAAACTTTTAATCAGTTAGATTATAAAGAAATGACTCAATATAGTTGGTAGCCTTGGAATTTGAAATGCGCACTGGCTGTATGAAATTTGACGACTAGTTTTGAGGCAAAACGACCGGGGCTTTGGGTCTGCTTCTCAAACATACCGAAGAGTTTTCGGGCCCTCGACCGCAAACGTGTTCTCAAAATCCCATCGTGTTTAAACAAAGAAATGATGATAATGATGATAATTTCTTGTGCACGTACCGCAATGTTTTTGAGAGACGCACGCTTCGAAAAGTTGGCGGAGAAGTATTGGTGGCGAAAAGGACCCTCATTTGGTACTGCATGTATCAGTCACGTAATACTCACATTCAAAATGGCGGACGAATTGAGCGTTCTTCGGAGAGAGATTGAACGAAAAACATTGGAGCTTGAATCATTGAAATCTCGATTAACTCTCAAGGTAAGAACATGAAATTATTCGTTTATCAAAAGGGAATAAACATAGAATAAGTGGCTGGAACGATACGGGCTAAAAACAAAACTTTAATAATCTGAAAAAGCACCTTCAAAAATATAACTTAAAATTTTAGTATTAAGTTCAAAACAAGAGATGGGATGTTAACGTTAAAAGTGATGTTTAGCGTTTATTTATTTTAAATACTTTATTATAAAAACGAACATCAAAATCTCTAGAAATTTATATAAGACACAATACTACATGACAAGAATTCTACTACAACAAACAGCTGCAACATAATATTTTTTAATTATACATGTATATCTTACAATGATAAATTTACTGATAGTAGCAGCGTGGTTTTGCGTTTATACATCACTTGTAATCATTAATGTGTCAACCAGCGGAGGCATATTGGCCGTTGAAACAAAGACACTGTTTGAAATTATAACAAAAACAAAATTTTTTAAACAGGAAGCATCGCTATAGTTTGTTAGCTTCATTCCAAAAAGAAGAGTGTCATACCAGTGATCATGTCTTTAGCAAGGGAAAAGAAAAAATCTCAGTTGCCAATGATAGTCGAACCCATGAGCCCTGTACACCAGTTCCAAGGATACTAAACCTCCAGGCTAATGGGAATATCATTTTGAGTTGGCCATTTGCTAAGTTCAGTTGCAACATGTGTCCTGCATACATGTACTGCTGGGATTAATAATGCCAAAAGTACAGGTACCCTGTGATTGTAGCTTTACTTCCTGCTCATATCTCCTAAAGAAAATTTTGGGAGAGATTTCTGCACAGTCTTCCATATGTATAAATTATGCAGGTACTACTGTTATTCTTCATAAATATACAGTGAGAATGAATAGAGTTGAGTCAGAAAATGTGTGCATAATTAAAGGGGCTGTGTAGAAATAATGCCAAATTATACCTTCGCCTGTTTTCTTTCTTTAATAATTAAAGGAAATGAACAAACCATAAAAATACCCCACCCCTTCCCAGTCACATTTATTTTACCCCCCCCCCCTTCATATTAGGATCATCAAACAAGTTGCAAGATGTTTATTGTATGATATGAAAGTGGGGTTGCCATGTCTTTTCAGGAAAAAGACCATAGTCTACTAAATGGACGTCCTTTGGAGTTACCCTCCACCAGCCGGCCTGAGGCACCACAGAAGAAAGAGAGATTAAGTAACAGTGATATTTTACGCTATAGCAGGCAACTAATCTTACCAGAAATTGGTGTCAAAGGTCTGTATGAAATCTTATGTCTTTCATTGATTCTGTTAGACTGATATCTGATATTTTTTGCTACCTTTTTTCTCAGCCTTTCAACCAATTTTGCTTCTTGCATACAATGTTTTTTGCATTAAAGATTTAGAAGTGTGGTTTGGATGACTTTTGTGATAAAGTCTGTGACTTTTACCAGTTGGTGACTATGATGTTTATGCCATTTCTTGACATATTAGCAAGACATGTGTATGTTTGGTTTGGCTTGGTTAATTGAAGTGCACCATACAGCTGTAGGAATTTCAGCCTCTCTCTCCTGTTCTATTTAAATGAACTGATTTACCATTACATTGGGAATCCTGAACTGCACTATGTCAAAACTTGTTCCATTGAGATGGCAGGTGATTTTGTTTTGCATATATTCTGTAAATTTATGGTGCTGTTCTTTTGCTCAGGCCAGATAAGACTCTGCAATACTTCACTTCTCATTGTGGGAGCAGGTGGACTTGGGTGTCCTGTGGCACAGTACTTGGCTGCTGCTGGAGTAGGTAAGAAACTTCTTCTTGGGAATTGTGCAGTTCCATAACCCCCCTTGGAAGGTTTTTGTTTTGCATTGCCCCTCCCCCCAGGAAATTCCAGTTTAGCTTTATACTTTGCTTCTAAAATTTTGGTTCCAGTGACCTTCCTTGGGGTGGGTATGGATTTTTTTTGGAACTGCACATTCTACATTCTATATGACTGCAGAACTGCAGAAGGAGAGCTTAACTTTGTTAAATATAAATTTTTCAAAGCAGTCTGAATTTTATCAATAGTTGTTTTTTTTTTCGTGTCTTTACTGAATACTATTGATGGCAACTAAAATTCATGTTCACCCAGGTCGTATCGGAATTGTGGATTATGATACAGTTGAGATTAGTAATCTTCATCGACAAGTTCTTCATACAGAGGGCAGAGTGAACATCTCCAAAGCTGAGTCTATAAAAAGACAGTTGAATCAGTAAGTTGGTGTCCTGTTACTGGAAAAATATGATATTATTGGCACACATGATATGAAGTTTATGTCTGAAAATAAGCTGACAGAGTTTAAGAGGGTTCTCATTAATATGTTTTAGAGTAGATGGCTGCAATCTGCATGACTAGCAGTAGGTGGCTTAGAGAATGAGTGTTTAATTAATACAGGTTTATTAATATGTAAGCCTTTTTAAGGACGGTGCCTACTTTTGTTACTGTGCGTATGTTCTGCACGTCTTGAGATACTCAGATTTCCTATGGGTGGTGCCAACTAATTCAGGGATATTTTTGCCCGGTTTAAAACTATGCGGAGAAAGCAGAACTTAGCAAGTGCTTTTGGTTTCCAAAAAGAAAATTAGGGGTAACCATGTATTTTTCAGAGACAATAAAGCTTATTTGGAAAAAAAAATCTCCATACATTGCTTTGTATTTTACTGCTTTTTAGAATAATTGTTGCTTGATTACCCCCCCAAAAATGCACAGTTACCTCCAATTTTGTTTTTGGATTTCAATAGCCCTTGTAGTCTGAAATGTCAGCCGTCTCCTCCCCCTAACCCGCAGGGGGCACGCCCCCTGCGGGTTAGGGGGAGAAGACGGCTGACATTTCAGACTATAGCCCTTGCTAAGATCTGCTTTTCCCACATGGTCATAAGGGGTGCAAAAATACTTTGGTATCACTAGGCCTTAATGAGAAGTATAAGGCAGCTTGGATACTTAATATATTATATAATTATTCAAAAATTTTTAAAGACGTTTATATGGTGCCAGCAAAACTTGCCCGTCTCCATGGGAACATCATTCTGTAAAATTCTCAGACTTAATGGATGTGTATCTTTGCCCATCTTACCATTTTTAGCTTGTTCTTTCCAGCTG
The DNA here is from genome assembly GCF_977016875.1 of Pavona decussata. Classification (NCBI taxonomy): domain Eukaryota; kingdom Metazoa; phylum Cnidaria; class Anthozoa; order Scleractinia; family Agariciidae; genus Pavona; species Pavona decussata. The sequence continues at coordinate 3,756,541 of NW_028145484.1, read as the reverse complement.
TGCCAGTGGATGTTCATTGCTTGGCCTACAACAAAATTTTATTTGGTTTTTCTTGACTTTGAATTTTCTTTTTCGTAGGTTGAACTCTTCCGTAGAGTGCATACTATACTGCACACAGCTTACAAGCAGCAATGCTTTGGAAATAATTGAAAAATATCCTTTATTATGATAATCATTTTTTTTTTTTTTGGTTTGAAATCCTGTTTTATCCCATATCCTTTTGTAGCCCTTACCAGTGGAAGTTATTGTCCTTAATTTGTCAACATATGACGTTGTGCTAGATGCAACAGATAATGTTGCCACAAGGTATGGCTGTACTGGAAATTATCTTCTCAGCTTTATGATCAAGTTGGGTTACAAATTGAAAAAAAATAAAATTGCAACCAAAGATTACTTTAAATTTAATTTTAATTAGTTATTTTAAGTAGTAAGATGCATTTAAGTTGATTTGCTGTCAACTAATTTATATTTAGTTTTTTGGTGCATTTATGGTAATAATAAATTCCCTTTAAAGCCCAATGTAAAAAATCAAGATATAATTTCATCTATGTTGATCATTTATTGTATTCTCATAACCTGTAAAAATATGCTTGATCAAGAAGTGCTTGTGGCTTTGTACAAGTTAGTTCTATTTTGCTGTAGCAATAATCAATATTAATTTTTGGTGATGCTCTAAAGTTCAGTTTTGTTTTATTAGATATCTGTTGAATGACGCCTGTGTTTTGGCTAATAAACCCTTGGTATCTGGCAGCGCTCTGAGATTTGAGGGACAGGTATAATCACATGCCATTTGTCACCGTTCTTGATCAACTAAAATTTATTATTTTAATAATTACAGTTATGTGATGGTGATCTTTTCTATGCCTGTTTCCAAGAGTGCATAATATCACAGATATCTACTATCCAATAAGAATTTGTGGATACCTCCCAATTAAAGAACTCAATCATGACAAGTCCCTTTGGAGGGTGGCAAATGTTGAATTCATGAGATTGCAAGACGGTGAGACAAGCATCCTTTTCTGCAAGCCCAAAAAGTGCCAAGCCAGTAGCAAAAGAAATTGAGACCCTTGATACAACTCAGAAAAAAAAAATTGGAATGAGAAATTTCATGTGAGACCCATGAAATTGTGTACTTCCAGAAAATAACCATACCCCCTCCCCCTTCCCCAAAGAAGGGACCTTTTTCTATAATGTTAGACCAACACCTCCTGAAATTTCCAATAGCTTTTGTTGCATGGGCAGGGGTGGGGGGGGGGGGGGGCGGTCAGAATATTTTCTGGAATTACACATTGGAGTAAACATTGTTAGCTGTGCGGTTTTGAAAAACTTGAATTTACCACGTAGTTAGTGGTGATTTGTATGAGTGCATGTTTGTGTTCATGTTTTTTGCAGCTGACTGTGTACAACTATGCAGGGGGACCTTGTTACCGCTGTTTATTTCCCAGTCCTCCTCCACCGGAATCAGTTGGAAACTGCTCAGATTCTGGAGTCCTGGGGCCCGGTATGCAAAGCAGATCAGATAGTAACACATGCTCATCACTCATAGCCTTCCAGAATAAACAAACAAACAAACAAACACAAACTTTATTTTCAAGAAAACAGTGTCCCAAAAATATCCAGACCCCTCCTAAGGAAGGTTTTATGGTCTTTTATGGTTTGGACCTTGCCCCTCCCCTCTGGAAACTCCACTTTGGCTTTATACTTTCTTTTAAAAATTTTACCTTTTAAGAACCCCCCCCCCCCCCCCCTTAGAATTCCCAATGACCTTCCTACTACACTAACACCGTCGATCAATATTTGAGTTCATAATAAAACATAGGGAGGATACCAGTGAAAATTGTGCAAGCAACAGGCAACTATTATAATATTTAATTGGATTAAGAGCTCTTAAACTGTTGTTGTATTGTTTTGGAATTGAACACCCTCAGTTATGTGGTACCATTAAAGACACGTTATTTTTCACTGTTTAGATATAAGGAAAATTTTTGTTAATGTTTTCTAAAGTTGATGCAAGTATTGAAGGCAATGCATGATATTTATTAACAAAAACTACAAATTGTGTTGGCCAGCCACATCAAGACAAATAGAGTATTTTTTTATAAATTATCATTATAAATATTAATTAAGTTCTAATGATTAATTTGATTATTCATAATATAATTATTTCTTAATACATTATTTGTATTTTCATTTTAAAATGTCTAAGCTATTTTCTTTTCTTACATGTAGTTCCAGGAGTGATTGGAACATTGCAAGCCTTGGAAGCAATAAAAATTGTTGTTGAAATAAAATGTATCCTTTTATTTGAAATTTCACCCAACTACAAATTATTACCCACTGGAGGTACACTGTATTTTACATTTTAATTTTAATAGAACAACGAATGCTGAACTGTATCTAGTATTTACCAGTTAACAATTCTTTGTTTTTAAAAAGATTACTTTGTTATAATATATATCTTTCAATATGAAATAAGTGAAAATAATAATAATAATAATAATAATAATAATAATAATAATAATAATAATAATAATATAATGTTGTGTAATACATAAAAAATAATATCCACTTTAGTTAATGAATAAATATGATTTCTGATTTGCATTGTTTTTATTAATATCAATTTCACCCTTAACTGCATCATCAGCATCCTATTGTCAAAAGATGTTAATTTATGATGCACTTGATGGTAGGTTTCTTACAATTAAATTGCGACCAAGACAGCCAAGTTGTTGTGTCTGTGGCGACAATCCAACAATAAATAAGCTACAAGATTACGAACTTTTCTGTGGAGCTTCAGCAACAGATAAGGTCAGAAATAGTCACTGTACTTTTGTTTGTCATGCTAAAGCATTTTATTGCTTCCAGAGGCAACAACTTTCATTATGAGCAATTGTTCCCTCATGCTATTTGACTCTCTAGTTTTTACTTACTCAAACGCAAAGCGACTGACATGAAGATTTTTTATTATAACCGAACGACGGTTAAACTCAACTGAACTTGAATAATAATGAATGTCTTAAATATCTCTAGCGGTTCACACATTCTGCACGCATCTAGTATTACAACAGCAATAATTTAAATATGTTCTGCATACAGATCACCAATCTGTCCTGACAATAAGTAATTTGAGTCCTATTTTTACTCAAAACATCGAATTACTTTGGGGTACATTTTCCTTTTTTTTTTTTTTTTGCAGACTCCATCTTTAAAACTTCTTCACAAACAACAAAGAGTTTCTGTTGAGGCAAGTAAAACACTTCTTTTGTAATAATTAATAATAATGATGACGATGATAAATTAATTTACAAACAAACAGTGAAATGGCACAATTTCTTGTGTTAACAAGTGTAGATCAGGCCTCAAGATGTTTTGTACCCTTCTAACATTTTTTTTCCCATCAGGAATATAAACAGGTCATTGACAAACAAGATCCTCATATTCTGCTAGATGTGAGAGAACCAGTCGAGTTAGAAATTTGTTGTCTTCCTAAATCGCTTAGTATCCTTTACAATCTGTTCATTCAGTTTTTCTGGAATCATAATAATAAATTATTGAAGGTGGCCAGTCACTTACACGTAGCAAGGTGGTTGAATGAATTTTGTTTCCTTGGACTAAAATAATTTATTATTCTTATTTTAATTTGGTATAACCTTTTCAGTTTTCAGGTACTAATCCAGTTCATATATATATATATGTACACATACATTCTATGAGTTATTGCTTTAACACCAACTCTGTAAGATGTTCCACTAAGAATTCTCCATGCTCCTGAACAACAAGAAAAATTAAAGGAAGCAGTATCACATTTGGCTGAAAAAGAAAATAATTTGGCAGCAGTTCATGGTAAGTTTTTAAAAATGAAGATTGTGGATTTAAATCAGGTAGCATGTGCACTTTGTCATGTTTTTGATCAGAGATGCCATTCTCGCCTGGAACACTGCAGCAATTTATTGCATTTTTTGACGTTTAAAACTCTTTAAACTGCAGTTTGGACTAAGTTTTAAACAGTCAGATTTAACTATAAAAATAAATGCTAAAAGTGAATGTAATAATTCTGTAAATAAATAAAAATAGTTAAAAGTCACATTTGATTAAAAAACATCCTCACAATTACTAATTAAAAATTAGGAAATAAGTTGCACACAAGTGTTATATTTATAAGAACAGTAACAAAGTCTTATAATTAACAATTAAAAGGACTCATCTACTAGTAGTAAAATGTTGTTTAAGAAGGTTCTTAAAATTAGAGAGTGATTGTGGCTTTTTTATATAGTTTTTGGTAAATTTATTTAAAAGGACCAGACCTGAATATCTCAAAGTAGTTGTCCCTAACCTTAGTTCTATTTTTAACTTTGTAGTTGCTGCGGGCATAACAGCTAGGGCTTCTCATGGGTGATCATTTTTTTTTTTTTTTGCAGTGTATGTACTGTGCAAGCAAGGCAATGATTCTCAAAAAGCAGTCAACTTATTAAAAGAACAGTTTTGTAGGAATACCAAAGAATTGCTTAGCAGTGAAGATACAGCAGCAGTCCAAACTGATTGTCAACAAGACAAAGCTGTGGATAGCAAGCCATGTGATATTGTATTTAAAGACATTGCTGGTGGGCTTTATGCTTGGGCTAAACATGTTGATAAGGATTTTCCGGTTTATTAACGACAAACACGCCTTGATTAGACATACTCTTGTACAATATATGGCTTGTTTTGAATGTCAATTTTACAATAATAATATAAATTATGCATGTAAAGTTTGAGTAGAAATGGCGGAAAGTTACAGTTCAAGGAGCACAAGTCGCAAGGGAACTACTTCCTACAATAGAAACAGGCTTGTAATGGGGATGTGTCGCTGGATGGGATCACATTTTCACAACCAGAAGGGGATTGTAGAGATTGTTAAAATGAAAATCTTCTACATGTAGCAGACATGTCAATTGATTGGGGATGGCTATTCCTACGAGTTATATTTATCATTAGTATAAATCTACTAGTGTTCTATCACGAATGCCGTTCTCTGATTGGCTATGCTACTTGCTATCTATTCTGTGATAGATAGTGAGTAGCGGTTTTCAACAAAATGGCGCCCGCTTCCTCGCGTTTTCAAAGTGTCTGCAATGAGGATATAGATAATTTACTTGTTTAGTTTTGAACGACAAGTAGATTTATACTAAAACAATTAGATTATTCGCTCTCGATTTCTATGCATGATAGCTGATGAGAACGCATCACGTGATAGAAATCTCGAGCTCATAATCTAATAATAATTTATTGTTAAGTAGAGTTATGGCATAGAGTTAAAGTAAACCCAAAATCTTGAATTCAAGATTTTGAAACAGTCAAAAAATTGAAATATTTAAGATTTTGGAACGCAAAATCTTGAATTCACAATTTTGGAACGCATAAATCCTGAATTCAAGATTTTGGAATGCCAGGATTTTGGTGTTCCAATTCAGAATTTTGGTACTAACTCTTTGCCATAAATCTAATATTTCAACAACTCTGACTATTGGAAGTTGGAATTACAACAGAATGTTTTTATTTGCTTGATCAAATTTTCATGTTGGTCTTGTATGAAAATAAAAAAAAAAAAAGGATTTCCCTATGAAAAAAACGGATTTCCCTACTGAGGAGGAAGTGCTGCCTTTGTAATGACATCTGCAAATGGTTAGACTTCCTAGTCTTCTCGGATAAGGACGATAAACTGTAGGCCCTGTCTCACAACACTTCAATGTTCATAACCCTGTGGGACGTTAAAGAACCCACACACTAATCGAAAAGAGTAGGGCATTGCCTGATTTCATACCGTGGGGGTCTGGGTCAAGTCTGTGTATTATGGGTTATGGGACTCAACACCCACATAGCCGGAAAGAGCACACCGCACTTTACAACATTTCCAAGTTTGGTGTTAATCAAGCTAATATTAGGAAAGATACAGCCATTCAAAAACTCCAAATTTTACTAAGAAATGTATGGAACGCCGGACGTGTGTCCGGCGTTCCATACATTTCTTAGTAAATTTTTAAGTTTTTGAATGGCTGTATCTCGCCTAATATTAGCTTGAGTCCCATAGCCCATAATGCACAGACTTGTACCCAGACCCCCACGGTATGAAATCAGGCAATGGAGTTCCCGGTGTGCTGGTCTGGTCTTTGTGCTATTTCATGATTAGTAGTAGGAGGAGTCTCTTTGTTGGAACTTATTGTTCTGTGAGTTTTCTCCTGTCAGAGGTTCTCCTCTAGCGAAGTTTATAAATAAATATATTAATAAAAAAAATAAAATTTTCTTCCCTGTGTTTGAGGCATATAAAAGTGTCTAATCTTGCTTCCTGTGGGATACAATACCACTCAAGATGGGAGACTGGGGATGGTATAGCTGAAACCGATGTCATGTACAGGTATGCACAAACATAGGACGCATAAACAACAGGAAATTATTAAAAACTGACTTTTTAATAATAAACTGTTTTAAGTTAAAGTAAAATGTCTCTTTTGATCACTTTGTGACCAGATATGAATATACTTGTACATGAATATGATAACCTGCATAAGGCAATTAAGTTATGATTGTGTTCAACAATGTTCAAAGATGATTAAGATGTGCAGTAATGTCATGAGTACAAATGTTATAAAAAAGTATTAAATAGATACATCCACTGAATATGGACACCTTGTTGTTGCAAACACTTGTCTTGGTCCAGTAAACCATAGATATTCCCTAGAATTGACCTACATTACAGATGAACATGACCATCCTGATACTGCAGACACTTTTTAATACTGGTTCCAATGTTGTGCCTTATTGCATAGCCTGCAGAGTGTGATGGATAATTGTTTGCATGTTGGCAAAGTTTTGACAACATTAATAACAATAATAATTATTAATATTACTATAAGTTAGTGACTTAGAAATAAGTACAAATGTGTATTAAACGGTGCATAAATACAGAGAGGGAGAACAACTGAACGTTACCAAGTTACCACTAATCTTTTTTCTGTTTATCTCTTTACTTAAAAAGTTTTTGAATTATGTATACTTATTAGATATAACTCCAGACACTGCAGTAACTGTTATTGCACCGTACAAGCTTGTGAGCCGTCGCCCATTTGTCCCGTTGCCTTTGCAAAGCATAATGCTTGCATCCACTCTTGCTGGTCTTGCTCAGTATCGGCACAAAAGAAGTAGACACGTTTTGTTCCTTTTGGTTTAATCCTGAAGGCAAACTGTTTTTTGTCTATGTTACAATCTGTAAGTTCACACCCTTCTAACATTAATACTTTGTGTTGCTCCTGCAAACCAAAACAAAAAAATCAGAATTAATTGTGAAGTTTGTGACATGTTGCAGTGACTGCTTGGCAAGTGTGTATGTTCTGTTTTCACGAAAAACTGCTGTTACAGGGACAAAATTTTGTGCCGCAACATGTTGCATATATTTATATATAGTATAGTCAGCAGAGCTCAGATCTGCTCGCACACAACTCAGTACACAACATTAGTGCTGTCGCGTAAATTGTATGCAAATGAGCACTATAGAAAACCACAAGAAACGAACAATGTAAGTCAATAATTTATTAATTTATTTCTGTTATTTCTTTTTCATTTATTTCTTTATTAATTTATTTCTGTTATTTCTTTTTCACAACTTTTGTGGACTCGCTGTGGTCATACAAATTATGTGTGCATATGAAGCGTCCAACTAAAAGACCCACATTTTCAGTGTTGCATCATGCGCACTGCTTATGCAAACTGTCCCCACTACAAAATAGAAATAATTAACATGTTACTTTTTAACCCACAAGCCTTCACTAGATATCGTCCCCAGTACACTGCACCCAAGGGAGCATCTTCCAGCAAATTGTCCCCTCACGTATGCCAAGCTTAAAGCTAAGGTTGTAATGTCCTCCTCATACTCCAACATGACAAAAATGTAAATCAGTTATTTTGTTTTATTTATTGCCAACTTAATGTTTTAAAATATATTTATAAAGTTTTGTGGATAATTATGATCAAGTATGTATGAACCAAAGAGTAACATTTTAACATTACTGGAGGTTATCGGGAAATCAAATCAGATTTTTTTCTATTACACCAGTGTTTAGTTTATTGTAATTAGCAAGTTTGACCGTTTCAAGTTATATTGATGTTAGTCCCTCTCCCATGCACATACCCTGCTAGCACTGTCCTATTAAACACTAATTAATTAATTGACCAATAAAGCTGAAAGAATTAAAGTCCAACAAGGGTCTTTTAATACACAGTCAGTCCAAACTTAATTAGTTTTAATTTATCTCCTAGACAACAATGGAGTGTTGTTATTGCGCGCATAACATGAAATCAGAATTAACCATAAGGTAAAACATAGCACCTTGATCTTTGGACTGATGTGAAACACATTGTAAACAGGTGACGGAATTTCTACACCAAGAATATTAAAACAAGAGTATACGTAGCAAATTTAAATTGCTTAATAAACGAAAATTAGCAAATTTCCACGTACAACTGAAAATCGTTATAATACAAAGTTTATTCAAGCTATTTTAAGACTAATTAGTGTAACTAGCTAATGTACTATAGTGTACAATGTCTGATCGGTTGATCTGTTGTGGCCAAAAAATTTGTTTTTCCATGGTATGTTTAAGTTACTTTTTAAACTGGCTACAAAAGTAATTGGTGAGGTACCAGCATTTTATCTGAATCGTAGCACCTCTGTATCTTTTCAAAGGGAAACAGAAGCTAATTCAAGTTCATAACCATTGACTAGTAAGAAATTAAGGTAATCTCAGATCATTGCAATAGTAATTCACATCTGATTTCTTTGCACGCTCACCTCAGCCGAAACACCGTAAGACAATTCATTTTTCTTTAGGCAACACCAACGCTTATCCCAGCGTTTATAAAGACGACTTCTTTTCGACAGCCAGCCTTGTTTGTTAATCGTGTCGCTGACAGAACTTCCTTCCTCGCTCTGTCTATCAACATTCTGCCCGCTTTCCGCCATCTTTATTTGTAAATCGCGCAAGGTATTGTGGGTAGAGTGCAAAAGCAAAATGCCGGACAAACATTGAGACTCGTGTCTTTATTTGAACGTCAATTTCTGAATGAACAAGCTAGACCTTGACTTCGAAGGCTCAAATATTCATGGCGACAAGTTAAGGGTTTATTTAAAAGGGGATGGTGTTCTGTCCTTGTCATTTGTGATAGAACACGCAGGACGTTCGTCTCGGTGGCTCTTGTATCTCATTTTAAGCTGCGTCCTTGCAGTTGTTGGCGCTGTTTATTGGGTAAGACTGACACGATGTTCCATTTAAACTGCTCTTAGGCTACTTGCATTATAGATAGCTTATTCATCTTCTGGTATTTTAAACTGTCATTTAAATCTAATTTTAGACATATTTTTGTAAAAACCCCATCTTATCAGACTTGGGACGTTCATGGCATGGCATGAAAAAAAATCAGTGTGGTTGATTTTTGGGGGGTTGCCTAAATGAAAAATTAATCTTAAGGGTCCACATTTTGGTGCCTCCGTTGAACAAAAAATCCTATACCCCCACCACAACAACTACACAATCCTTGGAAGGTAGTGTGGGGGGTGGGGGGGGGGGGAAGGGTGCGGTGGAATAGAATGTCCCCTTTCCATTTATGCACCACAGTACAATAAATTGAGTGAAAGTGAGGCCACTGTGGGGGAGGTAGAAGTTAAGGAGTAACTGCAGAATACCCCGCCATATCCAATACATGGATGCGCAGTCACTCACCACACACTTAAAGAATGACAGATGGGCATTCAGGTACAGGACAGGAAAACCCCTCTTCTTTTGATATTCCAAGGTTTGGGTGAAAAGGCTACCCATTTATACTGTCAACACCCATCCCCCTATGATCTTCTTAGGTTTGGGTAAAGTGGCTATGTGGCTACACGATAAACAGGACTGTGTTTCTATATCATTGCGTAGCCCCTAGCTTAGAGCACTTAAGGAGTGTTAGGGTATTCCACAGTTAACCCAGGGTTATAGTAAGGACAAGTGGATGCCAGGGGTCTAATGTTGTGACCTGTACACTTTAGTACCTGTTCAGACTAGGTGCCCGTGTCAGAGCTCTGTGCCCGGGCACTAAAAAGGACGTTGTTCAGACTGCTTGGTGCCCAAGGAGCAACTGTGTTCTCCTCTGTCAGTTTAGCGCCCGCCATTTTGTTTGCTGTATGGTAAGGAGGTATGAGGAAAAAACGTGGGAACTGACAAAATCCTATTTAGACCAGTGCCCGACTGCCCAGGAACGTTGCCCAAGTACTACCTTTGGAGGTAGTGCCCGTGCCTGGGCACAGTGCCCAGATTTTTGCGCGGGCACCAACAAAAAGCTTTGTTCAGACTAGTGCCGCTGCCTGGAACCGGGAACGGGCACCTAGTCTGAACGGGGCTTTAGACTCCCGAGGGAGCAGATGCCTCTTCTGGTTCTTGTTTTCACCCGCCGAGAAATGTGCTGGAAAACAAAGTTTACTCTTACAGGATATTGGTGTATTCGTCAAAAGTCAAAGTGACCATTGGTTTAACATATTAAATATATATGGTTCTCCTTGCAGGAACTTCTGTCATTAACAGTAAGCAGTTTTGTCATCTGGACAGCTTTGTTGTTGATTGTAATCTGCCTTCAATGTTTGTGGTATTTCTTGAATGTTGTCAGAGGTGAGTTAGATTTTCAAGCTTTACTTTGAACAAACTTTTCATACACCTTTATAAAATATGGTTTTTATTGCTCATACTTTTGATTGGTTGTGAACTTATTTTAGATGACCCTTATCATTAGCTTGATTTCTCATGTCAAAGAATAACTTGTTTTAGGAAGGAATTACAGCAGGCTAGCAGTGGATGAATGTTGCTTAATTCATTAAATTGAAGGGCTGGGAGCATGACGGACCTAAGTGCATTTCATGTTGCGTTTTGTTGTTTTAGCTCAGGTTTTTATTGCACACGAAGCGTATAACAGCAGATAAAACATCAGAGCAATGTTTCATGAGGGCATTCTTAGGCCATGTGCAAAAGTATATGCATGGATGGATTCCATGCAATTGGACTGGATCTCACATCTTCAATTGTACACATTGATGTAGCTAATGAAAATGTCATTATGATTTCTGGTCAGGATAATTTGTACATTTGAATGTGTAACTCCCTGAAACCATTTTCTTATCTTACTTTACAGAGTCTGTATTTGTTGTTAAAGATCTTGGAGTACAGTTTACCAGATCTGGAGCATTTGGAGTGCAGATGAGCCAATTTATTGAACAGCACAGAGTTGATGACATACTCATCACTGAAGTCGTAACCATGGTATCGGTCTGTTAATATGCTCCTTTTTCGTTTTGGTAAAATTTCTTGGTAAACTTTGTTGCTACATGTAGCAGTTAGCTATGCTAGTTTACCAAATAAAATATGATTATTTTGTTCTTTTTCACAGCATCAAGTGGTGTTTTATTTGATGCTGTTGATCAGTGATGGCACACGGGACGACACATCCGAAAAAAATCAACAACTTCTCCCCCTTTTCACGGTAAAACTATTAAAAAATAAATGTGCTTTCAACTGTGTAATTCATTTGTCACAATTGAGTTTATCATCTTAGATACACCGCACAATTTCGAATGAATTTTTAATTTTCACATGTTTTATTCCAGTCATCAACACCGTGTCTAGAAACCATCACGCCAATTTATCATGGCATTCAGCAGATACTCGGAATTCAAAAGATGAAGTTGTGAAGAAATGGTATCTCAAAGAACATTTTACCATGTGTAAATTGAATGTTACAGACAAATTAAGGAAGTGAACTTGCCATGTTGAAAGCCTGAAAACTGAGGTAGTTGTTAGAAAAGATTTGTAGCTGGTAAGACTATGGGTCCTGTTTTCCAGCAGCAGTTAAAATATACTTGACAGGGACTTGTGAGCACTGGCTGATGACCAGGTAGAGAGTGAAAGAGTATGCTTGGAAAAAATAAAAATTAAAAAGCCCCCCAGATGCCAAAACATGTTTTATAAACTGAAAAATGAGTATGATTATTTATTTATTATTTGCTTAGAATGAATATATGCCCAGGGCTTATGTTCAGGATTTTGTGGTATATAAGGAGGTAGACACACAGTAGGTAGTAAAAATTAATTTATTGTGCTTGTATTTAAACAAAGTGTTTTGTTTAGGTTGAAGTATCTCTTAAAATCTTAATTAAACAAACAATGTTTTGCTTATAGTAGCTGTTATAACTTGCTGGACAGGTGCAGTTTTGTGTAGCTGTTAAAATATTGAATAAATATAAGTTTACATTACCACATATTAAAAATAAAAGACAGTATATGAAAACTGAACTTCCACTTTTTAAGTTACTGTATGTGATGTAATTAATTTAACCCTATTACATGTATATCTAGACCAGTTGTTCAAAGCCCAATAAAGCCAATCCCGGATTAACATGAACTCTGATGCAAGTTTAATTAATAATCAATAAAGATTCTCCCAAAAGATTTGTCCCTCAGTTTTGTCTTAGACTTTTCTTAACCTTTAGCTTGAAATCAGCCTTTTAAAACATTTTAAACGAGCAAGATGAAAACATTGATTTACTTTTTATTGTGGATTAGCGTTAATCAGCTTTTGAACAACCGAGTCCAGGCTTTTCTTGTTGTCTTCTGGGGCTGGTGGGAGGAGGTCTGTAACTCAGCGACTATTATTTAAAATAGCGATGACAATGACACTTGGAGGATAAATAGTAAGTCCTAAGATGTTTCCTTTGAGGTCCACAATTAGAAGCGACAATATCATATTATGTGGTTATTGTGTCATGATTACCAAATGGCAGCCATCTTCGATCTGCCATCTTGAATTTCTGGATTTCCTCAAACTCCAGCAAAGTACCAAAATTGTAAAGTAAACAAAAGTAATCAAAAGCACTAAAATAACACTAATATGAGATAAATACGTAAATTAAAGGTACTGTAAGGAAAGTAATTATTTTCTTTATCTCAAAATAGGATTTTCTATTTTCTGAAAAAATGGCCAGTCAAAAATTGGTTGTCATGGTAACACCAAAGTCAATAAACACTAACCAACCACATCAAATTGTTCCCAGATAAATGTCTGAAAAAGCCACTAAGTTTCATGGTGTTCAATTACCCCCCCCCCCCCTCCCCACCCACCCAGTCCAGATAGGGTAAAGTACTGTTGCTTCTTTTGCAACATCACAGACTGAGTTTTAACACTAAATGAGTTCTAATGACATTGTTTAGAGTTTATAAAAATTTTAGGAGTTAATGCCTCAAACATTCACCACTGAATGGTAACAGAATCACTGTCTGTCTTTTCTCTTTAGCTCTTTAACCATTTCTTGGAAATTGAAATCCTCTTCATCATGGTATTCAAAGTATTTTACTCCTTTGAACTCTGCCTTAAGACGTTTGTTTGTACTTGCGTAAACCATCTTGTCCCAAACGCTGATGTTATCAGGGCACCTGCAAAAACCAGCATCATTTTAATTTGAAATCTCTTTTGTGAAACATGGCTTAACTTTGTCTTGAGAAATCCTAAAGAGTGACCATACAAATGAAAGTTTCTGAGTAGACTTCCCTGGGGTACATGTACATATGGTTATCATGCCTCACAAGGTGATTCTAACTTTTGAGTCTGTCAAAAGAAATCCTGATGTGTGACTATATTGAAGTAAAAGGTAAATTGATTTAAGTTAAGTACTTTTCCTGTAGTTGAGTTGCAGTTAAGTCTGAGAACCATTCACACCAATAAAAATGCATTAAGCAGGGCTTTTTGTGTTGCTGTTTGTTATACTGGGCTTGCAAAAACATAGCAAGAAACAGTCAATCCCAAAAAAAGAGACTCTGGAACTAAGTTATTAACCTTATTAATATTAATATAATAAATACAGTATACAATAATTAATAAATGACATGCTACCAACTGGAGGTGGGGTGGGGGGGGGGGGGGGGCATTTCATTCTCATGTGGACTATATGTGTAATTTTCATTAATTGTTATTTTCTGGGATCTCTTTAAAAAAATTAAAAACCAGTGGATTGTGAGAGTTAAGAGCAGCTCTGCTTGCTTTGCAATTAAAATATATATATTTACAAAGCGTAAGAATTACGTACCAGAAAATGTATCCTACCACGTCCTTCATGAAACCACTCTTACGCTGAAACCTAACATCAAAGATAATGTAACAAGGTTCACCAAGGTTGAGAATGTCCTGCTTCATTTGGTTGAAAACCTTTTCATTTGTTTCTTGGGTGTGGTCGGGAAGTGGGTCAGCAGACTTCTCCAAGACAATCTCTTTTCTGTCCTTTATCTTCATGATTGCAAAGGCGTGCTCTTGCTTGGTCTTGATAGCAGTAAAAGTGGATTTGCATTCATCTGTCACTGGAAACTGAAACATTGGACAAAAATATCAATGTTAACCGTATTTACCTGTGTATAATGCATGCTTTTTTCCATGAAATTAACCTCACAATGTTTGGTGCATTTTATACATGGATGAAATGGTTAAATATAGCCTGAAAATTAAATGGTAAAATTAACCCTCCGCCTTGGTCCCCTCTATTCTTGAAAGTCAGAGATCACAAGATTTCAGTTTTGCAAATTTACTAGTCTGGTATTGCCACCTGGGGACTAAGAAACTTCATATCTACATCACAAATTGCAACCAAGGATTTTATAAAATCAAGAAAACTGTTAAATTTTGGTTAGTGGCTGAACTAGTTGGTATGGACTTGAGTTGAACCAGTGGCTTTTCTTCATCCATTTGGCTGGCTGCCTGTCTGTACTCGACCCTCACGACAAATTATAGAGTGTGACCCAAGACAGCCTGAATTTAATCTAACTGATTTATAACCAGCTGTGATCAAAACATGAATAATTTAATGTTATGTCCAGTGTAATTAGCATCCAGATATAATTCTATCAAAAAAATGTTGATCTGCTACTCACCATTTTGGTATCAATTTTCTGATTCTAGATCTGTAAAAGATTAAGGCCATTAAGATTAATTAAATGTCAATTTTTTAGCAATTATGTTAACAAATCATCATTTGATTAATACAATGTGAAGTGCAAATTAAAGTACTTCATCATTTTCCCTTTTTACAAAAAAGAAACCGATAACAGCCACAGCTTTTAAAAGTTGACCTAACCCTTAACATTTGTTAATATAGCAGTATAAAAACGTAGCGAGGAGAAGTTGTGGAAAAATAACCTTGAGGTTATTTTTCCACAACTTCTCCTCGCTTTACTGCTTTTAATATAATTTAACAAATGTTAAGGGTTAGGTCAACTTTTAAAAGCTGTGGCTGTTATCGGTACAGCTTTCTAATTGATTAACCCTTAAAATAATCAAAGGCTCCTGTGAGCCAACTCGTGAATGCAGATGACACATAGTAATTGCAATTTAGACGGCTACGGAAACTTCCTCAAAAGCTAAAAGAAATTATATCTTTGCCCGATTATGTAACGAAAAATGACCATTCTTGTACTATTAAAATGATTGTCAAATTATTCTGTACCGATTGAATAAGCCGATTATTCTGATGCGCCGATTAAAAAATATCACGTGTTTTTTTTATTCAAAGTTTATAGGAGCACGCCATGTGCAGCTACGTCATGCAAATTCGTGTGATAGTCCGCGGCTACTGGATTTCGCGATCGGGCTAGTGGATTCTAACCATCACTTGCCCGATGGGCAAGTGAAGTTTTTTTGGGAATTAAAATTACAAAATTACTGTAGGGCAAGCCGATCTCACAAAGGGAAATATGTTCAACAAAGTATCGCATTACGATTCATGCCCGACATAAATGCGTGAAATTTTTCCTTTGGAGTTCAGTCCACGCAATCCTCAAGTAAAAATAATGAACTATGACAAGCTCTTGCTAAATAAGAATTTTTTATCGACCGCGTCCTTTTGCTTTCCCATAAATTACCAGTTGTAAATTTCAAAAATGAAACATTTTTTCCCTTTGAAACCTCTATGAAAGCTGACAAGATCTTAAAAGTGTTCATTTCACCAGAAATTTGCATAATTTTGTTTACGACGTCAATGATGCGTGACATGGCACGTTCCGCTTTCGCGTGAAAACTGACAAATTAAATTATTTTTAATTAAATTATTTTTAAATTAAATTATTTTTAATTCTTGAAAGAAACCGCACTTCGTAGAAAAAAACGAAAAAATCCTATAACTTTGCTCAGATTCAACGAAAAATCCCCATTCTTACACTAAAATGATTGTCAAATTATTCTCTACAGAATGAATGAGAGAATTCTGACGCGTCGTGAAACAAATTTTCCCTTTTTTTTTTTTTTCACTAATTGAGTTTACGACCCCGGACTTTCTGAAAAACTGAAAAAACTTGAAACTTTGCTCAGATTGAACGAAAAATCACCATTCTTGCACTAAATGATCGTCAAATTATTCTCTACATATTGAATAAGAATTTCCTGATGCGCCATGAACAACAAATGTTCGCGTGTTTTTTTCCACTAATTGAATTTAAAACTCATTCACTGCGCACGCCCGAAAGTTAACGACAAAACCGACTGATCGACTGATCGACTGATCCACCAAGTCGAGAGTCAGCTATCGCTATAACTCGTTCATTGCGCATGCGCGCATTCACGAGTTAAAAAGCATAGTTTGATGCTAATCCCTTAAGTTGGTAACGCTTTTCTGGAAGTTTTCCTCATATAATTTCTTTAATTTGGATTGTTGAACTCACAAAAGCTGCCACTCTTCTGGAAATGGTGCTGATTTGATAGTAACATGACAACTGCCAACTGCATATTTATCCAGAAAGCAACCAATAATATTAGAGATGCAGCAAACCCCATTTGGCATGAAATTTTTAAATTAAGTTAAAATAACTTTACACAGTATTGTCCACTAATAAATTTAAGTGAGCAAATATATTAATCTGGAAAGAAACAGCTGAGTCCTACCTGAGTAACTAGTTTCTTCCAGTCCTGGTCCTGCAGGTGTATTATCCTCTGCACTATCTTCTAATTTGATGATTATGAAAGTGAATTTGCAGTTCTGTATATATACCTTCTCAGTATGATGACACAACTATGTTTAACATTGTTGTAAGAAATATCAATTATATGATTGCTCAGCAAAATTTGTGATTCCTCCACAAAAGCTAAAGACTGCGTCCATATAAGGGCATAATTTGGAGAGATAGCCGAGAGAAATGGAATTTTCTGAGTGGTTGAATAGATGTGTTTTAAAATGCACCTGTCGTGGAAATCACCTAAACTGTGACTTGAGATTGAGTAAGGAGAATTTTATTCCAAGAAATCGAATGACATTTTACTCTTTTCCAGTGGCAATGATGATGAATCGTGAACTCGGTTGAAAGTTATTGAAAAGAAATCACTTCAGAAGAGGAAGTAGAGCCTATTAAATTGACATCTAGCTATATGATGATATGTGTGACTAGTTGTTAACTTTTAAGGCAGTTATAGACGTTAAATTCTCCTTATATGGTTTTGTTGCCAATCTTTGGTTATAAGCAAACAATGGAGAAAGATTTCACACTATAATGCGTTATTTTCTTGCTTGTGTACGTGTGAAGATACACTTTTCCTGACTGACGTACCAAATGATCATTGTTGATGACAGGTTTGTCAGGTTTTTTGGGCAGCAAATTAAGCAGCATCAGCCATACTTTTAGAACGGTAATGAATGTTGTTATAAGGCCTAACTTATATAATTACATTTACATTTAAAAACCCAGTACCAACAGATATATATATGCTCAAATATTTGCACTTATTTATACCCTCCGAAAAGTCTGCCTAACTTGTTACCAAATTGCAGGTTTTCAGAGCACAACATATCCAGTCGTTTTAAATCAAAATTTAGAACATATTAAGGTATCAAGGCGTAAGCCTACGTGAAATAATGCATTTTGTTGAGTTTTACTAACACTGCGAAGCAAAACGATCTAGTAAGCGCCAATTTTTGACTGAACGTAAACATTACCTTATAAGGCAACGATGCTTTCACCTTTTCGTGACATCATTCATGGCTGTAAGCCATCACGTAATCATAAAATAGCTGGAAAATAGCTATGTATCGCACGCGTTTATAGTTGGCACATTTGCTCTTGTTGTTTATTTATTTATTTATTTTGAAGATTAAAGGGAACAGGCGCTTGGAACAGGGAAGTGCGACAACCATAAATTAAATTAAATGCAAATTTGGCGCGCGATGAAGGCAACGAAAGGTTATCGTACCTTCTTTCACTTCTAACAACATTCCTTAAACCATCGTTATGAGATACAATGAAATTACACAACAGCTTGTTATTTCTTAGTTAAATTACACAAATCATTGCGACCTCAAGTCCTGACTCGCGAACCGCTACACAGAATAACACCATGCATCGACGGCGTGACGAAGCAAATAGCGTGACATCGAAGTGAAAATACGTCAGTGGCGTGACAAAATAATCTATACCGAGAAAATCACGAGATAATCAGCGGGTTGATATCAGCACTGTTATAGTTTCAGCAGCTTTCTGAGCATTCCCTCAACATGTCGTGCTTGATTTTTCCTTGCTTACTCTTGTTCATCTTCGTCCGTTGCGGTCGGTGCCTTCAAACCGAGATGTTTTACAAGTTCCGCGAGCTTGTTCATCGGCATCAGTATTCGCTTCACGCGCGAAATGACCCAATCGAGGAACACACGATCGAGCAACCACTGGACCACTTTGAAGTTGAACAGGAACAAGCTACGTTTAAACAGCGTTATTGGGTTAATGCTAAATACTGGAGGAAGCCTAACGGCCGGTTTTCTTGTACATGGAATTCTTAGGCCACGTGCCAAAATGTATGCATGGATTGATTCCTCTCTGAATCCATTGCCTTATGTTACTTTGCAGAATCTGTATTTGTTGTTAAAGATCTTGGAGTACAGTTTACCAGATCTGGAGCATTTGGAGTACAGATGAGCCAATTTATTGAACAGCACAGCGTTGATGACATACTCATCACTGAAGTCGTAACCATGGTATCTGTTAATGTGCTCCTTTTTCGTTTTGGTACAATTTCTTGGTAAACGTTGTAGCTACATGTAGCAGTTAGCCATGCTAGTTTACCAAATAAAATATGATTATTTTGTTCTTTTTCACAGCATCAAGTGCTGTTTTATTTGATGTTGTTGATCAGTGATGGCACACAGGACGACACATCCGAAAAAAATCAACAACTTCTCCCCCTTTTCACGGTAAAACTATTAATAAAAAGATGAATGTGCTTTCAATTGTGTAGTATTATTCATTTGTCACAAGAGTTTATCATCTTAGATATACTGCTGCATTTTAAATGAATTTTTAATTTTCACATGTTTTATTCCAGTCATCAACACCATGTCTGGAAACCATCACGCCAATTTATCATGGCATTCAGCAGATACTCGGAATTCAAAAGATGAAGTTGTGAAGAAATGGTATCTCAAAGAACATTTTACCATGTGTAAATTGAATGTTACAGACAAATTAAGGAAGCGAACTTGCCATGTTGAAAGCCTGGAAACTGAGGTAGTTGTTAGAAAAGATTTGTAGCTGGTAAGATTATTGGTCCTGTTTTCCAACAGCAGTAAAATACTTGACAGGGACTTTGAAGCACTGGCTGATGACCAGGTAGAGAGTGAAAGAGTACGCTTAAAAAAATTAAAAAATAAAAGCCCCCCAGATGCCAAAACATGTTTTATAAACTGAAAAATTTCATACGATTATTTATTTATCATTTCCTTAGAATAAATATATATGCCCAGGGCTTATGTTCAGAATTTTGTGGTATATAAGGAGGTAGACACACAGTAGGTAGTAAAAATTAATTTCTTGTGCTTGTATTTAAACAAAGTGTTTTGTTTAGGTTGAAGTATCTCTTAAAATATTAATTAAACAAACAATGTTTTGGTTATAGTTATAACTTGCTGGATAGGCGCAGTTTTGTGTAGCTGTTAAAATATTGAATAAACATAAGTTTACATTACCACATACTAAAAATAAAAGACAGTATTACTATATGAAAACTGAACTTCCACTTTTCAAGTTACTGTTATGTGATGTAATTAATTTAACCTTATTATATCTAGACCAGTTGTTCAAAGCCCGATAAAGCCAATCCCGAATTAACATGAACTCTGGTGCAAGTTTAATTAATAATCAATAAAGATTCTCCGAAAAGATTTTTGTCGCTCAGTTTAGCCTTTGACTTAGACTTAGCTTAAAATCAGCCTTTTAAAACAATTTAAACGAGCAAGATGAAAGCCTTGATTAAATTTTTGTCGTGGATTAGCATTAATCAGTTTTTGAACAACTCGGTCCAGGGTTGTTTTATTGTCTTCTTGGGCTGGTTTACTTTATTTCAAAATAGGATTTTCCATTTCCTGAAAAAATGGCCAATCAAAAATTGGCTGCCATAGTAACACCAAAGTCAATAAACACTAACCAACCACATCAAATTGTTCCCAGATAAATTTCTGAAAAGTCACCAAGTTTCATGATGTTTGTGCAAATATTAAAAAAGTTATTGTGGTTCAATTCCCCCCCCCCCCCCACCCACCCAGTCTAGATAGGGTAAAGTAGTGTTGCTTCTTTTGCAACATCACAGTGTTTTAACACTAAATGAGTTCTGATGACATTGTTCAGAGTTCATAAAAATTGTAGGAGTTATTGCCTCAAACATTCATCACTGAATGGTAACAGAATCACTGTCTGTCTTTTCTCTTTAGCTCTTTCACCATTTCTTGGAAATTGAAATCCTCTTCATCATGGTATTCAAAGTATTTTACTCCTTTGAACTCTGCCTTAAGACGTTTGTTTGAACTTGCGTAAACCATCTTGTCCCAAACACTGATGTTATCAGGGCACCTGCAAAAAACAGCATCATTTAATTTGAAATCCTTTTTGTCAGACATGGCTTTAACTTTGTGTTTCAGGGAGAAATCCTAAAGAGTGACCATACAAATGAAAGTTTCTGAGTAGACTCCCCTGGGGTACATGTACATATGGTTCTCATGCCATACAAGGTGATTCTAACTTTCGAGTCTGTCAAAGAAATCCTGATGTGTGACTATTCAAATAAAAGTTAAATTGATTTAAGTTAAGTACCTTTCCTTAAGTCTGAGTACCATTCAGACAAATAAAAATATATAATTTAAGCAGTGCTGTGTTGCTGTTTATTATGCTGGGCTTGCAAATACATATTAACAGGAAATTACAGCCAATCTCATAAAAAAGAGACTCTGGAACTAAGTAATTAACCTTATTAATATTAATACAATAAATACAGTATACAATAATTAATAAATGACATGCTACCAACTGGGGGTAGGGGGGGGGGGGGCATTTCATTCTCATGTAGACTATGTATCATTTTCATTAATTGTTATTTTTGATCTCTTTTAAAGAGTTAAAAGCCAGTGGAGTTGTGTGAGTTAAGAGCAGCTCTGCTTGCTTTGCAATAATTAATATATATATTTTTCCAAAGCGTAAAAATTACGTACCAGAAAATGTATCCAACCACGTCCTTCATGAAACCACTCTTACGCTGAAACCTAACATCAAAGATAATGTAACAAGGTTCGCCAAGGCTGAGAATGTCCTGCTTCATTTGGTTGAAAACCTTTTCATTTGTTTCCTGGGTGTGGTCAGGAAGTGGGTCAGCAGACTTTTCTAAGACAATCTCTTTTCTGTCCTTTATCTTCATGATTGCAAAGGCATGCTCTTGCTTGGTCTTGATAGCAGTAAAAGTGGATTTGCATTCATCTGTCACTGGAAACTGAAACATTAGACAAAAATATCAATGTTAACCATATTTCATCTGTGTATAATGCATGCTTTTTTCCATGAAATGGTTAAATATAACATGAAAATTAAATGTTAAAATTAACCCTCCACCTTGGTCCTCTCTTTTCTTGAAAGTCAGAGATCACAAGATTTCAGTTTTGCAAATTTACCAGTTTGGTTTTCCTACCTGGGGACTTTGCAGAAAGAAACTTACATGTACGTCACAAATTGCAACCAAGGATTTAATATCAAAAAAACTGTTAAAAATTCAGCTTGTGGCTTAGCTAGCTGGAAAGGAATTGAGTTGAAACAGTGGTATTTCTTCATCCATTTGGCCGTGCTGCCTGTTTGTACTCCTCATGGCAAATTATGGAATCTACCACCAAAACTGACCGAATTTAATCTAACTGATTTATAACCAGCTGTAATGAAAACATGCACTGTGATGTCCAGTATAATAATTAGCAAACAGATATAATGTTATCCAAAAAATGTTAATCTGCTACTCACCATTTTGGTATGAACTTTCTGATTCTGTAAAAAGATTAAGGCCAACATTAATTAAATGTCAATCTTTTAGCAATTATGTTAACAAATCATCATTATTGATTAATACAATGTGAAGTGCAAATGTTAACTTCATCATTTTTCCTTTTTACAAAAAAGAAACCGATAACAGCTAACAGCTTTTAAAAGTTGACCTAACCCCTTCACATTTGTTAATATGGCAGTAGCGAGGAGAAGTTGTGGAAAAATAAACTTGAGGTTCTTTTTCCACAACTTCTCCTTGCTACTGCTTTTAATATAATTTAACAAATGTTAAGGGTTAGGTCAACTCTTAAAAGCTGTTATCGGCACAGCTTTTTAATTGATTAACCCTTAAAATTAAAAGGATAGTTTGATGCTAATCACTGAAGTTGGTAACGGTTTTCTGAACGTTTTCCTCAAATTTCTTTAACTTGGATTGTTGAACTCGCAAAAGCTGCCACTCTTCTGCAAATGGTGCTGACAACTGTCAACTGCATATTTATTCCGAAAGCAACCAAGAGATGCAGCAAACCCCATATTTGGCATGAAATTTTTAAATTAAGTAATATTAAAATAACTTTACACAATATTGTCCACTAATAAATTTAAGTGAGCAAATGTATTAATCTGGAAAGAAACAGCTGATCCCTACCTGAGTAATTTGTTTCTTCCAGTCCTGGTCCTGCAGGTGTATTCTCGTCTGCACTATCTTATAATTTGATAATGAAAGTGAATTTGCAGTTCTGTATATATACCCTCTCAGTATGATGACACGACTATGTTTAACATTGTTGTAAGAAATATTAATCATATGATTGCTCAGCAAAATTTGTGATTCCTCCACAAAAGTTAAAGACTGCGTCCATATAAGGGCATAATTTGGAGAGATAGCCGAGAGAAATGGAATTTTCTGACTGGTTGAATAGATGTGTTTTAAATTATGCACCTGTCATGGAAATCACCTAAACTGTGACTTGAGATTGAGTAAGGAGAATTTTATTTCAAGAAATCGAATGACATCTTACTCTCTTCCAGTGGCAATGATCATGAATCGTGAACTTAAGTTATTGAAAAGAAATCACTTCACAAGAGGAAGTAGAGCCTATAATTGACATCTAGCCATATGATATGTGTGACTAGTTGTTAACTTTAAAGGCAGTTATAGACCTTAAATTCTCCTTATATGGTTTCGTTGAAAATCTTCAGTTATAAGCAAACAATGGAGAAGGATTTTACACTGTAAACGCGTTATTTCCTAGCTCGTGTACGTGTAAAGATACACTTTTCCTGATTGACGTTCAAAATGATCATTGTTGATGACAGGTTTGTCAGCTTTTGAGCAGATTAAGCAGCATCAGCCATACTTTTAGAACGGTAATGAATGTTGTTATAAGGCCTAACTTATATAATTACATTTACATTTAAAAACCCAGTACCAACAAATATATATGCTCAAATATTCGCACTTATTTGTACCCTCCGAAAAGTCTGCCTAACTTGTTACCAAATGGCAGGTTTTCAGACCACAACATATCCAGTCGTTTTAAATCAAAATTAAGAACATATTAAGGTATTAAGGCGTAAGCCTACGTGAAATAATGCATTTTGTTGAGTTTTACTAACACTGCGAAGCAAAACGATCTAGTAAGCGCCAATTTTTGACTGAACGTAAACATTACCTTATAAGGCAAAGATGCTTTCACCTTTTCGTGACATCATTCACGGCTGTAAGCCATCACGTAATCATAAAATAGCTGGAAAATAGCTATGTATCGCACGCGTTTATAGTTGGTGCGTTTGCCCTTGTTGTTTATTTATTTATTTATTTTGAAGATTAAAGGGAACAGGCGCTTAGAACAGGGAAGTGCGACAACCATAATTTAAATTAAATGCGAATTTCGCGCGCGATGAAGGCAGCGAAAGGGTATCGTACCTTCTTTCACTTCTAACAACATTCCTTAAACCATCGTTATGAGATACAATGAAATTACACAACAGCTTGTTATTTCTTAGTTAAATTACACAAAGCGTTGCGACCTCAAGTCCTGACTCGCGAACCGCCACACAGAAAAACACCATGGCATGCATCCACGGCGTGACGAAGCAAATAGCGTGACATCGAAGTGAAAATATTTATTAAGTGGCGTGACAAAATAATCCATACCTAGAAAATCAGGAGATGATCAGCGGGTTGATATCAGCACTGTTATAGTTCAAGCTGCTTTCTGAGCTTTTCCAAAACATGTCGCGGTTGATTTTTCCTTGCTTACTCTTCTTAATCTTCGTCCATTACGGTTGGTGCCTACCAACTGAAATGTTTTACAAGTTCCGCGAGCTTGTTCATCGGCATCAGTATTCGCTTCACGCCGAAATGACCCAATCGAGGAACACACGATCGAGCAACCACTGGACCACTTTGAAGTTGAACAGGAACAAGCTACGGTTAAACAGCGTTATTGGGTGAATGCTAAGTACTGGAGGAAGCCTAACGGACCGGTTTTCTTGTACATAGAATTCTTAGGCCACGTGCCAAAATGTATGCATGGATTGATTCCATGCAATTGGACTGGATCCCCGGGGGGGGGGGGGGGTACTCCAAAAACAAATTGGGTAGGGGTGTGCGGCCCGCTCCCCAAAACCGTTACCCTATTTATGACCAAAATCTGCGATTTTCCCTATCCTTTTTATGACCCAAAGTAGCGTCTAAAAAAAAAATCGAACCCAGGACTAGAGTGCAAAAATCTATACCCTATTTATTACCAAAATGGCAGCAAAATGGCTAAAAGCGACACCCTATTTATGACCAAAAGTGCCAAAAAACCATAGCATTTGCAGGCGCCGCACATACCTATATAGCCCATATAAGGGAGTACCCCCCTACCCCCCTTCCCCTGGGACTGGATCTCACATCTTTAATTGTACACATTGATGTAGCTGATGAAAATGTCATTATGATTTCTGGTCAGGATTGTACATTTAAATGTGTAACTCTCTGAATCCATTGTCTTATCTTACTTTGCAGAGTCTGTATTTGTTGTTAAAGATCTTCTTGGAGTACAGTTTACCAGATCTAGAGCATTTGGAGTACAGATGAGCCAATTTATTGAACAGCACAGAGTTGTTGATGTACTCATCACTAAAGTCGTAACCATGGTATCTGTTAATATGCTCCTTTTTCGTTTTGGTACAATTTCGGATGACACATTCGAAAAAAAAACCAACAACTTCTCCCCCTTTTTACCGTAAAACTATTAATAAAAAGATAAATGTGCTTTCAAAAATTGTGTAATATTATTTATTTGTCACAAGAGTTTATCGTCTTAGATACACTGCTGCATTTTAAATGAATTTTTAATTTTAACATAATTATTTTATTTCAGTCATTAACACCATGTCTGGAGACCATCACGCCAATTTATCATGGCATTCAGCAGATACTCGGAATTCAAAAGATGAAGTTGTGAAGAAATGGTATCTCAAAGAACATTTTACCATGTGTAAATTGAATGTTACAGACAAATTAAGGAAGCGAACTTGCCATGTTGAAAGCCTGAAAACTGAGGTAGTTGGTAGAAAAGATTTGTAGCTGGTAAGATTATTGGTCCTGTTTTCCAACAGCAGTAAAATACTTGACAGGGACTTTGAAGCACTGGCTGATGACCAGGTAGAGAGTGAAAGAGT
The DNA here is from genome assembly GCF_977016875.1 of Pavona decussata. NCBI lineage: Eukaryota > Metazoa > Cnidaria > Anthozoa > Scleractinia > Agariciidae > Pavona > Pavona decussata. The sequence continues at coordinate 3,730,499 of NW_028145484.1, read as the reverse complement.
ACGCTTAGAAAAATTAAAAAAAAAAAAGCCCCCCAGATGCCAAAACATGTTTTATAAACTGAAACATTTCATATGATTATTTATTTATTATTTCCTTAGAATAAATATATATGCCCAGGGCTTATGTTCAGAATTTTGTGGTATATAAGGAGGTAGACACACAGAAGGTAGTAAAAATTAATTTATTGTGCTTGTATTTAAACAAAGTGTTTTGTTTAGGTTGAAGTATCTCGTAAAATATTAATTAAACAATGTTTTGCTTATAGTTATAATTTGCTGGACAGGTGCAGTTTTGTGTAGCTGTTAAAATATTGAATAAATATAAGTTTACATTACCACACATTAAAATTAAAAGACAGTATATGAAAACTGAACTTCCACTTTTCAAGTTACCGTATGCGATGCAATTAATTTAACCCCATTACATCTAGACCAGTTGTCCAAAGCCCGATGAAACCAATCCCGGATTAACATGAACTCTGATGCAAGTTTAATTAATAATCAGTTTTGCCTTTGACTTTTCTTAACCTTTAGCTTGAAATCAGCCTTTTAAAACAGTTTAAATGAGCAAGATGAAAAAGTCGATTAACTTTTTATCGTGGATTAGCGTTAATCACTTTTGAACAACCAGGTCCAGGGTTTTTTTTTTTTGTTGTCTTTTGTAATAGGGCTGGTGGACGGGGGAGGTCTGTAACTCAGCGACTATAATAATTTAAATTAAATAGCTATGACAATGACACTTGGAGGATAAATGGTATGTCCTAAGATGTTTCCTTTGAGATCCACAATGAGAAGCGATAACATCATATTATGTGGTAATTGCATCATGATTACCAAATGGTGGCCCTCTGGGATTTGCCATCTTGAATTTCTGGATTTCCCCAAAACTCCAGGAAAGTGCCAAAATTGTAAAGTAAACAAAAGTAATCAAAAGCACTAAAATAACACTTATAATTAATATGAGATAAATACATAAATTAAAGGTACTGTAAGGAAAGCAATTATTTTTTCTTTATCTCAAAATAGGATTTTCTATTTTCTGAAAAAATGGCCAGTCAAAAATTGGTTGCCATGGTAGCACCAAAGTTGATAAACACTAACCAACCACATCAAACTGTTCCCAGATAACTGTCTGAAATAGTCACCAAGTTTCTTGGTGTTTGTGCAAATATTAAAAAAGTTATTGTGGTTCAATTCCCCCCCACCCCCACCCACCCAGTCTAGATAGGGTAAAGTAGTGTTTTTTCTTTTGCAACATCACAGAGTTTTAACACTAAGTGAGTTCTGATGACATTGTTCAGAGTTCATAAAAATTTTCAGGAGTTAATTAAATGCCTCAAAAATTCCCCACTGAATGGTAACAGAATCACTGTCTGTCTTTTCCCTTTAGCTCTTTCACCATTTCTTGGAAATTGAAATCCTCTTCATCATGGTATTCAAAGTATCTTACTCCTTTGAACTCTGCCTTAACACGTTTGTTTGAACTTGCGTAAACCATCTTGTCCCAAACGCTGATGTTATCAGGGCACCTGCAAAAACCATTCTCATTTAATTTGAAATCCTTTTTGTGAAACATGGCTTTAACTTTGTGTTTAAGGGAGAAATCCTAAAGAGTGACCATGCATGCAAATGAAAGTTTCTGAGTAGACTTCCCTGGGGTACATATGGTTATCATGCCATGCAAGGTGATTCTAACTTTTGAGTCTGTCGAAGAAATCCTGATGTGTGACCATTCAAATAAAAGATAAATTGATTTAAGTTATAAGTACCTTTCCTGTAGGTGGGTTGCAGTTAAGTCTGAGAACCGGCCATTCAGACAAATAAAAATATATAATTTTAAGCAGTGCTGTGTTGCTGGTTATTATGCTGGGCTTGCAAAAACATAACAGGAAATAGTCAATCCCATAAAAAAGAGACTCTAGAACTAAGTTACCTTATTAATATTAATACAGTAAATATACAATAATTAATAAATAACATGCTACCAACTTGCGGGGAAGGGGGGGGGGGGGGCATTCCATCCTGATGTGGATTGGAACTGAGTGTCATTTTCATTAATTTTTATTTTCTCAGCAGATCTCTTTAAAAGAGTTAAAAAAACATAATTTTTTTTGACAATGCATAATAATATTACATACCAGAAAATGTATCCTACCACATCCTTCATGAAACCACTCTTACGCTGAAACCTAACATCAAAGATAATGTAACAAGGTTCGCCAAGGTTAAGAATGTCCTCTTTCATTTGGTTGAAAACCTTTTCATTTGTTTCCTGGGTGTGGTCAGGAAGTGGGTCAGCAGACTTCTCTAAGACAATCTCTTTTCTGTCCTTTATCTTCATGATTGCAAAGGCATGCTCTTGCTTGGTCTTGATAGCAGTAAAAGTGGATTTGCATTCATCTGTCACTGGAAACTAAAAAATTTGAACAAAGATATCAATGTTAACTGTATTTACCTGTGTAAAATGCGCATTTTTTCCATGAAATTAACCTCACAATTTCCGGTGCATATTAAACATGGATCAAATGGTTAAATATAACATGAAAATTAAATGGTAAAATTAACCCTCCGCCTTGGTCTCCTATCCTCTTGAAAGTCAGAGATCACACGATTTCAGTTTTGCCAATTTACCAGTCTGGTATTACCACCTGGGGACTTTGCAGAAAGAAACTTCATATCTAGATCACAAATTGAACCAAGGATTTAAAATCAAGAAAACTGTTAGAAATTCAGCTAGTGGTTGAACTAGCTGGAAAGGACTTGAGGTGAACCAGTGGCATTTCTTCATCAATTTGGCCGTGCTGCCTGTCTGTACTCCTCATGACAAATTATAGAATCTTAACCCAAGACTGACTGAATTTAATCTAACTGATTTATAAGCAGCTGTGATTAAAACGTGCATTGTTATGTCCAGTGTAATTAGCATCCAGATATAATTTTATTCAAAAAATGTTAATCTGCTACTCACCATTTTGGTATGAACTTTCTGATTCTGTAAAAAGATTAAGGCCAACATTAATTTAATTTTAATTTGTCAGCAATTATATTAACAAATCATCATTTGATTAATACGATGTGAAGTATTGCAAAAGTGCGTCACTCGTTTCCCGTTTTACAAAAAAAAAAAAAACCGACAACAACTGCAGCTTTTAAAAGTTGACCTAACCCTTAACATTAATTTTGTTAATATAGCAGTAGCGAGGAGAAGTTGTGGAAAATTCTAATTGATTAACCCTTAAAAATTAAAAGGATGGTTTGATGCTAATCATTTAAGTTGGTAATGGTTTCCTGAAAGTTTTCCTCAAATTCCTTTAATTTGGATTGTTGAACTCGCAAAAGCTGCCACTCTTCAGCAAATGGTGCTGGTTTGATAGTAACATGACAACTGTCAACTGCATATTTATCCAGAAATTAGCAACCAAGAGATGCAGCAAACCCCAGTTGGCATGAAATTTTTAAATTAAGTTATTAAAGTAACAGTATTGTCCACTAATAAATTTAAGTGAGCAAATATATTAACCTGGAAAGAAACAGCTGAGCCCTACCTGAGTAATTTGTTTCTTCCAGTCCTGGTCCTGCAGGTGTATTCTCGTCTGCACTATCTTCTAATTTGATAATGAAAGTGAATTTGCAGTTCTGTATATATACCTTCTCAGTATGATGACACGACTATGTTTAACATTGTTGTAAGAAATATTAATTATATGATTGCTCAGCAAAATTTGTGATTCCTCCACAAACGTTAAAGACTGCATCCATATAAGGGCATAATTTGGAGAGATAGCCAAGAGAAATGAAATTTTCTGACTGGTTGAATAGATGTGTTTTAAAATGCACCTGTCATGGAAATCACCTAAACTCACAGTGACTTGAGATTGAGTAAGGAGAATTTTATTCCAAGAAATCGAATGACATCTGACTCTTTTCCAGTGGCAATGATCATGAACCGTGAACTTAAGTTATTGAAAAGAAATCACTTCACAAGAGGAAGAAGAACCAGCCATTATCAATTGATCATGACATCTAGCCATATGATGTGTGTGAATTTGTCAACCGTTTAAGGCAGTTAAAGACTTTAAATTCTCCTTATATGGTTTCGTTGAAAATATTCAGTTATAAACAAACAATGGAGAAAGATTTCACACAATAAATACGTTATTTCCTAGCTCGTAAACGTGTGAAGATACACTTTTCCTGACTGACGTACAAAATGATCATTGTTGATGACAGCTGGTTTGTCAGGTTTTGAGAAAATTAGGCAGCATCAGCCATACGCTTAGAACGGTAATGAATGTTGTTATAAGGCCTAACTGATATAATTACACTTACATTTAAAAACCCAGTACCAACAAATATATATGCTTAAATATTGGCACTTATTTATACCCTCCGAAAAGTCTGCCTAACTTGTTACTAAATTGCAGTTTTTCAGACCACAACATATATCCAGTCGTTTTAAACCAAAATCTTGAACATATTAAGGTATTAAGGCGTAAGTCTACGTGAAATAATGTATTTTGTTGAGTTCTACCAAAAACGATGTTGAAAGCGCCAATTTTTGACCGACCGTAAACATTACCTTATAAGGCAACGATGCGTTCACCTGTTCGTGACATTCATGGCTACGTTCAAGCCATCATCAACGCACGTACGTAAATAAAATAGCTATGTATCGTACGCGTTTATAGTTGGTGCATTTGCCCTTGTTGTTTATTTATTTATTTTGAAGATTAAAGGGAACAGGCGCTTGGAACAGGGAAGTGCGACAACCATAAATTAAATTAAATGCAAATTTGGCGCGCGATGAAGGCTGCAGCTAGCCAAAGCTCCGTAAAAACTAAAATCTTACTTTAAGGGCCTCTTCATATGATCCCGGTTGACCGGGCTAGCCCGCTTACCGAGATCTCGCCTCATTCCTATTTCTTTTGTAAAAAATTCGATGTGTTCATATGAGAAGGCGGGCCAGCCCGGTTACCGAGATCTCGGTTTCAGCGACCGAGATCTCGGGAGTCCGGGACGAAAATTTTCTCATATGAACACGGTATCCCGGTTACCGGGATGAAGTCTATAACCAAACATTCACGTCTTAGAACGGATATATTTGATTATTACGGCTCATTTCTGAGATGTTCTAGTTCAAAATAATTCCTTTTCGTAGTAGAGATAAAGATATAATAATTTTGAGGTTTGTAGAGCCGATAAAAATGAAAAATTCTTGCCGGGCTTGTTCGTTAAATGTCACGCTCGATTGACCGCGTCACCACTTTTCATCTCGGTAACCGAGATGAAATTTCCCATATGAACGGACTGCAAAATTCATCCCGCTTACCGAGCCATCCCGGTAACCGGGATCATATGAAGAGGCCCTAAGACGTTTTTTACACTTAATTCTGGTGCTGTGGTAAGACAGCGCGTAAATCTCATTTGAAGACGATTTATCTTAGGATAAGACGACTTTCTTCTTATTTATACGATGATGGCGTCTTAGATTAAGATGATTTTTTCTTAGATTCAAAGTGCTGTGGTAAGTCATATTTTCATCTTAACTCAAGATTTGAACAATCTTATTCTAGATGCTTTAGAATCTCAATTTAAGTTTCGAAGCAAGGAAGAAATCCTCAATCTAACTGCAACGGTCACTATTAAGCCTACATTCAAAAACAGGGAGCGTTTAATACTGTTAAGCTTGAACATGATACATGCAGCAATGAAAACACAACAAATTTCAATCCATAGTACTTTATTAAAACCAAATCTGAAATGACACAACTTATACAAATCCGCTTACCGTAAATTCGCAGGAAAACAGGTCTGGCCGCGGCATTTTAGATACTGTTTTGTTGGTCTTAAAAGTCCCGTAAATTATAAACTTTGCATTGCAGATTGTCTGAATTGTCACTACATTCATTCCTTTGATCGGCGACGCAGCAGAATTGCAGGACTCATCTTGGTTTTCAAAAAACAGGCGGTTTAGAAAGCGACAGTAATTTCTTCATTCCATTTTCATTCCGCTGAGTGTGCAGTGCATGCTGTTAAGTTCGTGTATAGTTACAACGTTTAGCCGAGGCTTTAGACCGTATTTGATGTCCAGATGTCTTCTCATTTGAATATTGAAGTTGTTGTCTCGAAATTCTTGTAAATTCTCCACTCTCCGCTGCTTGAAAAATATTAACGGCTTGTTTTAAGTCTGAACAAGGTGAGAGTTTGCGATGGATCAAAGCTCCAGACTCCAGCCCAGACTCCGTGTCTGCAGAGTTTGGATCAAAATCAACCAATCAGAAGAGAAGTCCTGTTCCCTATGAGGTCTGCATTTTTTTAATGAACCAATCAGGAAGGGCATTCCAAAATTTGGATCCTTTTGTGTTGGAATTTTCTATTTCTTCCAAGTTAGCCTTTTTTTATTTATTTTATTTTTACCGAGACTAAAATGGTGAGAGTAGAGATCGGCGTATTAAATCGCCGATATCTGGCATTTCAGATATCGGCGATTAAATTCGCCAAATGTGCCCGTTCCCGCGATTTTTTTTACGCTCATCGCTGCGAATTGCCAGTAAAGTCAATCAGTCAGGTTGGGCGGGTTTATCGCCAATCTCGTACCCAGAGTCTTCAGGCTTTTTGGTCAGCGGGGCAACGCCGGGAAGACTCTGGGGACATCAAAAAAATTCAATTTTTTTGATTGGCTGTTCCGAAACGGTTTCCATTGTTTTACCGCAGAAATCCTGCGGTAATAAAATTCGATGTCCCCAGAGTCTTCCCGGCGTTGCCCCGCTGACCAAAAAGCCTGAAGACTCTGGGTACGAGATTGGTTTATCGCATGAACAACGCCGCGATCGGCGAAAAAAAATCGCCAGGTGTGTCCGCAGCAATCGGTGGCGAAAATCACTTGCGATTTCCGCTGGCGATCCTGGCGGTATTGTAGGCGCGCGTGAAATAATTTTTTTTTGGCGGCGGAGCTGCTAGAAGCGAGCGGCGAAGCCACGAGAAATACAAGAAATGTAATTTAATGTCCCCCTGTCCATTCTCCTCTCGCTTTTAGCGGCTCACGCGCGCCTACAATACCGCCAGCTACGCAGGCTACTGGCGATCAAATTCGCTGCGATCGTCGTATAAAATGCCAGGTGTGTCGCCAGCTTAAGGCGTATTGCATCTTACGTAGGATGGCAGTATCTTATAGCCTCCTTAGGCGTCTTAAAATTTCCACAAGACCAAAAAACGTCTTAAAATAAGGACCCCATCGACTCAGATTAATATAATTAAGACTGGTCTTTCTTAAAGTAAGATGCCTCAATGTTGATTAAGATAAGCACTTGTCAAATGAAGACGATTTAAAGACAATATTTAAGACGATCTTTTATCTTATATACTAACTGAGACTCCGATAGTCTTCATTTGAGATCTCCTGTGTTAAAATAAGATGATCACCGTCTCAATTTAATGTGGTGGTGGTCTTGCATAAGACGGGAAACGTAAGGTAAAATCTTAGTTTAAGATTTTAGTTTTTACGGAGAGGGTATCGTAACTTCTTTCACTTCTAACAACATTCCTTAAACCATCATTATGGGATACAATGAAATTACACAGCAGCTTGTTATTTCTTAGTTATTAAAATTACACAAAGCATCGCGACGTCAAGTCCTGACTAGCGAACCGCTACACAGAAAAACACCAAGCATCGACGGCGTGACGAAGCAAATAGCGTGACATTGAAGTAAAAAGATTAACATACGTCAAAGTGGCGTGACAAAATGATCTATACCGAGAAAATCACGAGATGATCAGCGGGTTGATATCAGCACTGTTATAGTTTCAGCTGCTTTCTGAGCATTCCCTAAACATGTCGCGCTTGATTTTCCCTTGCTTACTCTTCTTTATCTTCGTCCGTTGCGGTCGGTGCCTACAAACTGAGATGTTTTACAAGTTCCGCGAACTTGTTCATCGGCATCAGTATTCGCTTCATGCGCGAAATGACCCAATCGAGGAACACACGATCGAGCAACCACTGGACCACTTTGAAGTTGAACAGGAACAAGCTACGTTTAAACAGCGTTATTGGGTGAATGCTAAGTACTGGAGGAAGCCTAACGGCCCGGTTTTCCTGTACATCGGAGGAGAATTTGAGATGTCTGGGGGCTATATTGACTTTGGTATGTACCAGTAATTTACTTCCTTCCAGTTTCACTTTATCAACATGCGTCCTGCCTTTGAGAGTTACGAAGGGATAAAAGCGATAAGCGATACGACCCTGAAAATTGACGACATAGGACTTCCTAACAAGCGTCAAACGACTCAACTGGGTCGCTAAAATACAGCAGTTACACAATAACCAACACCAGAAGGGTGCATTTTACCACGTTAGCACTGTGTCTATTTGAAGGGACTTCTGACTCCCTCATTCCCAGAGGGAGTGGGGGGGGGGGGGGGGGTGTTCTCAGCAAGGTTTTTCACAGCGAGGCTCCACCTAAAGGCCCAAATCCTTCCCTTTTATCGTCGGTAGTGATTTCCCTTGTTTTCGCTTCCGCAAATGGGTTTGAGAAATATATATTTCAAGAAATCCACAAGCGCATTTGATAGCCGACGGATTCCTCTCCCCCCCCCCCCCCCCCCTCTCCCGCATCTCTCACTGTGCAAGACGCATGATATCTCCGTCATGCAATGACTTTGTTTAAAAAGTCATCTCTTACCCATTTTGTCGCTTCTCTTTTATTAGATAAATTTCGTCCTTTAGAAAATTTTGTTTCTCCTGGTTGAAAAAACTGAACAAATTGAGAATCTGTGACTACTTCCGTGTATGTTCCAAGTGAGTACGAGAGGCAAACGAAGGCCTGCTTCGTCTCCCCGGAAGCTATCGTTCGCCTCTTGCACTTGCTTGGAAAGGAAACGGACCACTTGTATGTTTTGTGACTCTATTTGTAACTGAAGGGAACTAGGATGTTTCATAAGCACAATTTACAACGTCGTGAACTGTAGTCTTGGTGCCAATGGATATTGTTTCAAATTCTTATGGGTGAAATTTTAAATCTATGAATTCGCGGCGTAGTCGATAGATCTTCCAGCTCAAACTCATCTGAGAATGTACTGTTCGATATATCACAGCTTCGAAGACCTGATATTGTTTGAAAAAATAAATTTGGCCGAACGAAACTTGCAGTGAAAAACGGAAGGATCGGGACGAGAAACCATTAAAAAAAGAAACGAAAAAAAAAAAAAGGACAGAAATAGGGTATTTACTCGAGCCCTCGGGACACCGTTACTGGTAACCTCCAGGTAAAATTTGTAGTATAACGTGACGACCTAAAATGATTCCCTTGTGCTGTCTATTCAGCCAATCAGAGCGCGTGTTAATTTAGTTTTTTTTTGTGAACATGTTTCAGGACACATTGTTGAACTAGCAGAAAAGTATGGTGGGTTAATCTTTGGTGTGGAGCATCGCTTCTATGGCTTAAGTACATTTGAAAACTGTTTGGAGACCGAAAACTTGCGGTACCTTTCTAGTCAACAAGCGTAAGTATTTACCAACTTTATTGCGTTTGATTTTTGTTCAACGAAAGGGGGTAGGCCCGTTAAACGATATGATTTTTAGGAGGGTGCCTGCTTTTCTTACTGCTTGTATGTTCTGCGTATCTCCCATTTGGTACGAAAAAGTATGTTTTATTAAGGACGGTGCCTCATAACTCAAAGTTAGTTTTGCACTGTTTATGACCATGCGCGCGAAAGGAAAAGCTTAGCAATGGTCATTGGAATCCAAAAAAGAAGATTGTAGGTAACCACGCATTTTTTTTTTTTTTGTTGTTGTTTTTTTTGGAGATAATTGAGCTGCATAGTTGTTTCTCTGAAAAATGCGTATTAACCTACTTTCTTCGATGTGGGTTTAAATAGCCCTTGCTAACCTTCTTTTCCCGTATAAATCGGGCATAATCCCCCCCCCCCCCCCCCCCACAAAAATAAAAGGAACACTCTCAATCGTAGTTGGTTTAGTGTGAACCGTCTGCTTTACATTTCTACGTTGACGCTTTTCAAATAAGTGCCGCTGTGGCACTTAAGTGCTTCAAATGACCGCTACGGCGCTTAAATACAGACCTTTTCAAAGCTGCATTTCCCATGCGCGTGAAGGTACCTTTGGAGTTGCGATTTGATTCGGTGCATTGATATTACCAACAACAACAACAATTCTTCTGCTGTGAAATATAACTAGTTTGTTTAATAACAGCTTGGCTGACCTGGCCGAATTTTGTGTCTTTGCCCGGAAATTCTACAACATGACCGACGAGAATAAGTGGATTGCATATGGAGGCTCCTACCCAGGATCCCTTGCGGCGTGGTTCAGACTCAAGGTAGGTACATGAGCCTATATCATCCGTTGTAACACTTTGCATGGCAATTGCGATCTCAAACTATATGAATCTACAATTAATCACATGAATTAATTAAAAGCTTGGCCAAATTGCTCGCAATTTAATGTGTGGATTTGCATCGCTTTTGAGCAAGTAAACAAGCGTTTTTCGCTTATTGACACCCCAACGCTACGAGGCGAAGTTTGGTTTCTCACTTGGCTGCATACAAGAGACTATTATGAAATTGGCGTTATGAGAGTCAACTTTCCTTGCTATGCCATGGGGGGGGGGGGGTAGCATGTGGGGGGGGGGGGGAAAGAAAATTGCGAGCAAATAATGAAGCGAGTGAATAAGAGAGAGAAGGCGAGAGAACTTTTGGCAATATAAACGGAGCAATGAACAAACAACTGAAACAATGGAGCGGCGTATGTGAAATATAGGTCCGGCTTCTAATAATTTTTTGTTCGCGCCAGTCTTGGCTGCTCGCCACTATTCTCCACCTGGCTACACATAAGGCTGCAAGAGCCGAAAGTACAATACTGTTGTCCTGGAGCCGATCAAAGTGTCCGTCTGGCCTAATATAATCGTGTTTCCCGTACTTGGTAGTTTATCATTGAGTTGTTACTGTTGTCATTTTGCTTCCCAAGACAAGAAATTTGGCTCTATTTTTTCCTATCTCGACACAACAGGTGATGGGAATATTGGGTGATAACTAGCCTAGTTTCCTATCCCGGGCAGTAGTAACTGCTGTATTTTCTACATGTTTCTGAAATCGGAGTCGAGCGCCAGCCGTCTGGGCGGCCGTGTTCATGCAGCTTCCACCCTGTGGGCTACCTGTGGCTTTGTTAAACGCCGACCGTGTAGGTATCCTGTGGCAGTGTTCCACTTTACCATTGACCAATGATTGTAAAGACATTCTGCAGAATCTCCGTCGAGAATGTTTTAAGGAGTTCTTCGTTCTTTCTTGTTACAGTATCCTCACCTGGTGTCGGCAGCAGTTGCATCTTCAGCTCCGGTTCAAGCCAAGACTGATTTCCAAGGATATAACAATGTAAGCCATAAATGACTCACCGTATCCTGTTATCCCTTCAAACGTTCCTAAGCCCTCTTGTGTACTGTTCGAGGGACAAGTCCCCGTAGCAAAAACCACCCTAGGGAGAAGGGGGTGGTGAACTTCAGCAACTATTCCAGGGTACTTAGCTCTTTAGGATATTCCATGCATGTTCTTTGGGGGAGCAGGGATGGCTGAGAGCACTCGCCTCTCACCAATGTGGCCCGGGTTCGATTCCCGGACTCGGCGTCATATGTGGGTTAAATTTGTTGTTAGTTCTCGTCCTTGCTCTGAGAGGTTTTCCCCCGGGTACTTCGGTTTTCCCCTCTCCTCAAAACCCAAAACTTCTAAATTCCAATTCGATCTGGAAAGTGTCCCCAATTAGTGCTCTGCACTAAATACATTGACCTTTAAATAAAGTGATTTTTTTTAAGTGCCCGCTTACACATGCGAGTTTTGAATCAACTTTCCTCGTACTTCACTTCAATTTTTCTCGCGGAAGTCTTCAACTCCAAATAGCACGGTCGTGTAAACCAGCTGCAATTTCAGTGAAATATCACTGTACGTTTTGGGAGAAATCCTGCAAATTTGCATCAAGTTTCAAACATGTTCGAAAACCTTGCGACATCGTGGCGATAACTCGCTCTCAAATCGCCGTTAGTTTACACACTCCATTTAAAACTACTTGAGCGCGATAAAAGTTGCATTCAGAAAGTGCGGCAAAAAAGCACAAAATTGCATGTGTAAAACGGGCCTTTTCAAGGATTAGTCCCAGCAACAATTCCCTGCGATTCGTCCCTTTGTGTGTGTCGACCTTGAGGGTATCTGGCGGCCCTTATAGTGGCCCAGATGAAACAATTATGTATCCAACCAACTCAGATAGCTTCTTACAGGATGCACTTGTCGGTTTGAGCCTTTCGTTGTTTTTTTAAAACGACGTTTTAGCAACAGCAATGATGATGAAACTTGAAGGCGAACAGAATATCCTTTTCTTTTCCTGTTTTAGAATTAAAATTGTAACGTTTTCTGACAATGACGTAGTTCTCATAAATTTGTTCAAATTGTATCGGTCTTGAAATTGCATTAAGACTTCGGGTTGAAGTACTGCCGAGTGACGCATTTTGTTTTGTTTTTTTCTTTTAGGTTGTTGCCAGTAGTTTCGCCTCAAAATTGGTTGGTGGATCTGACAAAGTAAGACTTCATTCCATTCTAGTGCACAGTCTTATCTAACAGTCTCAGTGCGAGACGCTTTATGGTTTGTTGGATCTCAGGGCACTGGTCATAACAAGTTTGTTCGAAGAGGACACCTTGTCTGGAGTAGGGGGGTTATCAAAGACACCACCTGTCTCATGAACATTACCAAAAGTTTCATTGGCTTTAAAATTTTAGTTGACATATAAAAATATTCAGCTAGCACGAGTCAGCATTGCTAGATAAAAAAAGGGAGGTTTGAACCTTATTGTCATTTTTTTCCTGCTGGATTAGGGTTAGGGGTGGCTATGCAAAAAATACACCATTTTGAGGTTGAGGACGGGGGATGCAGGCAGAGACCACCATCTGTTTTGTGGTTTGCTGGGTCCTGTTCGAGTATAGTAGTTTTGACCACTTCCTTTAACTTACATTGCATCTTGGCCAAAATATCACCGGGATGAAAGCTGGTCATAGGTCCCTCTGGCATCGGAAGCTCGTTAACCACTTTCTCTTTAGCTAGTCGTCGGAGCAAGGCGGTGGTTTTACCTTCCTCGAAGTCAAAGCCAAAGCATTTGGTCGTAAGTTCAAACGAATAGCACAGAGCGGTTTTCATTTTGAATGTCGTAAAATCAGAACGAGAAAAAGCCACTTTAACGCGAACAACATGTTGGCTAATCAGAACTCGAAGCAAATTCATGTAACCGGCGCCAAGCGCGGGAAAACGCGTACGAGCAAGTCATGGTTCCTTTTGGTTTTGTTTCTCATTGGTCGAGCGCGAGTTTCACTAACCAATCACAGAGCGCTGTAAAGCAAAACCAAATTACCCAGGTTGCCACTCAGTTGAAAACCACTCTATACTACAAATTTAGTTTTGTGTAGTGTATCTCCCTGTTTGAAGTTTCGCTGATTGTTTTAATGAATGCGATACGTCACCACCTTCACAAAAAAACAAACAAACAAACAACATAACTGCGCGCATACTTCCCACAAAGTAATCTATATTTTTCACTCCTTTCCAGTGTCGTGACAACATTAACAACGCGTTTGACTACGTGGATCAGCTGATTGCAAAGAACGAATTCGAAACATTGGAGCACAATTTTTCTTCTTGCTTTCATATCTCCAACCCAAATGACACCTGGCTTTTCACACAGACTCTTGCGAATATTTTTGACGGGATAGTTCAGTACAATGAACAATCTGGTGGATTCGACATTGCCTCGGTGTGTCAGTACATGAACGATATGTCCCAGACACCTTATGAAAATCTGGTCCTATTTTTTCAGGTAAAGAAATATTCCGTTTATTTTTTTTAAATCGCTTTTCTAGAAATATAGTAATAGAAATTTGTGATGGTGGCAACATTGACGGCGATGTTAGTGATGGTGATGGAAATGATGACGGTGATGATGAATATCATGGCAATGATAATGTTGATGTGGATGATGATGATGATGATAATGATGACGGTGATGATGATGGCGATGATGATGATGATGATGATGATGATGATGATGATGACGATGATGATGATGATGATGATGGTGATGGATGATGATGATGATGATAATGATGATGATGGTGATGAAAATGATAATGATGATGATGATGACGATGATGATGATGATCATGATGATAAGAATGATGATGACGATGATGATGATTATGATGATGATAATGATGATGATGGTGATGATGACGATGATGATGATGATGATGATGATGATGATGATGATGATGATAATGATGATGATGGTGATGATGATGATGGTGATGATGATGATGATGATAATGATGATGATGGTTGTGCTGGCGATTATTATTGTAATTTTGGATACTTTTTTGTCAGCGCTATCTCACTTTCATGAAGCTTCCATGTCTGAACACCAACTACACAAACTACCTGGAAACATTAAGAAACACTACCCAAGATCCAACGGGGGCAGCTATGATTCGCCAGTGGACCTATCAGACGTGCGCCCAGTTTGGATACTGTATGTATAATTTAATTGTTTAGATTTTCCAATGCTAATCCTGATCAATCAAATGCCTCCGGTTTCCTTGTCCCAGATACCACTCGCCATTCAAGGTGGCGACGAAAGGCACTTGGAAGACAGCTTCTCAAACTTATTAATAATTCAAAAGCCAAAGACAAAAGAAATCATTTACCGTGACGTGTTTGGATATCTGATGAAAAACTCCTCGTTTTGGCATCCTTAATTTCTCCTCCGAAATCAGTTTGTTTGAGAAGTTATATCAAACACTCGTCACAGTGTTTCATCAAAATATCAAAAACCTCTAAGTTCGTCAAAAATACTCTGCTACGCGTCGTATTTTCAACTCTCTTCTCGGTATTTGATATCAGCATCTGATGAAACATTGTGTCTCGTGTTTGACATATTACATTTAACATAGCCAGAAAACTTCCAAAAGCATTCTCAAACTCTTTGGCAATGCCTGCAGGAAAACAAATTAAAGGAAATGACTACCTTGAAGGAGGTTTGGAAATGTGATCCTAATTATCATCAAATTTGGTGAACGTTTGCTCTGAATTTCTTCAAGAATTATTACTAGTTTGAGAAGCTATATCAAACACTCGAAAGAATGTTTGATCCGATTTTCAAGCTCCTCAAAGTAGTTTAAAAAACCTGGCTGCGCCTCGTTTTTTCAACCGACTTCTCGGTGTTTGGAAATCGGATGAAACACTGCCGTAGAATTTAGGAGAAACTAATATTAGGCCGTCTAAATTAGACCTGAATATTTACATTTCTATGTAGTGTCAACAATCCCATGACGTAGAAATAGTAATAACAAGAGGCAGTGGGAGCCTGGGCCAGATTCAAGAAGCCCTCCTAAGTTAAGGAACGCAGCAGTGCGTACTTTTGCTACTGCGCGTACGTTCTGCGCATCTCACGATGGTCCGTGTAAAGGTGGTGCCCGCTTAGACAGAGGTAATTTTGCGCGGTTTAGAAGTACGCGGGAAAAGCAGATCTTGACAAGGGTTTGTGAGATCCGGAGAAAATTAGGGGTAACCATGCATTTTTCAGAGATAATTAAGCTTCAGAGTAAAAAGTAGCGAGATTAAATCATGACGTTTCGTTGACGGCATGTCATCATTATCCAATGCAAATTGTTATAAGTTCAGTATCGTTATATAAAGAAAGGAAGGATGGTGACATGTCGTCGCCTAAACGTCATGTTTTAATCTCGCTACTTTTTATTCTGAAATGTTTTTTGAAATCCTTCTTTATTAGAAATTAAGCTTCAATTTGGGAAAAAATTCCATACGTTGTTTTGTATTTTGGCACTTTTTCGAATTATTGTTGTTTAATTATCTCTTAAAAAATGCTTGGTTACCCCAGTTTTCTTTTTGGATTCCAATAGCCCTTACTAAGATCTGGTTTTCTCGCATAGTCATAAACCGCGCAAAAATACTTCGGTATTAGTAGGCACCGTCCTTAAGGTCTATCTTATGTAATGTTTCTTAAGAATAGGCTGTTGTTATTCCAACAGGAGACTTTTTCAAAAAACAGTACTTAGCTGGTAATACTTCAGCTGCTATATTTTCTCCCTCAGATCAGACTTGTGAGCACAATTCCAGTTGTGTCTTCTCTACTCAGTTACCTGATCTCATTCATGATCTCGGCATGTGCTCTGAAGTCTTCGACATTCCTCCTAAAGAGGTTTACGAGAGAGTAGCATTTACCAATGCGTACTATGGAGGAAACAGGCCGAAAGGCTCAAGAATTATCTTTGTCAACGGTGAGGATTTCCAGACGCAAAGTGTTGGTTATTTATCCAGCAAAGTTCCCGCGGGACTCGAAGGCCCGCGCGAACAGCCACAGTCTCATAAAATGAATGCGAGTCGCTTTGAACGGTCACGATTTCTTTTACAATGAGTTGTTTTTTGGGAGCTACGCGATCAAGCTACGCGTATACGTGGTTTGTATCAACAAGCAAATTCGTTTTCTTAATCTAACCGCATCAACAGCTTCACAGGTTTTATAGCGGCTACCAGGTAATGGAAAACCCAGGAGAGTTAGATCGACAACGTTGGAATTGAGGAAAATTTAAATAGCCTGCGAGAAAATTCTTCGGAGGAGAGCTGAGCTTGCTCTCGACCAAAATTTCAGCGTTAGAACAACTTTTAACAGTAACATACCACAGGAAAGAACTTCTCAGTAGCTTCAGAGGTTGAATGGTAACTGTTAGGCTCAATGGATGGACGCCGAGTGTCATATAATTAGAAAAGAGTACCACAGTATCGCTCAATACTTATAGCTTATACCTTATTCCAGAGAAATGATCAAACGCAGCTTTTATTTATGGAGATTTGGTGACCCGTACGATAGACCGGGAGATTTCGAGACTTCACGGGTAATCCCGAGAGCTGGAAACTATACACCCCAAGAGAGCTTCAGGGCTGAGTTGCTCGAAGCATGGGTAGCGCTAACCATTGGTTAAGAGGTATTAAAACCTATAGGTTGTCATGGTGTTTAACCCGGGTTAGTGCTAACCATGTTTCGAGCAACTGGGCCCAGAAATGCATTCATAGTGCACAGCTAGCCACACTGAAACTCAATCTTTTGGCCAGTCGACGTATTTATTTTTGTATTCTAACTTTGGTAATCTAACGAAAAGCTGCACTCTTCAGAGGAGGTGGTGAACGTAAAACAATGAGTAAATTTTTTTGATGTCGTTTTTCAAATCTATTCTGCGCAGGCTCCATAGACCCTTGGCATGCACTCAGTGTACTTACAAACCAAACGTCGGCTGAAGTGGCCATTTTAATCCCTGGAACCTCGCACTGTGCCAACATGAATTCGGATACACCAAAGGACCCGCCAGCCTTAAGGCAAGCTAGACAGGTGCGTGCAGTTGTATTGAACAGTTTCTTATAACGGCTGTTATTAAACCAGAATCAATTAGTCACATCTGACTAATCACCATTTAAAAAAACAAGCGATAACTTTTGACTGGTCCAAGAAAGCGCGGGACAGCCTCGTCCCCAAGGCCTTTCCGTCGTGGAAAGCAGCGATGGCCCTGGGGAAGAGTTTGAAGGTGAGAAAGCCTGCGAATATGGCGGCTTCTCATCGCTCTCCACTGCTAGGCGCCGGGAATTCCGGGTTACATGCAGTAGTGTAAGGCGAGGTAAAACGCTTGCAAGTCAAAATCACGATTTTGGGTTCTTTTTTTAACAACATTGATATCCACAGTTAATCTCGTACCCCGATCTCAGTCGTGGGAGATCTGGGTACGAGATTAATCCACAGTTGCCGTACGGCTTACATTCAGTTTTATTTTTCTTATATTAGAATGTCCAGTCATTAAAACCTTTCTGTTCCCTTTGTAGGAGGTTGCCCGTCTCATCGGTGAGTGGTTAGTCGGTCGCTGATTTGCCAGCACGACAGAATGTTCCCGGATGACGATAGCAACCACAGTCATCCCAATCTCGGGTTAAGAGCATCAGTCGAAAGGGGAACTGCTTTTGTGTTCAATGTAAAATTAAAAATGCCCTATTTCAATACTAACTGTTAAAAGACCACATGTTACTGTTTACTGTAAACCAACCGAAATTTGCACTATAGCCCCGGAGGGCTTATTAAATGCCTTTATAGAAAATTGATGCTCCATGATTTTTTTCCTCGATCTAAAACAAAAAAGGTGAATTTAAATCGCGTTCATTCAATTTTCAATATAAGTTAAAGCCTTGTTAATTACTATCATTTTGAAACCAAGATCTTTACCCTGTTCTTCGGATGCCGTCCGTTTGTATTGATACACATCAGCTTTCCATGATTCCGCATTTATTCTACTGAACAATACCGCAAGTTAAAATTTGTTTTCAGAATTATTTTCGTATGGTTCAATTTATTGCGGAGAGAATGCCTTTGGAATCATTAACGCACTCTTTTTCGATAAATCTATCTTGACGAATCCTTCGCAATCGCAGCAGCTTCGTTCATTTAGAAATTTAAATCGTTCATCGCGTTAATTCCATGTATTCCAAATTCAGTATTTTCCTGCCCATTTGGCACGAATTTAAAAGTTCTGGGCAAATAGTTTCTGCCGAATAGCCTTTAGTCTCTTCATTTGGGATAGAGGAAAACTCAAATTAATGACTCCCTTCATGGTAGACTAACTAAGTCACACCCGTTAATGTACGGTTTAAATGAGGTCACGACGTCTGACTCAATCCTCAGTACCCCACGTTTACCGCCATTTACCTCGGTCTTTTGACAAATTATTAGCGTCTTGACGTTTTTTCACTCCTTTTCTCTAGAGTTCATTGTTAAAACTTTTCACATCAGGTTATCATATCTTTCTCTTCAGTGTCGTTAAGTGTTTGTCCTCGCAAGGGTTCTCGTAAAAGCTGGTAGTATTTGCTAGGAGGGGTTGGGACGACTCCGTCTCGCCCCAGTCCTTCTCGCATCACGGAGACAAGCTGAAGGTCTTACAAAGGTGACAGGAAACTAACTTTCCGGAAAAATTCGTGACGATTGCGTAATACGCTTAAAGTGGTTCAGGTCTTATGACTAGCTCGTGACTGTTAACAGTGCAAATAAAAACCTGGAAGGGCTCCAATTCGATCTGTAGTAACACGACAAATAAAATTGCACAACCTCGTAACAGATTTGTTTCGTGGCGAGTGTGATTGCAGGGCGACTGATTGGTCTCCAATCTCTCCTGTTACCACTTAATCAATCCTATAACCAATGAAGATTGAAAAGACAGTAGTTATCATTGCGATCAAGGCGGTACCCAAGGCCGGATTGATTTCGTTAGATCAAATAGATAAATAGATATCTGTTCGGAGGGCCTTAATCGCTTCAGAACTTCAGATTTAGTTTTAAAGAAAATCTACAGTTCTCTTCGGCAAACTAATTGTCAGCTCAAAATTTCATAACACTGGAACACAAATTGGTTCGAATTCCTTTCGTTTTGAAAGGGCCGTTAAAATGTCCAAAAAGGTCAACAGCTAGCCTGAATAAATTCGGAGAATAAGATTGCATTCCCTAAAACCTTCAGCAACCTAAATTGTCAGTTAAAACATCGGAACAGATCAAACTGTATTAGTTAAACAAATATGTCTTTCAAAGGTTACAAAACTATCTGGGAACACAGGAGACAATGTTTCAAGTGTTTGGGTTAATGTTCTCGTTGGGTCATGCCGTCCCTGAATAATGAAGCCACATACTTGCAACGCGGTCACGTTCGCGAGAGTTCAGCACTCTAAACCTTTCAAGAAAATCCCGTGGATATCTACCAGAACTAGATGAAATCTTTTCTTTGTAGAGACCTTTCACTTAAGAAATTACTGAGGGGATAAATGAGACACCAAATGACATGGACAAACATTTTGCGGTCGGTGTGCTAGAGATAACAAAACTCGCGTCAATGAAAACGTCCGGTTTATTACAATCTTCCGAGAAACGATCTTAGATGAATTAAAATGATTTCATTTATCGAAAACGTAATTGCAGTTCAGCTAACCATAATAAAAGTTCCACAACCAATAAGATCCATTTTAGAAGTCATCGTTTCTATTAAAGGCAAATCTTTCTGACTGCATCAGTCTTCTTCAGCTATAAAGCGCCGTGGGAGTGTGTGCCAACAAAGGAAGTGTATGTTGGTGCTCACCTTCTCGAAGATCACCTTAGGCACGGAATCTGGTCGTTGCCATTCTTGCACCCAGTCGATGTCCATCGAATCTTGCCAGAAAGTGCAGCAGTTGTGTTTTCTGCCCTGGTTGATAAACGTCTTGGCTTTGGTCAATTCTGAGTCCTCGAAAGGCACCCCAACTTTGAGGCAGTTTATAGGCTGGCAACCTACTTTCGTTACAAACCCACTGCCCTCTTCTGGTGGGTCAGCCATGGCAATGTCCAAAACTTAAGCCTGAACAGTAAAAAGACTCGTTTATAATTCATGACGAGAGAAAAAAAAGAAAATCACTGCAACAAAGGAGGTTTGAGAATGTGATATTTATCATCATAAAATTTGGTAAACTTTTTCTCCGAATTTCTGCAAGTATTATTATTTATTAATGGTTCCCGGATTTCCAACACTTCGAAGTTGGTGAAAAAGAGCTCGACGGCGCCTCCGGTTTTCAACCTAGTACTTTTGGTGTTTGGAAACGGGATGAAACAACCTTCCTCGTATTTGATAAGTAACTAATTAGTTCTAAAAAAGGTAGTTGTGAAAGATATTAGGGAGCTTAAGCAACGACGAAGGCGACGGCAACGACAACCCCGCAAAACAATAGGTTTAATGAGCAAAAAACAATCGCTCTGCACGTGTGTTTTACATTTTGGTACATTTCTTGGTCGTCCTCTGCAAAACAACAACGTGAAATGACCACATTCAAGGTCTTGTGGAGAACGTGAACGCACGGCGGGGAATTTTTCATTTTCTGTCTTAACTTGTACGCCACTCCTACCAATTTGGTTCCTGGTTAGTTCACCGTTCTTGTAAAAATTGAGCGAGTTGTAATAATCGCGAAGTAGCACAAATGAAATAAAGTAATATTTCTGGGTGACGTTTTCGTTGCCGTTGCCGTTGTCGCTGCTTAAGTTCCCTATTACTGGGAAGACGTAGTGCTAGACAGAGATAGATCAATTCTCTTTTTGTGTTAGTTACCTGATGTTGAGAGAGGACCGATTTGTCGAGCTGTGCTGCTGGGGTTGCAGATAGATTGCTACAACTGAAAAACGGCGACTGATTCAATTGTACATCTGTTCTGAGTAGTTATTGCCTCATGACACCGCCAGTGACCCGGAATGCTAAAAAGTTCCGGATTTTCCACGAAATCTTGGCGCATGAAGCTCACGTGCTGGTCACGCTGATTTGATCGAGTCGCACTTCAGCTCCTTCAAAAACAGTGTAATTTCCCAAACGCTGGGGTAGTTTGTAAAGCTGTCAGGAAAACTCCAAAAAACGTCAACATCAAGGCATGTAAGGGGCTACTGATCAAGGTAATTAATGTGTTACATAGTTGAATTCTATGAGAATATGTTTTAAACAGGAAGTTTCGATATAAAAGGGGCCTGGCCTTGCCACTCTCACCTTCAGTTGTCAATCAATCATCAGAACGAAACAACTGACAAACAAGGAGTGTGTATTTCTACGGTTCTTATCGATAAAATGGCCCATGTTTTAAGAATAAACCCTGATAAAAAAAATCAGTTAGAACTTGGTTTCTTATATTGCTGTGGTGATACTACGAAATTTTGAGACGTATTTTCAGAGGATGCTTGAGTCAACAACTCGCCACGACTGAGCGGCGTCTATATTTGCATCTCACGCCCACAAAGGTGTGAAATGAAGGAGGAGCTTGCCCTTTTATAGCGGAACTTCTTGCTCCGTTTGTTTTGAATTTAACCTCTTCTTGCGTCTGTTTAACAACTGTGGTTTTTCATGCCGTTCAAGGCATTCTAGTCGCGTTTAGTTTGGTTCAGTTTAACTGCTTAATAATTTTCACAACTCTCCGTTATGAAATGACAGGGTCTTAAACAACCTCGTTCCCAGGGTCTCTCCTCTTAACGTCTTGCTCCCTGGGACGTGAAGAGGAGAGACCCTGGGAACGAGGTTGGGTCTTTAAAAACAGTAGGAACCTTAAGCAGCAACGACGAGGACGTCAACGAGAACGTCAGGAAACAATAGCTTTAATTAGCAAAACACTGGCTCTGCACGTGCGTTATACACTTTGGTACATTTCTTTGTCGTCCTCTGCAAAACAACAACGTGAAATAACCAAATTTAAGGTTTTATGGAGAACGTGAACGCATGATAATTAATTTTTCTTTCTCTTTCTGAACTTTAAAGGCGCTCCTACGACGTTAGCTCCTCGAAGTCGCACTATATTGCACAAACTGAGAGAGTATCAATCATCGCGAATTTATTCAGAAGACGCGAAGGTAATTTTTTAAGTTTTGTCTTCGTCTTCGTCGTCGTCGTCTCTGCTCAAGGTCCCTAGTGTTTAGACCGTGTAACTGGCTTTACCTTGCAAAAGCACGGAAGTGTTCATCCTGTCCTTACGAATGCGTTTTCTTTAAATAGAAATGATAGAACAAGGATAAGTATGAACGGGGGCTTATCCAGCTGGGCTGGCCTTCAGGCCCCGGCTGCTAAGATGGACACACAGCCCTGGGAACGAGAATGTTCCCAGGTGTCCATGGCCGCGTAATCGTAATCGAATGTGACGTCACCGGTCTAGCTGATCGGGTTGATTCACCCAAGCGCGTAAGGCATGAAAGGAAGCTTTGTTAGTCGGTGAAATAATATCTCAGATGTGGTCAAAGCTTCTTTGAAAAGAGCGTGTGTTTACACTGAAGTTGACGGTTTTTCACTCGTTTTCTATAGAGATCATTGTTAAACTTTTCTCATCAGGTTAATTATCATATCTTTCTTTTAAGGGACGTTGAGTGTTTGTTCCCGCAAGGGTTTTCGTAAAAGCCTGGTGGTATTTGCGAGAAGGGATTGAGACGTCTCCGTCTCGCCCCAGTCCTTCTCGCATCACGGAGACAAGCAGAAGGTCTTACAAAGGTGACAGGAAACTAACTTTCCAGGAAAATTCGTGACGATTGCGTAATACGCTTAAAGTGGTTCAAGTCTTATGACTAGCTCGTGACTGTTAACAGTGCAAATAAAAATTTGGTAGGGCTCCAATTTGATCTGTAGTAACACGACAAATAAAATTGCACGACCTCGTAACAGATTTGTTTCATCACGAGTATGATTGCAGAGCGACTGATTGGTCTCCAATCTGTCCTGTTACCAGTTAATCAATCCTATAACCAATGAAGATTCAAAAGACAGCAGTTTTCATTGCAAGTTGGTGAAAAAACTGAAAAAACGACAACAACAACAACAGCAACTCTGTAATCAAGGCGGTACCCAAGGCCGGATTGATTTCGTTAGATATCTGATAAACCGCTTCAGAACTTCAGATTTAGTTTTAAAGAAATACTAAAGTTTTCTTCGGGAAAATATCAGCTCAAAATTTCAATAGTTACACTGGAAAACAAATTGGTTCAAATTCCTTTCGTTTTGAAAGGGTCAACAGCTAGCCTGAGTAAATTCGGAGAATAAGATTACTTTCCCTAAAACCTTCAGCAACCTAAATTGTCAGTTAAAACATCGGAACAGATCAAACTGAATTAGTTAAACAAAAATGCCTTTCAAAGGTTACAAAACTATCTGGGAACATAGGAGACAATGTTTCAAGTATTTGGTTTAAAGTGCTACTACGATCAAAACTTCATGTCACGTATGAAACAAAAATACGTTCTTTACAGCTTATCCGATGTGGTTGTACCTGTCTTGGTCACTGAAATGAAGTTTGGGCCCCGTAAATTGAAAATATTGAGCCTTGAAAACTGGTGTTTTCGAGTCCGCCATTATGAATTTGTTTCAGTGAGCCCGCGGTATGAAAGTGATTGGAGTTGCGGTATTTTTATTCAAACCTATTGTGTTTTTGTCGTGACGTAATACTCTCAAGCGAGTACTGTAGTCCTCCTTCTGGCGACGAATTTCAGAGCTGTTTTGACCACAGAAAGCTCTCCTGGATCGTCTTCGCATGATATAGGCAAAGGAAATTAAGAAGTCCTGACTCTGTAGAGCTAGTTCCGTCTGAAGAAGAGGCAGCCGAATAAGTTCAGCAGCTAGCGCTTTTGCTACAAGAGAAGGAAGAGCAGACTTTGCTGAGTCGTTCATCTCTCGGGTAAGATATTAGATATAGAGATTGATATTTAGATGTGTTTTTTGCTGTATTAACAAAACAGGCAAGCTTTAAAAGTGTAGTGCCTGAGAATCCTCAACAATTTCTCTTGACTACTAGCCAGTTCATTCCCCGGAGGGAGGCTACCGGAGACTCGGTTGAATTGCAATCGAAGTCAAGTTTAGGTTTTTAGCTTTGCTTTCGAAAGTTTGCCTTGGTGTTAAATTAGAGTGCACAGTTAAGTTTCGGTTCCGAGTAAGCTTACTGTTTTTGCACTTTTTTACCATGGAAAAAGAATATATATTGTAGTGAAAAGCTCTGTACAATGGCTTGAATTTAAGCTGATCGTTCCCTTGTAATTGATGCTAAGCTTCCTCTTGGTTCAATATTTTCTCAGGTGCAAATGTTCAAATTGCTCCCATGAGCGACTTACCAAGCCTGGAGAGTGCTGGTGCTGCATGGATATCATTGTATCCAGATTTGAATAAGTACAGTAATCAATAAACAAATAAATTTGCAAGGCAACAACAATTTGCAATAATTTGTTTTCTTCCCTTGCACTATCATGACCAATGTAATAGTATTAACAGTCTTTTCTGTGTACATATATTTTTTTTAAGGTGGCTCACATCAGGTTAAACACAACTGCACTGGATGCTTTAACGCACTGAAGAAATGACTAGGTTTATAAATGAAAATTTATTAAGGCATGCTTTCTGGTAACAAGCATCCACCTAAGCAAATGAGGGGAGGAAAAGTAGGAATTTTGCAAATATACATTGAAAACAATATTCTTGGGAGTTAAAGTTTGTGATTCAGGTATTAATTGAAATTTTTTTGCTTATTCTAATGAAGGGTCAAATCAACCTAACAACAAACATCCTTTGTCCTACATGCCTAAGGGCAAACCCCCAAGCAAGTGTTGATGAGTCTGATACACTGTTGCTGTGGTAATAGTTCTCGTTACTTTCACTTTTGGTGCAGTGAGAGATGGGCAAATGCATGCTACCAAAATGAAGTAAAGTTGAGACTGTTGTGAGCCACCTTTGATTTTTTTCTCAAGGTTGTTCTTCTTGATCAGTGTTTATTCTTAGAAAATGTAGATTCAATTTCATTTGTACAACAACAAATTTATTGGTGAAACAAGATTCTGGCACTCTTTTTCAAATGAACATAAAAATAAAATTATTAATGTACTGCAGACAATGAACCATAAACCTTATTCCAAAATGGCTACCATATTAATATTGTTTATATTCAAATTAGTATTTATTTAAAACCACACCAAAAGAGAAAACATTTGAGTTCTGGTTGCTATACATGGCTCAGGAATGTCTGTGCTTCAGCTCCCTATTAGCAGGGAGCAGGGGATGGGGAGGGGGGGGAGGTGGAGTGTCATGAAAGAATAAGCAGTGAAAACAGAGGGTCACATAAATTTATACTCTTGCAATCATAATTTATAGTATGACAGGGAGAGCGAGTTATATACAAAAGACAAAATAAAATTTGTTAATTTAAGTCATTATTTAACAAAAGCAAGACAACTATTAAGTATTAAAATATTAATGTAAAGGAAATGTGTAGCATAATGGAGTTATATGATGCCAATGGGCTCTATAGATGATTTGAATTATGTTGGGGCAAAATGGTTCCAGTAAGTAACTTACAGTTCGCCTCCATTCTTGTTTTCTTTTTCTGGTATTTGAGCTACAATGTATTACCTGTTCAGGGGGAGGGTAATGAAATTTCATTTGCATCGCTATAGAGGGTCACATCATTTTCATTGCTCAATTTAAAATCTCCACCTCACTTCCCCCCCCCCCCCCCCTCCCCACTAATTTCTGACAATTCCCTAAAACAGAAGCCTATGTAATGGAAAGAGTTACAAAGAGGAGGCATGATGAATGAAAAGAAAACATTTCTTTTATTGATTCTATTTGTCAACTGGTGGTTGATGACAAAAGATCAAGAAAAGCCCTTGAGAAAGGTCAGTGCTCTTCAACTGCTAGTTTAAGGAGGAGCGCTGGCCTTTTCTTGGCTGTCCACATTTTTCACATGTTGTGCTCTGCAAGGCTTGTTTTGGCCTGTGTTTAATAGTAAGAGCTGGGTTTTGACATTGTTGCAACTCAGTGTCTGAAAAATAAATCAAAATTTAAAATTCATTACCAATTGAATCTAATTGATAAGAAACAACTGAATGTGAGGTTTTCTTAAAACCTTTCTTAAACCAAAAATTCAAACTATTTCTTCAAGAAAACCACTTAAAAGAAAGAAGGAACCCTTTTGTAAACGCCAAAGACCACCTTATCGAAAGCTGAGTGAAAATGGATAATTAAAGTGGTTTTCTTCGCGTTTGTTTGCATAGTTTTTGCCACAAGCTTTTGCAAAAGCAAAGTAAACACAAGCTTACTCTTATCGCACTGAGATGTTTTGGAAATGCTTCGGAGGGAAAAGCTAGTTCCGGGAGCTAGTTGCACTTACATTATTTACTCGTTCAATCAAAGTTTAGTACTTTAGAAACGCAATATAAAATGTGTATAAAAATTTGTGACTGCTATTTGTATGGGTGCTGAACAAGGTATCGAGGAATCACCAAAGATAAAAAACAATATTCACACATTTCGCCCACTTTACATATGCTTACCTTTTGCCGCTCCTTCCCCTTCGGAGATTTTTTTCAGGTTCACGATCTCCTGATCGCTTACCCTTCTCAAAAGATCAGGTTTAATTTGTGTTCACTGACTTGGGTGGAATGCCCAAGTGTCCCTCGAACTAAACCGAGAAAATAGCAAAACGTGCAAGACAACAAACTGGACCCACACATCTCTCGTTCTGTCGGCCGGACTCGCATGCAGCGCAATTCCTGCCGCTCGATTAGAGCAGTTGTTATACCACTGAACAACACAGCGACTTCCCACCATTGAAAGAACGAAACATTTTTCGAAAACGTGTTCGAAGTTATTAGCCTCGTAGGGCTCGCCTGGGCTTCGAGTTGAGAGTCTGACGTCACTTGTTTTTCCCGGGTGACCCGGCCTCTGTTGTCATTGGACACCATCTGCCTTTGGTAACCAGGCCGCAGGAACATGGCGGTTCAATGGCGGATAAAAATTCGTGGAGTTTGAGCGCAAAAAAATCGCACTTTCCTTCATCTTATGAGGATTTAACTTGGAGATCATGTACTTTAGGACATAAACTACCAATCAACCGCAAATAAAAGGTATTCGAAAATTTGATCGTAGTAGCACTTTAAAGTTCTGGTTGGGTCATTCCGCCCCTGAATAATGAAGCCACACACTTGCAGCGCGGTCACGTTCGCGAGAGTTCAGCACTATAAACCTTTCAAGAAAGGCCCTTGGATGTGCTTCCAGGACAAGATGAAATCTTTTGTTCGTAAAGATCTTTCACTTGAGAAATTACTGAGCGGATGAATGAGACACCAAATGACATGGACAAACATTTTGCGGTCAGCGCTGCTAGACAAACCAAAACTACGGTCCATGAAAACGTTCGGTTTATTACAATCTTCCGAGAAATGATTTATAGTTATTGAAAACGTAATTGCAGTTCAGCTAACTATAACAAAAGGTTCACAACAAATAAGATCCATTTTAGAAGTCATCGTTTCTTTTGAAGGCAAATCATCCTGACTGCCTCAGTCTTCTTCAGCCATTAAGTGTCTTGGGAGTGCGGGCAAACAAAGGAAGGTCGTGTTGGTGCTGGCCTTCTCTAAGAACACCTTAGGCACGGCATCTGGTCGTTGCCATTCTTGCACCCAGTTGATGTGCGTCTTGCCATCTTGCCAGAAATTGCAGCAGTTGTGT
The DNA here is from genome assembly GCF_977016875.1 of Pavona decussata. Taxonomy (NCBI): domain Eukaryota; kingdom Metazoa; phylum Cnidaria; class Anthozoa; order Scleractinia; family Agariciidae; genus Pavona; species Pavona decussata. Next base: position 3,702,389 of record NW_028145484.1, on the reverse strand, counting down.
TTTTTATCTCTTTTGATAAACTTCTTGGCTTCAACCAAGTTTGGGTCCTCGAAATTGAGGCAGTTTGTAGGCTGGTAACCTGCTGTCAGTACAAATGGATCGCCCTCTTCTCGTGGGTTAGCCATGACAAGCTCCAAAACTTAAACCTGGATAGTAAAAAGACTCATTTATAATTTATGTAGAGAAAACAAAGGATGTTTGGAAATGGGATGAAACACCCTTGCTCGTATTTGATAAGCAACTTGTTAGTTCTAAAAAATTGACGGTTGTGAAAGATGTTACTAGGAAGACGTAGTACCAGATAGAGACAGATCAATTCTCTTTTGTGTTAGTTACCTGATGTTGAGAGAGGACCGATTTGCCGAGCTGTACTGCTGGAGTTGCAGATAGATCGCTACAACTGAAAAACGGCGACTGATTCAATTGTATAGGTGTTCTAAGTACTAATGTCTCACGACACCGCGAGTGACCTGGAATGCTAAAACGATCCGGAGTTTCCGCGAAATCTTGGCGCATGAAGCTCACGTGCTGGTCACGCTGATCTGATCGAGTCGCACCTCACCTCCTTCAAAAACAGTGTAATTTCCCAAACGCTGGGTAATTTGCAAAGCTGTCAGGAAAACTCCAAAAGACTTCAACATCAAGGTACTAATCAATGTGTTATATGGTTGAATTCTACGAGAATATGTTTTAAACAGAAAGTTTTGGTATAAAACGGGCATGGCCTGGCCATTCTCACCTTCAGTTGTCAATCAACCATCAGAATGTAAACAACTGACAAACAAGAAGTGTGTATTTCCACGGCTCTTATCGATAAAAATGGTTATGTTTTAAGAATAAACCCTGCTAAACAAATTAGAACTTCATATCTTATATTGCTGTGGTGATACTACGAAATTTTGAGACATGTTTTTAAAGGATGCTTGAGTCAACAACTTGCCACGACTGAACGGCGTCAAAATTTGCATCTCACGCTCACAAAGGTGTGAAATGAAGGAGGGGCTTGCCGTTTTATAGCGGAACTTCTGGCTCCGTTTGTTTCAATTTAACCTCATCTTGAGTCTGTTTAACAACTGTGGTTTTTCATGCCGTTCAAGGCATTCTAGTTGCGTTTAGTTTGGTTCAGTTTAACTGCTTGGTAATTTTCACAACTCTCCGTTTTGAAATGACAGGGTCTTAAACAGTGTTTAGACCGTGTAACTAGATTTACCTTGCAAAAGCGCGGAAGTGTTTATCCTGTCCACACGCATGCGTTTTCTTTAAATGGAAATGATAGAACAAGGATAAGTATGAACGGGGGCTTATCCAGCTGGGCTGGTCTTCAGGCCCCGGCTGCTAAGATGGACACACAGTGTTCCCAGGTGTCCATGGCCGCGTAATCGTAATCGAATGTGACGTCACCGGTCTAGCTGATCGGGTTGATTCACCCAAGCGCGTAAGGCATGAAAGGAAGCTTTGTTAGTCGGTGAAATAATATCTCAGATGTGGTCAAGGCTTCTTTGAAAAGAGCGTGTGTTTACACTGAAGTTGACGGTTTTTCACTCGTTTTCTCTAGAGATCATTGTTAAACTTTTCTCATCAGGTTAATTATCATATCTTTCTTTTAAGGGTCGTTGAGTGTTTGTTCCCGCAAGGGTTTTCGTAAAAGCTGGTGGTATTTGCGCGATGGGGTTGGGACGTCCCCGTCTCGCCCCAGTCCTTCTCGCATCACGGAGACAAGCAGAAGGTCTTACAAAGGTGACAGGAAACTAACTTTCCGGGAAAATTCGTGACGATTGCGTAATACACTTAAAGTGGTTCAAGTCTTATAAATAGCTCGTGACTGTTAACAGGTAAATAAAAACCTGGTAGGGCTCCAATTTGATCTGTAGTAACACGACAAATAAAATTGCACGACCTCGTAACAGATTTGTTTCATGACACGAGTATGATTGCAGAGCGACTGATTGGTCTCCAATCTGTCCTGTTACCAGTTAATCAATCCTATAACCAATGAAGATTCAAAAGACAGCAGTTATCATTGCAAGTTGGTGAAAAAACTGAAAAAACGACAACAACAACAACAGCAACTCTGTAATCAAGGCGGTACCCAAGGCCGGATTGATTTCGTTAGATATCTGTTAAACCGCTTCAGAACTTCAGATTTAGTTTTAAAGAAATACTAAAGTTTTCTTCGGGAAAATATCAGCTCAAAATTTCAATAGTTACACTGGAAAACAAATTGGTTCAAATTCCTTTCGTTTTGAAAGGGTCAACAGCTAGCCTGAGTAAATTCGGAGAATAAGATTACTTTCCCTAAAACCTTCAGCAACCTAAATTGTCAGTTAAAACATCGGAACAGATCAAACTGAATTAGTTAAACAAAAATGTCTTTCAAAGGTTACAAAACTATCTGGGAACATAGGAGACAATGTTTCAAGTATTTGGTTTAAAGTTCGGGTTGGGTCATTCCGCCCCTGAATAATGAAGCCACACACTTGCAGCGCGGTCACGTTCGCGAGAGTTCAGCACTCTAAATTACCTTTCAAGAAAAGCCCTTGGATGTCCTACCAGAACTAGATGAAAACTTTTGTTAGTAAAGACCTTTCACTTAAGAAATTACTGAGGGGATAAATGAGACACCAAATGACATGGACAAACATTTTTTGGTCAGCGCTGCTAGACAAACCAAAACTCCTGTCAATGAAAACGTCCGGTTTATTACAATTGAAAATGATCCAAAAGTTAAAATGATTGATAATTATCGCGAAAACATTATTGCAGTTCAGCCAACTATGATAAAAGTTTCACAACACATAAGATCCATTTTAGACGTCATCGCTTCCGTCAAAGGCACCTTTAGCAAACACATTCACTGCATCGGTCTTCTTTAAAATTTACTGGGAGTTTGACATGACAATAGAAGGTCGTGTTGGTGCTGCCAGCCTTCTTCAACACCACCTTAGACTGATCTTCTGGTCGTTTCCATCGTTGCACGAAGTAGCTCTGACCTTGGCTGACATTACAGCAGTAGTGTGTTTTATCCTTTTTGATAAACACCTTGGCTGCAGTTTCGGCTGCGTTCAAAGTTGGCACCTTGCTAGGCCCCTGTACCTTGTCGCAGTTTGTAGGTTCGTAACCTGATATCTTCCTGATTGGATCGCCTTCTTCTTGAGGATCAGCCATGACAAGTTCCAAAACTTACACCTGGAAAGTAAAAAGATTCATTTATAATTCATGAAGAGAAAACAAAGAAAATCACCACCACAAAGGTGGTTTCAGTACTTTGGAACTGTCATCTTAATTAGCATCAAATTTGGTGACCATTTACTTTGAATATCTACAAGAGTTGTAAATGATTTGAGAAGCTATATCAAACACTCGAAAGAGTTCTTCATCCGATTTCCGTTTTCCGAACACCTCGAAGCTGGTTAAAAAAAAAAAAAACTCGGCCGCGCCTCGTTTTTTGAACCTAGTACTTCTTGGTGTTTGGAGATGGGATGAAACAACCCTCCTCGTGTTTCAATTACACAACTAATTTGTTCAAATAAATTGGTGGTTGTGAAAGTGATGTTCAGCTGGAAAGACGTCGTAGTGCTGTAGAACGGATAGATCAATTGCCTTCTGCGTTAATTACCTGATGTTGAGCGAGGACCGATTTGCCGAGCTGTACTGCAAGGCGGCGATTAATTCAACTGTTTCCCGAGTAGTGATTATCTCATGGACACCGCCAGTGACCCGGAATGCTAAAAATTTCCGGACTTTCCACGAAATCTTCGCGCATGAAGCTCACGCGCCGTCACGCTGGTCTGATCGAGTCGCGCTTCAGCTCGTTCAGAAACAATGTAATTTCCCAAACGCTGGGGTGGTTTGTAAAGCTGTCGCAAAAAACTCCAAAAGACTTCAACATAAAGGTAATTATTGTGTTCTTTCCGAGTATGCCCGGTCATTCACTGAATAACACACCATTCTCATAGGAGCACTCGGATTTCCTCTTTTCAAGTTTGCCTGTGTCATTCACTGAGTAATACATAATACACTATTCTCATTTACTTACCAGGCTTAAAATATACCATCACATTTATGCCATTGCGCATATGTCACACATTGACATTCAAAGCCTGGCAGTTTGCAGGAGTTTGTCCCATGAACCTAGTTAAATATGCCTTTAAGCTGCGACGAGTCTCCTGTACATAGCTCCTGAGTGGTAGAGCATCCGAACTAGCAATCGGAAGGTCTTAGGTTCGATTCCCAATAGGAGCACTTGAATTTCGTTTTTCCTAGTATGCCTGTACCACTCACTGAATAACACATCATTCTTATGTGCTATACAGTTGAACTCTAAAGCTTTTGTTTTAACTCTGCTGGAGTAACTTTAAACATTCCCCTATTTTTCGTCATATTTACAACTAGTAGAATAGACCTGAAACTTTAGGAGTGATCTGGATCTCTTGTAATTACTTTTCATTCCTGTATGTTGCCAGGTGTCTTACAGCTTGTTTAGATAACTAAACATGTGAACGTTAGTTTTTCCTTGCACCCTCAGTCCGATACTGTACCGAGTGTAATCTGCGTTCACTGACTCGTCGCTGACCCAGTCCGATCGTTTACAGGGTTTACAGAGGCACGTCTAAGCTTCTGACTGAACAGAAGCTTGCTTGAAACTGGAAACTGAAAATTAATCACATTGGGAAATAATGTCACGTTGTGTATTTTTTTGGCATTGTAGGATGACTTCCTGTATTTGTTACAATACGTCTTTGGAGCAAGGTAAACAATGTCATTTCTTTTTTGTCTTTGAACGAACAATTTTCTTTGACACAATCGTAATTCAGTGATTAGGAATCTCTCTCTACGAGATTGGGCTGGCGAATTGAATTTGAAGCTGGGTTTAGTATTGCAAGCAAAAATAATCTTCTTCCTTCATGGCCAGACAATGGGCCATCAGTACAGGCAAAAGGAGAAGCGGGCTTATACTATTTAATTCAAAGAATAATGGTGTCTGATCCCATATAATGATCCCTACCAGGATTTGTGAGGCGTGCAGTGGTAATTCTGTTTTAGCCTCTTTTTTTATAATCGAGAGTCTCTACATATGATTTGTTTATTATTTAATTGATTGCATTCGGTTACGTGTTTTTAGACATGCGTGAGGAACATGATATGGAGTCACCAAGTGGGAGCCTTTTAAAAGGTCAGTGCTTTGCTGAACTCCGCCAACGCCTGGTAAAATTATTTCTCAGTTTGTAGCGTGATAACGCGATTGTCTTAGGGAATAAAGGCCCGGACAAATGGTTGCAACATCGTCCAATATTGTTGAATCCAACAAAGTTGGACAATGCTGCTCGAGGTTTAACAACGTGGCCAAATGCAACAACTTTCCTTGAAAGGTAACGCAAACGTAGGCTAAATGCCCCAGGCAAGTTTTGTTGCGTGTATTTTAAAGGCTCTTATAATTAAGGCACATCACTGCCTCTCCTGTGTAAATTGAGGACAAGCATATGTCTAATGTTCTTGAAATCGTATACTTGGAAGTTTTTTAGAGACTTTATGGGTAGTTAATTTCACATTTAGAATCATGGAGCAAACATTAGAATACAATATAAAAACGAAATACTCAAAAATCTTGTTTCCTGGGTTGAAGGGAGCAGCTATTTCGCCCTCTGGAACGTTTTGAATGAGAACCCAGAAATTCTGGTCGAAGAAAAGAATTATCTTGTAATTTGCTCAATAACCGTGCTTTAATAGTTTGGGATAAGTGAGTTTGTAGTCCCGAAGGTCGAACATTGGGCTATGAGTAATCCCGTAGTTTTCCTAAGAGATAGTAAGCGAGCCATTCTTAACCCCAGAGCCGCTCGGCTTTGACTACGTCATACACCGTCGTCAGTCATGCGCAAAAGGGAAGAGCTCTGGAGTCGAGAGTGTAAGCGAGCGAAACGCGCGAACGCGCGTGGATATTCCCTGCGGCAAGGAGAAACGACGCGGGAAGCAATTTTCGCGTGCGTTCGAGTGTTTTGTTTGCTTTACCATCTATAGGAAGAATAAGGGAGTACTCGTAGTCTAGGTTTTGATGCAAGTGTTATTGTATTTTCTGATATCAGAAGAACGCGATCAAGGCCAAGGAAACAATGAAAAGGAGTTCGAAGACAAGTTGATGAAGACGATAACTAAGAGCAACTTTGAAAAGATCGAGAAGGCTGTCACACCAAGAGCGCTTCAGAGATGCGAATCAAATTCCTTGCTGATGGCCATGAAGGTATGCACGTACAGTTCAGAGACGAAGTTTTAGTAAAGACATTAAGACCTCCGAGAGGGGTGCTTCTGAGGCCTTTCTCTACTTGGAAACCCGGAGAAAAATACTGAGTTTGACTAAATTGAGTCCTGGAGTAAATCCATGGAGCCTAGAGGCCTGCATTTTTCAGCCCCAAGCCCTGGTGCCCTGCACTTTTCGGCCTGGAGCCCTCGAACCCTATCGTGGGAGCTCTAAACCCCTTGGGACCCTGATAACAGTGGTCGATCTCAGCTCCGGGAAGTCTGGATTAGACAATGATGCACGATGCGCAACATGCGACAATTTTACACGGCATACTTTTGATGGTGTTCACTGACCACCTTCCGCCGACTCGCCATCTGCCGAATTCGAGTCTTTTCATAAACCAGCGTTAAAGTGCCTATGAAGTAACAATTTTTTTGGCGTTTTTTTTTTTAAGTTTACCATGTCTTAATTACGAAATTATAAAAGAAATGCGCTAGAAAAAACAATAAGGTGCTTTTTTAGTCGTACAAAGTAGCCCAAAATGAGAAAAATAGTGTCCCGGGGACTGAGAACTAGTTTAGCATTTGATGATGTAGGAAATGCGTCATAGATTTCTTTACAACACATCTCGCCTTGTTGTTATACAGAATCACCCAATATTTTTATCGCGAAAATTTTCGTGTTCAAGGATTCCCCCTAAAAAAATGTCGGACAATGACGAAGTAATGTCCTTAACCGAAACTTTTCCAACGGATATCTGAAATAGTTAAGCGATTCAGGCAAAATGGAAGTTGTTACAATCGTTCGACCCGATGCGGATCATACTGGCGTCGAAGAGCTCAAGAAAAAAAACGAGGACGAAGATCAAGATGGCCTTTACCTTTCCGCTACCGTTCTACGCGCTCGATTCGAAGGCAACACTTCAGCGAATGATTGTTGAGTTACTTGGATATATTTTGCCGAAATGAAAAGGCGAAGAATTTCGTAGTTTGCTGGAAATTGTTTCTCCAAACTCGATTTTGTTCGATTTAAGAATGCGAGAGAGCACAGATGCTGCGAGTGGAAATTGCACAGGCCCGTCAAAAAATCACTTTTGATGGAAGTAATAGTTTTTAAAAGTCAGATCGAGCGCGTTAACTCACAAAGCATGATGAATTTTCTGTGATGACCAACAGGATGGAGCGCTTAGAACAGAACTGGATAAGCGCTATATAAGTAGTAATTATTATTATAATTTATATTATTATTATTGATGGTCCTTACGCAAGATCTTAATGACTTGAGGTTGACATGTACAGACCCGGCTAAGCGACTCGCGCTGTGTCTGTTGTGTTGATAAAAAGCCTTTGTAGTTTTGCTTTCTTGTATAAGAGATTTTTCCCTTTTGATCAAAATGTGGTGCGACCACTCGTGATCGTGAGGGGAAATCCTCAAATATACTGAATGGAGGTTTTTTTTACTGTTCGTCAAGACTACTTTTCGATATGCATGACAATGCATATGCTACAATACCCGGTTACAATTGTAGCTCTGTGGCATTTGTTTAGGTTTATCGTCTTTATCGGCTCGAATTAAGCAAGATTTCTGGGAGCGCTAAATAAATGTTACCTGCCAAGACTGAGGATCCGTGGATATCTCTACCCGTGATTTCATGCTTATGCTATTTAACTGCAGTAAGATTGCAGGATGTTTGTTTATCACGGATATGAGAGTGTAATACATCCACACACATCTGATCATCGTTATCTTTCGCTTTTGAGAGCTATGGCTTGAATCTTTCCTGTGAATTCGGGCAAACCGAACCTACTTCTGCCGTAAAGTTTCGTCTCTCGGGAAGTAATGTATACTTATTCCCGGCATGCCAGTTTTTTTCGCGCAGTTTGTCATATTGGAGTTACCAGCCGCATAATAAGTCTCCGAGATCGAAGAAACTCCCTTCGCCGCCATGACACTCGTGTGTTCCAAAGTATTTTCTACGTCACAACCTTGTAATACGATCGTTTTGGCCGCGCGCAACATGGAGACGCTTTCCGGCGCTAAATTCGAACCTTTCAGGGATCATGATTGCGGATTAAGAAAGTTTTGTTCAGTAAAACCCACAAATTCAGACCGAGAAATTCATGAACTAACAAACCGTGACAAAAAAATTTTTACCTCATAGGCACTTTAAGCTGATATCTTTAAAATATAAGCAATTGTTCAATTTGTAATGTGGAGGACTTTCTCGTGAACTATGGCCTACTGCACTACTACTTCTGTTTTCTTCCTCCCGCCACTCAGGTCAACTTCAAGCTGCGAGGTTTGGCAGAAGAAATGGGACCCGAAGTAGCAAAATTTAAGCAGTTGGCAAACTCCGTAGAGGAATTCACCTACTGTTTACTTGATCCACTGAAATCCAGGAAATCATCTCATGAGGACCGCTCGTGCGAACAATTTGGAGATTATTCTCTGGATTTTATTTTGGATGACGCCATTGAGTTCGAACAAAAGAAGGTAACATTATTAATTAAAGAAGGTGTCGATCAACCTCAACTGCCTACAAGAAATTGACGTTATATTTTTGGAAATAGAGCTTAGGTTAAGAAGTGGAGATGATTATCGCCCATTTTCGCGTTTATATGCCTTTCCCCACGCCACCATTTTGAATTTTATGACGCCATACGGTGGCCGCTGGTTGTAAGGAGACAGGGCCCAGTCGTTCAAAACCCTTAAGCTAATCCTGGGTTAGCGTGAACTTTGATTCGAGTTTAATTACTAACCAATAAAGATTCTTCAAAAAGATTTTCGTCCCTGAGTTTAACTTAGACTTTTCCTTACCATTAACTTCAACTTAACTTATAAAAGCGAGATGAAAACCTCGGTTAACTTTTAATCGCAGATTAGCGATAATCGGCTTTCGAACAACCGGGCACTGAAGTTCTTTTGAATAATTGGGCAACCGAATGACGACATGGAATCTAAAATGGCGGCGCCCAGAAAACTTAGACGATGATAAAATTCAATTTTTGGAGCACTAAAATTTTGTCTAGGCTTTGAAAATTAGACACTATTTCCACCAAATTAATGCCAATTTGTTATAGGAATGGAAATTCCAAGAAATTCCCTTTAAGATGAACTCAAGAAAAATAGATATTTTTCTTTAAAAACCAGCTGAACCAGTAACTGTGTTCGTAAGTACGACCACGAATTTGCTTGAAAATTACTGGTTCACAAGTTTCAAAAAAGCGTATGCTTTCTTACGTATAGCTGTTCCAAAAACTGTGCATACATACTTGGAACCCACGTTTACTCAAAAACTACTGCGTGACGCGAACATTGAGCACTGCTATTATAAAGACAGAGAAAACTCTTCCTAGTTTTGTGATTTGAATTTTTTATTCATTTAATTTCTTTTGCAGTTCTTCACCCATCCAGCCATTCACAGTGAAATGCATCGCAAATGGCGGGGTCGTAATTTTATGAAGAGACCATGGAAATCTTGGCAACTGAAACTGTTCAATATTTGGTGTATTTTTGATTTGGTTTTTTCGCTATTCCTGCTTGCTGCGTTTTCACTTCTCAAAAAGAAGTGGAAAGGTACAGGTATTTTTAACTCCAAGACGTGGCTCTCGTGCAAGCACTCTTTTACTAACGGCAAGGCGAGAGGCGCCCCAGTCTCTTCGCAGGTTTAGTTGTAGCAGAGGGATTTAATAAGACGTGATCATCTGTTCTTGTGCTTAAGATTCCCTCTATATCATAATTAAATGAAGTTTCACCATTTACCAAATGGCACGAAATTTCCAAATATTTATCAATATTTAGTCGAGGGCCATTTGCCACTAAATGTTTTAGTCTGCTCATTTTACGATTATCCTGATGAATTTTTTATTATTATTACCTAATAACAAGACACAGTGAAAAAATAACCGTAGATGTTTTCAGACAAACCAGCAAATCAAAGTGTAGTCATTTATGTTTGCTAGAAGTTTTTGCGCCAAAATGTATAAGGCTTGTTCAATGCATTACATGATAATTGTAAACCACTTTTTAGTGAAAAAGTTTCCTCATTAAAGATTGTCATTATTATTATTATTATTATTATTATTATTATTATTATTATTATTATTATTATTATTATTATTATTATAAAAGGACAATTATCGATTAACCAAACGTCTTCAATTTATATTGCGCAATTATCGGCAAAACAGCACTCATGACCAAGCGACAGCCTGACGAGGTCGACATTTTATTGTTTGCCAATATAGTTTCAGTACTCTATTTCCTGACAGTATCTGTTCTTTACCCTTTTAGATTCAGTACCAGATATATATTTGGCCTACCTGGAATCTCCTTACTTCAAGTTTGTTCGTGATACATTGAGCCACCTAATTCTGCTTGCCCTGCACTATGCTTTGTGCCTTTCGCCATCAACCATAGCCTTCAGTGGATTAGAGTGAATCATACTTGTTTTCTTTGTCGGCCGCTATCTGGTTGAACTCAAACAAATTTGTTGCGTTAATCAACGGTTAAAAAAAACGCAAGATATTGGTGCCGATGGAGCTCGATCACGTTATTGGAAAATAATTTCAATGTACCTCAGGTAAACCAGTCTTTTAGGACTAGTTATAGGGAAGTCAACATATATATTAAAGATTAGTCAGTAATATCTCTACTTGGACTCGTTATTTTCATGAGTCATTAATACTCTCCTGTAGCTATCCAGGTTAAAATATGGAAACCGTCGCTTGGCAATTTAATAAAAACTAAACTAGTGAGCAGCACTCTGCGAACTGTAGTTGTATAACTTCTTTATTTCTCCTACGCGTTTCGTGTGACTAGCGCACACTTCGTCACGGAGTTTAACAATACAACATGATGTGCCTGTATATATACCTAACTCATGCTTAGAGTTTACATATTTTCGTAAAAACACACCTACGGAATTGCATATAGGAAAGACAAACCCTGCGGTAATGCGTCTAGGAAACAGGCGGTAGATTTCGGCAAGGCGTGACATACTTTGTGCGTGATATAATTTTGGGGCCCACAGTTTTAGCTAAAACTCTGGCAGTGTACTTTACAATATTCATACTGCGAGTTGCCACATGGGCCAATGGTGGATCAGTTGCAAACAAGCGAACCCTGATCCCCTCTTTCTTCCATTTTTGTAGCTTCTGTTGTTTTTCTGGGTGGATATTTCTGCTTTTTATTTGGTGTGCATATCTGTCTTTCTTGGATTAACGAAAATGGAAGCTACAAAAATAAAAGATGGAAATAGCAACTACAAATAGAAACTGCTTTGAGGTTACCTTTCACTGTCTGTTTACTCAAATGCTTTTCCTGAGAACTCTCCTTAAGCCATCACATATCTAAAAAGGCCAGTCGGCTGTTCCGATTAGTACAATGTATCAATATGTTTATTTTCCTTACTGTCCTCTATATATTATGCATGCTACTAGTTGGGAGATTTTGTTTAAAAATCAAGGCATTTCATCTTCTGTGATTATTTCCTTTATTCATCTGACTTAAATGTTTTATCGAGCAGCGAGATTATAAGGAGAATTTAGGCCCCTTAGCCTCTTAAGTCATATTTTTTATATATTGAAATCGTCTATCAAATTATAACTTGAGCGATGAATTACAACCAATTGATTCAGTTGTTGTGTTTCCTTTTGACACAGAAAAATAATAGTTTCTCTTGCTTTTGATTTTTAGCGACTACTGGAACAAGCTAGACTTCATAACGCTGGCAGTCTACTTTATAATATTCATACTGCGAGTTGTCACATGGGCCAATGGTGGATCAGTTGCAAACAACCGAGCTCTCATCGTTGCTGGTTATCTCTACAGCTTCAATACACTGTGTCTCACTCTTCGAGCTTTTGGTCACGTCATGGAACAGTCGGAGACGTTTGGAATCACCCAGATTGCCTTGTTCAGCATTCTCAACGACGTTCGCACGGTATTTTGGCAGTTTATGGCGGCAATGTTGGCTTTTTCCGTTGCTATAACTAAAGTTTACGTGTCTGAGAAATCTTTCATTGCAAATGGAAGCGACAGACATGAAATGTAAGTGTCGTTCGGTTACTTTGATCTCATCGTGACCACTTCTTTATTGCTCTGGTTTTACCTTGATCTTGATTTCAATCCTCTGTGTTGATCGTGTTGTTCCCGTTGAAAAGAAACTGCATTTCCTTTTATTTTTTCTCCTACCCTGCGTAAAATGTATACCGGGATTTTGTAAGGGAAGGGGGCGTAGCCCTGCGATAGACTAGAATACGTCCCATGATGCCTCTTTACTTTATGCTCTACCAAAAGCTGAATAATCTCGGGGGTGGGAGTGGTAGTTTGAGTGGCGGGATGCAAGGCTTGTAATGATTAGTAGGGTGCATGCTCGAGAGAATTAGCGAGTGATCCCATTATTGGTTCGAGCTCTTCATTAGCAATTTTCATGGAGTTATAAAACCATAGCTTTCAAACAATCACAGCCCGCATCTGCTAAAGATTATTTTATAATGCGTCTTAGACACAATATAATTGCAGCTTGGTAAATTGAAGTAAATAAATCGCGGTATTTGTTTTGTTTTCAGTGCTTGCACGTCCTCCGGAATTTCATGGTAAGTCCAAGTTGTCGTTTTTATGGTTTGTTTTTTCTCTCTCTTACAAATTAAGGTTTTGATTTTCTCCGGCTATCTTCGTTCACCTTTAGTTTTTTCTTAGTCCCATACTCGTGAACAGCTCTGACTCCCTCAGTATTTGAAGCATTGATTTGATAGCTATGTAATGTTTAAAACCCGAGCAGCAGTGTTTTATCGGGATTTAAAACCACGAGGCGCAGCCGAGTGGTTTTAGACCCGATAAAACACGTGCTGCGAGTTTTTTGAACGGCTTCAAAAACATTCCTGGAAAAGCGTGTGTCGAGAGAGTTCGCAACAATGATGTTTTTGTGAAGGTTGGAAATTAGCATGCGAGAAAAACATTAAACAACGCATACTAATAAGGAGGTGGTTTTATCGGGTTTTAAAACCACTGCACATGATGTTTTATCGACCATTTGATAGGTCAATGGGCTTATGAATTATTAATGAGTTTTTGAAATGGAATTTCACGAGTTCCACTTTCTACGGGGACTCAGTTTACTTACTTACTTACTTACTGACTGACTGACTGACTGAATTCATTTATTTATTTTTCAGTTGGTGGTCGATCTTCGTTCACCTCGGTTGGTCTCTGTTAGGTGTATCAGAGGACGTTGATCCTCTGACATCAGTGGATCTCCCTTCAGTAACTCTTGGCCGAATCCTCTTCGCTGCATTTCTGATCATGGGAGTAATCCTTCTCATCAATATGCTGATAGCCTTGTTATCCAATACATACCAACGAACGGAGGTGAGGCAATTAATTTTAGCATTCTACTGGAACAGGTCTAGCCACCAGATAACAATCGTTCTGAGACTACTTTACTTCTAAACGTGTCAAGAAGCTAGGTATCTGTATGCCATTCGGCCAAGTAAAGGCATTCATATGCGATTTTGGCCGATAGAAAAACACAAAAGGAACGTTATAAACAAAACGAGACAAAATTGAAAAGCGATTTCCCATATGATGGCCGCACGCATTAGTGACAGAAAAGAGAGGAAAGAAGCCGTGTGGCCCTTCTAGAAACATTTAAGACCCTTCTCGGTCCGATTTAAAAAAATGCCATTTTTACATTCAACTGGACAATAATAAATAATTCGTACAATAAAATGTTTAACCACTGCGTTACGTTTGGCCAGGTGGGAAAATCTTTAACTGTCGATCTATAGACACGTTTGTTGTTTGGAGTTGTTTCAAAAAAAGATTTTTGTCATCATCATCATCATGGTGCACGGACCTCGAACCAAATATTTTTCTGTCCGGAACTCTCATGTATATTATTTTATTTATTTCCTCTTGAGTGATATTCCACTTATGTAATATAACTTTTTAGAACTTTTAGGCTTTTCAACTAGATCCCACAAGTATTAATTCGTCCGTTTGTTTCTGCCAGGAAAATGCGATAATGGAGTGGTCGTTCAAAAGAGCCATTACAGTTCAGACATACGGTGACTATGATCCAATTCCAGTACCTCTTAATATCATATACAGAATCTTCATCATGCTTCGTAGGCTGGTCAGGGTGAACGAGACGACGAAGGTAGGAGTAGTGAAGATTATGGCAAAACGTTTTGGTTTTACTTTTTCTGTTTTCGGTTTTTTTATACATCAACGGCGTAGCAGTCAGGGACAGTAAAAGTAAACAACCAAACAAAACAAAAAACAAAGGCTTTAAAATGTTATGTGTTTCCTAGGCCTTGATCAAACGGCGCGTGATTGTCTATGATAGTTAATGATGGTCAAAACTATCATCCACTTTTATCATGCGTGTGATCAAACTGGAAAAACAATAAACTGTCATGAAGAATTTGAACATACTCAAAGTGATGAAGGATAGTTGGTGATAGTCGATGATTGTGCATGATAGTTGTTGGTCAAAGCAGAGAGCGAGTTTTAACTATTATTGCCTATCATGCGCCCTTTGACCAGGAACTTTAGTATTGCAACTACGGTCGAACCTCCGTAAGAGACCACCCACAATGCCAACATTTAGTGGTCGCTTACGGGAGGTGATCGCTTATGAGAGTCGAACCAGATGGGGGCTCTTCCGAAAACACATCTTACATCTACTTATTGGAAGAGAATTCATTGGCTGAATTTTGCTAGTTACAATACCAGCAGTGCCAGGTCGTCACTAAAAGTTCCCCGTAAACTATGAGCAGCGTAGTACATACAGCGAACATGAAGATTAGACCATCTGTCCAGTGGTCGCAAACAAGAGATTAAAAACAACGAAAACTTAAGATAACGTAACCTAAAAAGTGCTCGCGGTCGCTTTTGAGAGCTGGTCGTTTACGACAAGTTCCAACTGTACAGAATTCCCCAGAGAAAATGCTTAAAGGAGGCGATCGCACATTGGCGTTTGACAGTAATACTATACACTATGAAATTCGATCAACAAAAGCTTATTATATGCCTTATATGAATATTTGGGCGGTTTGGAGGCCAGATTGGTGTTGGTGTCAATTTAGTCTAATTTTGGTGCTAGTATATACTATGAAATTCTACCGACTACGGGTAATAGGACATTTTCACCATGGTGTCATTTTATTACAACTGCCAGAATCCTTTTGGTGTTTGTTTTCTCATGCTAATTAGAGCTATTGTTCTTTGCTGTCCTCTGGGATTACAAAATTCGAATTTGAAATGGAAATCGAAGTGAATTGTGGTGGTTGTAGTAAAATGACGCCATCATGAAAGTGGCCTATTCTATGCCTAATACCAAAATTTTGGCGCTTTGGAGGTCAGGTTGGTGTTGGTGCCAATTTAACCTCATTTTGATCCTAATACTATAGACTATAAAATTCGGCCAAAAAAGGAAATTCTATGCATAATATCAGACATTATGCGGTGTGAAGGTCAGGTTGGTGTTGTCAATTTAGCCTAATTTTGCTCTCAATACTATAGACTATAACATTAGACCAAACAAAGTAAATTCTATGCATAATATCACAATTTGGGCAGTTGGAGGTGAGGTTGGTGTTCATGTCAATTCAGCCCAATTTTGATCCTAATACTATACATTATGAAATTCGACCTGCAGAAGGTAATTCTATGCCTAATATCAAAATTTGGGCGGTTTGGAGGCCACATTGGTGTTGCTGACAATTTAGCCTAATTTTGATCGTAACACTTTGAACGTCAGGTTAGTGTTGGTATTAATTTAACCTAATTTTGACCCTAATACTATAGACTATAAAATTCAAACAAACAAAAAAAAAATGGACATTCTATGCATATTATCAAAATTTGGGCGGTTTAGGTTTTCATCCTAAGATTATAGACTATGGACGTTTGCCTAATTTTCATCCTAAGACTATAGACTATGGATTTTGGCCTAATTTTCATCCTAATACTTTAAAGTGCCTATCACCCGTACACAGTTTTAATGAATTTCGAAAATTTATGCATGTCTAAGACGCTTTGCGAAGAAATAAATCGTATTTCATGTTTCGTTTTGTTTTTATCAGACGACAAAATCGCCCAAACTAGGCCGTTTTCCGCCATATTGAATACAAAAAGGAGCAGTTGAGTGACTCGGTTCTAACAAGCTTGTGACGTCGACCCGGTATCTCAGCCCACGCTCAGCCACAGAGCATTTGCTCATTTGTCACTACCTTCTCTGTACTGAACTTGGAATGTGCCAGGAAGGTATGTGGTAGGTGAATATGCTGCCTTCTCAGTTATGTAGAAGATATAGTTCTGAACGCTATACTGTTCGATAATGATAAAGCAAGGAAATGCAGAAAGAAATAGATCGATTTCATGAAACAAAAGCGGGCTAACCCGGAAAATCGTCAATATGCTCCAAGCACT
This sequence comes from Pavona decussata, assembly GCF_977016875.1. Classification (NCBI taxonomy): domain Eukaryota; kingdom Metazoa; phylum Cnidaria; class Anthozoa; order Scleractinia; family Agariciidae; genus Pavona; species Pavona decussata. The sequence goes on along the minus strand of NW_028145484.1, from coordinate 3,685,717 downwards.
TCACGAACGACGACTTCATGCGTCAGAGACACAATATCTTGCCACAAAAACAAATGGCTGGGCCCCGCAATACAAAAACTGTAAGAAAAGCCGACCTTTCGAGCAGTATTTTGAACAGTACAGTGTATGTATGTATGTATGAGAATCGACGCATGAAGTCGTCGTTCGCGAAGTGCTTGGAGCATATTGACGATTTTCCGGGTTAGCCCGCTTTTGTTTCATGAAATCGATCTATTTCTTTCTGCATTTCCTTGCTTTATCATTATCGAACAGTATAGCGTTCAGGGCTGAGTTGCTCGAAGCATGGTTAGCGCTAACCATTGGTTAAGAGGTATCAAAACCTATAGGTTGTCATGGTATTTAACCCGGGTTAGCGCTAACCATGCTTCGAGCAACTGGGCCCAGAACTATATCTTCTACATAACTGAGAAGGCAGCATATTCACCTACCACATACCTTCCTGGCACATTCCAAGTTCCGCACAGAGAATGCAGTGACAAATGAGCAAATGCTCTGTGGCTGAGCGTGGACTGAGATACCGGGTCGACGTCACAAGCTTGTTAGAACCGAGTCACTCAACTGCTCCTTTTTGTATTCAATATGGCGGAAAACGGCCTAGTTTGGGCGATTTTGTTGTCTGATAAAAACAAAACGAAACATGGCATACGATTTATTTCTTCGCAAAGCGTCTTAGACATGCATAAATTTTCGAAATTCATTAAAACTGTGTAAGGGTGATAAGCACTTTAACACTATACAGTATGGATTTTGGATTGATTTCCATCCTAAGACTATAGACTATCGATATTAGCCTAATTTTCGTCCTAAGACTAGAGTCCATGGATTTTGGCCTAATTTTCATCATAAAACTATTGACTATGAATTTTGGCCTAATTATAGTCTTAATACTATATACTATGGATTTTGGCCTAATTTTCATCCTGACACTATAGACAATGGATTTTGTCCTAATTTTCATCCTAAGACTATAGACCTTGGATGTTGGACTAATTTTCATCCTAAGACTATAGACCATAGATTTTGGCCTAATATCCATCCTAACACTATAGACTATGGATTTTTGCGTAATTTCCATTTTAACATTATACACTATGAATTTTGGACTAATTTTCATCCAAAGACTGTAGACTATGGATTTTGGACTTATTTTTATCCTAATACTATGGGCTATGGATTTCTAACTAATTTTCATCCTAATACTATAGACTAAGGACTTTGGCCTAATTTTAATCCTAAGACTATAGATTATTGATTTTTGACTATTTTCATCCTAATACTATAGACTATGGATGTTTGCCTAATTATAATCCTAATACTATAGACTATAGATTTTTTCCTACTTTTGATCCTAAGACTATACACTATGGATTTTGGCCTAATTACTAGCCTAATACTATAGACTATGGATTTTCGACTAATTTTCAGTGAATACTATAGACTATAGACTTTGGCCTAATTTTCATCCTAATACTATATGCTATGGATTTTAGCCTAATTTTCATCCTAATATTATACACTATAGATTTCGATCAAATTTTCTTTCTAATAATATACACTATGGAGTTGCATTAATTCTCAACCTAAGACTATAGACTATGGATTTCAGCCTAATTATAATCCTAATACTATCACTATGGATTTTGGCCTAACTTTCGTCCTAATACTATAGACTATAGATTTTGAGCTAATTTTCATTCAAAGACATAGACTATGGATTTTGGACTTATTTTTATCCTAATACTATGGGCTATGGATTTCTGACCAATTTTCATCCTAAGACTACAGACTATAGATTTAAGCCTAATTTTAATCCTAATACTACAGACTATGGATTTTGGAATAATTTCACCCTAATACTCAAGACTATGAATTTTGGCCTAATTTTTATCTTAACACTATATACTATGGATTTAGGACTAATTTTTATCCTAGGACTGTAGACTATGGAATTCTGCCTAATTCTAGTTCTTATATTATATACTATGGATTTTGGCCTAATTATCAACCTAATACTATGCACTATGGATTTTGGCCTAATTTTAATCCAAGGAATATAGACTATGTATTTTCGCGTAATTTACATCTTAACATTATGCACTATGGATTTTGGACTAATTTTGATCCAAAGACTATAGAAAATATATTTTTTGCTAATTTTATTCCTAATACCTTAGACTGTAGACACTATGAATTGTGGCCTCATTTTCTTCCCAATACTATACACTATCGATTTTTGAGTAATTTTCTTCCTAAGACCATAGACTATAGATTTTAGCCTTATGTTCATCCTAATACTATACACGACGGATTTTGGCCTAATTTTCATCCTAATGCTATAGGCTATGGATTTTGGCCTAATTTTGATCCTAATACTATAGACTATAGATTTCCGCCTAATTTTCATCCTTATACTATAGACTATGTATTTTGCCCTAATTTTCATCCTAATACTATAGACTACGTAGTTTGGCCTAATTTTCATTCTAATACTATAGACTATGGATTTTGGCCTAATTTTCATCCTTATACTATAGACTATGTATTTAGCCTAATTTTCATCCTAAAACTATAGACCATAGATTTTGACCTAATTTTCATCCTGATACCATAGACTATAGATTTTGGCCTAATTTTCCTCCTTATACTATAGACTATGTATTTTGGCCTAATTTTCATCCTAATACTATAGACTATGTATTTTGGCCTAATTTTCATCCTAATACTATAGACTATGGATTTTGGCCTAATTTTCATCCTAATACTATAGACTATGTATTTTGGCCTAATTTTAATCCTAATACTATAGACTATGGATTTTGGCCTAATTTTCATCCTAATACTATAGACTATGGATTTTGGCCTAATTTTCATCCTAATACTATAGACTATGGATTTTAGCCTAATTTTCATCCTAAAACTATAGACTATGGATTTTGGCCTAATTTTCATCCTAATACTATAGACTATGCATTTTGGCTTCATTTTCATCTTAATACTATAGACCATAGATGTTTGTCCAATTATAATCCTAATACTATACACCATAGATTTGGGCCTTATTTTCATCCTTATACAATAGACTATGTATTTTGGCCTAATTTTCATCCTGAAACAATAGACTATGCATTTTTCCCTAATTTTCATCTTAATACTATAGACTATGGATTTTGGCCTAATTTCCATCCTCATACTATAGACTATGGATTTTGGCCTAATTTTCTTCCTAAAACTATAGACTATAGATTTTGGCCTAATTTTCATTCTAATACTACAGACTATGTATTTTGGGCTAATTTTCATCCTCAAACTATAGACCATAGATTTTGGCCTAATTTTCATCCTTATACTATAGACTATGTATTTTGGCTTAATTTTCATCCTAATACTATAGACCATAGATGTTTGTCCAATTATAATCCTAATACTATACACCATAGATTTGGGCCTTATCTTCATCCTTATACAATAGACTATGTATTTTGGACTAATTTTCATCCTGAAACAATAGACCATGCATTTTTGCCTAATATTCATCTTAATACTATAGACTATGGATTTTGGCCTAATTTTCATCCTTATACTATAGACCATGTATTTTGGCCTAATTTTCATCCTAAAACTATAGGCTATGGATTTTGGCGTAATTTTCATCCTAATACTATAGACTATGTATTTTGGCCTAATTTCCATCCTAATACTGAAGACCATAGATTTTGGCCTAACTTTCATCCTTATACTATAGACTATAAATTTTGGCCTAATTTTCATCCTAATACTATAGACTATAGATTTTGCCCTAATTTTCATCCTAATACTATAGACTATGGATTTCGGCCGAATTTTCATCCTTATACTATAGACTATGTATTTTGGCCTAATTTCCATCCTAATACTGTAGACCATAGATTTTGGCCTAATTTTCATCCTTATACTATAGACTATGTATTTTGGCCTAATTTTCATCCTAATACTATAGACTATAGATTTTGGCCTAATTTTCATCCTAATACTATAGACTATGGATTTTGGCCTAAGTTTCCTCCATATACTATAGACTATATATTTAGGCTAATTTTCATCCTAAAACTATAGACCATAGATTTTGGCCTAATTTTTATGCTGATACCATAGACTATCGATTTTGGCCTAATTTTCATCCTTATACTATAGACTATGTATTTTGGCCTAATTTTCATCCTAAAACTATAGACTATGGATTTTCGCCTAATTTTCATCCTAATACTATAGACTAAGGATTTTGGCCTAATTCTTATCCTAAAACTATAGACCATGGATTTTGGCCTAATTTTCATCTTAATACTATAGACTATGTATTTTGGCCTAATTTTCATCCTAATACTATAAACTATGTATTTTGGCCTAATTTTCATCTTTATACTACAGACTATGTATTTTGGCCTAATTTTCATCCTGAAACAATAGACTATGCATTTTTGCCTAATTTTTATCCTAATACTAAAGACTATGTATTTTGGCTTAATTTTCATCCTAATACTATAGACCATAGATGTTTGTCCAATTATAATCCTAATACTATACACCATAGATTTGGGCCTTATTTTCATCCTTATACAATAGACTATGTATTTTGGCCTAATTTTCATCCTGAAACAAGAGACTATCCATTTTTGCCTAATTTTCATCATAATACTATAGACTATGTATTTTGGCTTAATTTTCATCCTAATACTATAGACCATAGATGTTTGTCCAATTATAATCCTAATACTATACACCATAGATTTGGGCCTTATTTTCATCCTTATAGAATAGACTATGTATTTTGGCCTAATTTTCATCCTGAAACAATAGACTATGCATTTTTGCCTAATTTTCATCATAATACTATAGACTATGTATTTTGGCTTAATTTTCATCCTAATACTATAGACCATAGATGTTTGTCCAATTATAATCCTAATACTATACACCATAGATTTGGGCCTTATTTTCATCCTTATACAGTAGACTATCTATTTTGGACTAATTTTCATCCTGAAACAATAGACTATGCATTTTTGCCTAATTTTCATCCTAATACTATAGACTATGGGTTTTGGCCTAATTTCTATCCTAATACTGTAGACCATAGATTTTGGCCTAATTTTCATCCTTATACTATAGACTATGTATTTTGGCCTAATTTTCATCCTAATACTATAGACTATGGATATTGGCCTAATTTTCATTCTAATACTATAGACTATAGATTTTGGCCTAATTTTCATCCTAATACTATAGACTATGGATTTTTGCCTAATTTTCATCCTTATACTATAGACTATGGATTTAGGCTAATTTTTATCCTAATACTATAGACCATAGATTTTGGCCTAATTTTCATGCTGATACCATAGACTATCGATTTTGGCCTAATTTTCCTCCTTATACTATAGACTATGTATTTTGGCCTTATTTTCATCTTAAAACTATAGACTATGGGTTTTCGCCTAATTTTCATCCTAATACTATAGACTATGGATTTTGGCCTAATTTTCATCCTAAAACTATAGACTATGGATTTTGGCCTAATTTTCATCCTAATACTATAGACTATGGATTTTGGCCTAATTTTCATCCTAATACTATAGACTATGGATTTTAGCCTAATTTTCATCCTAAAACTATAGACTATGGATTTTGGCCTAATTTTCATCCTAATACTATAGACTATGGATTTTGGCCTAATTTTCATCCTAATACTATAGACTATGGATTTTAGCCTAATTTTCATCCTAAAACTATAGACTATGGATTTTGGCCTAATTTTCATCCTAATACTATAGACTATGCATTTTGGCTTCATTTTCATCTTAATACTATAGACCATAGATGTTTGTCCAATTATAATCCTAATACTATACACCATAGATTTGGGCCTTATTTTCATCCTTCTACAATAGACTATGTATTTTGGCCTAATTTTCATCCTGAAACAATAGACTATGCATTTTTCCCTAATTTTCATCTTAATACTATAGACTATGGATTTTGGCCTAATTTCCATCCTCATACTATAGACTATGGATTTTGGCCTAATTTTCTTCCTAAAACTATAGACTATAGATTTTGGCCTAATTTTCATTCTAATACTACAGACTATGTATTTTGGGCTAATTTTCATCCTCAAACTATAGACCATAGATTTTGGCCTAATTTTCATCCTTATACTATAGACTATGTATTTTGGCTTAATTTTCATCCTAATACTATAGACCATAGATGTTTGTCCAATTATAATCCTAATACTATACACCATAGATTTGGGCCTTATCTTCATCCTTATACAATAGACTATGTATTTTGGACTAATTTTCATCCTGAAACAATAGACCATGCATTTTTGCCTAATATTCATCTTAATACTATAGACTATGGATTTTGGCCTAATTTTCATCCTTATACTATAGACCATGTATTTTGGCCTAATTTTCATCCTAAAACTATAGGCTATGGATTTTGGCCTAATTTTCATCCTAATACTATAGACTATGTATTTTGGCCTAATTTCCATCCTAATACTGAAGACCATAGATTTTGGCCTAACTTTCATCCTTATACTATAGACTATAAATTTTGGCCTAATTTTCATCCTAATACTATAGACTATAGATTTTGCCCTAATTTTCATCCTAATACTATAGACTATGGATTTCGGCCGAATTTTCATCCTTATACTATAGACTATGTATTTTGGCCTAATTTCCATCCTAATACTGTAGACCATAGATTTTGGCCTAATTTTCATCCTTATACTATAGACTATGTATTTTGGCCTAATTTTCATCCTAATACTATAGACTATAGATTTTGGCCTAATTTTCATCCTAATACTATAGACTATGGATTTTGGCCTAAGTTTCCTCCATATACTATAGACTATATATTTAGGCTAATTTTCATCCTAAAACTATAGACCATAGATTTTGGCCTAATTTTTATGCTGATACCATAGACTATCGATTTTGGCCTAATTTTCATCCTTATACTATAGACTATGTATTTTGGCCTAATTTTCATCCTAAAACTATAGACTATGGATTTTCGCCTAATTTTCATCCTAATACTATAGACTAAGGATTTTGGCCTAATTCTTATCCTAAAACTATAGACCATGGATTTTGGCCTAATTTTCATCTTAATACTATAGACTATGTATTTTGGCCTAATTTTCATCCTAATACTATAAACTATGTATTTTGGCCTAATTTTCATCTTTATACTACAGACTATGTATTTTGGCCTAATTTTCATCCTGAAACAATAGACTATGCATTTTTGCCTAATTTTTATCCTAATACTAAAGACTATGTATTTTGGCTTAATTTTCATCCTAATACTATAGACCATAGATGTTTGTCCAATTATAATCCTAATACTATACACCATAGATTTGGGCCTTATTTTCATCCTTATACAATAGACTATGTATTTTGGCCTAATTTTCATCCTGAAACAAGAGACTATCCATTTTTGCCTAATTTTCATCATAATACTATAGACTATGTATTTTGGCTTAATTTTCATCCTAATACTATAGACCATAGATGTTTGTCCAATTATAATCCTAATACTATACACCATAGATTTGGGCCTTATTTTCATCCTTATAGAATAGACTATGTATTTTGGCCTAATTTTCATCCTGAAACAATAGACTATGCATTTTTGCCTAATTTTCATCATAATACTATAGACTATGTATTTTGGCTTAATTTTCATCCTAATACTATAGACCATAGATGTTTGTCCAATTATAATCCTAATACTATACACCATAGATTTGGGCCTTATTTTCATCCTTATACAGTAGACTATCTATTTTGGACTAATTTTCATCCTGAAACAATAGACTATGCATTTTTGCCTAATTTTCATCCTAATACTATAGACTATGGGTTTTGGCCTAATTTCTATCCTAATACTGTAGACCATAGATTTTGGCCTAATTTTCATCCTTATACTATAGACTATGTATTTTGGCCTAATTTTCATCCTAATACTATAGACTATGGATATTGGCCTAATTTTCATTCTAATACTATAGACTATAGATTTTGGCCTAATTTTCATCCTAATACTATAGACTATGGATTTTTGCCTAATTTTCATCCTTATACTATAGACTATGGATTTAGGCTAATTTTTATCCTAATACTATAGACCATAGATTTTGGCCTAATTTTCATGCTGATACCATAGACTATCGATTTTGGCCTAATTTTCCTCCTTATACTATAGACTATGTATTTTGGCCTTATTTTCATCTTAAAACTATAGACTATGGGTTTTCGCCTAATTTTCATCCTAATACTATAGACTATGGATTTTGGCCTAATTTTCATCCTAAAACTATAGACTATGGATTTTGGCCTAATTTTCATCCTAATACTATAGACTATGTATTTTGGCCTAATTTTCATCCTAATACTATAGACTATGTATTTTGGCCTAATTTTCATCCTAATACTATAGACTATGGATTTTGGCCTAATTTTCATCCTAATACTATAGACTATGGATTTTGGCCTAATTTTCATCCTAAGACTATAGACTATGGATTTTGGCCTAATTTTCATCCTAATACTATAGACTATGTATTTTGGCTTCATTTTCATCTTAATACTATAGACCATAGATGTTTGTCCAATTATAATCCTAATACTATACACCATAGATTTGGGCCTTATTTTCATCCTTATACAATAGACTATGTATTTTGGCCTAATTTTCATCCTGAAACAATAGACTATGCATTTTTGCCTAATTTTCATCTTAATACTATAGACTATGGATTTTGGCCTAATTTCCATCCTCATACTATAGACTATGGATTTTGGCCTAATTTTCTTCCTAAAACTATAGACTATGGATTTTGGCCTAATTTTCATTCTAATACTACAGACTATGTATTTTGGGCTAGTTTTCATCCTCAAACTATAGACCATAGATTTTGGCCTAATTTTCATCCTTATACTATAGACTATGTATTTTGGCTTAATTTTCATCCTAATATTATAGACCATAGATGTTTGTCCAATTATAATCCTAATACTATACACCATAGATTTGGGCCTTATTTTCATCCTTATACAATAGACTATGTATTTTGGACTAATTTTCATCCTGAAACAATAGACCATGCATTTGTCCCTAATTTTCATCTTAATACTATAGACTATGGATTTTGGCCTAATTTTCATCCTTATACTATAGACCATGTATTTTGGCCTAATTTTCATCCTAAAACTATAGGCTATGGATTTTGGCCTAATTTTCATCCTAATACTATAGACTATGTATTTTGGCCTAATTTCCATCCTAATACTGTAGACCATAGATTTTGGCCTAACTTTCATCCTTATACTATAGACTATGTATTTTGGCCTAATTTTCATCCTAATACTATAGACTATAGATTTTGGCCTAATTTTCATCCTAATACTATAGACTATGGATTTCGGCCGAATTTTCATCCTTATACTATAGACTATGTATTTTGGCCTAATTTCCATCCTAATACTGTAGACCATAGATTTTGGCCTAATTTTTATCCTTATACTATAGACTATGTATTTTGGCCTAATTTTCATCCTAATACTATAGACTATAGATTTTGGCCTAATTTTCATCCTAATACTATAGAATATGGATTTTGGCCTAAGTTTCCTCCATATACTATAGACTATATATTTAGGCTAATTTTCATCCTAAAACTATAGACCATAGATTTTGGCCTAATTTTTATGCTGATACCATAGACTATTGATTTTGGCCTAATTTTCATCCTTATACTATAGACTATGTATTTTGGCCTAATTTTCATCCTAAAACTATAGACTATGGATTTTCGCCTAATTTTCATCCTAATACTATAGACTAAGGATTTTGGCCTAATTCTTATCCTAAAACTATAGACCATGGATTTTGGCCTAATTTTCATCTTAATACTATAGACTATGTATTTTAGCCTAATTTTCATCCTAATACTATAAACTATGTATTTTGGCCTAATTTTCATCTTTATACTACAGACTATGTATTTTGGCCTAATTTTCATCCTGAAACAATAGACTATGCATTTTTGCCTAATTTTTATCCTAATACTATAGACTATGTATTTTGGCTTAATTTTCATCCTAATACTATAGACCATAGATGTTTGTCCAATTATAATCCTAATACTATACACCATAGATTTGGGCCTTATTTTCATCCTTATACAATAGACTATGTATTTTGGCCTAATTTTCATCCTGAAACAATAGACTATGCCTTTTCGCCTAATTTTCATCATAATACTATAGACTATGTATTTTGGCTTAATTTTCATCCTAATACTATAGACCATAGATGTTTGTCCAATTATAATCCTAATACTATACACCATAGATTTGGGCCTTATTTTCATCCTTATACAATAGACTATGTATTTTGGCCTAATTTTCATCCTGAAACAATAGACTATGCATTTTTGCCTAATTTTCATCCTAATACTATAGACTATGGGTTTTGGCCTAATTTCTATCCTAATACTGTAGACCATAGATTTTGGCCTAATTTTCATCCTTATACTATAGACTATGTATTTTGGCCTAATTTTCATCCTAATACTATAGACTATGGATATTGGCCTAATTTTCATTCTAATACTATAGACTATAGATTTTGGCCTAATTTTCATCCTAATACTATAGACTATGGATTTTTGCCTAATTTTCATCCTTATACTATAGACTATGGATTTAGGCTAATTTTCATCCTAATACTATAGACCATAGATTTTGGCCTAATTTTCATGCTGATACCATAGACTATCGATTTTGGCCTAATTTTCCTCCTTATACTATAGACTATGTATTTTGGCCTTATTTTCATCTTAAAACTATAGACTATGGGTTTTCGCCTAATTTTCATCCTAATACTATAGACTATGGATTTTGGCCTAATTTTCATCCTAAAACTATAGACTATGGATTTTGGCCTAATTTTCATCCTAATACTATAGACTATGTATTTTGGCCTAATTTTCATCCTAATACTATAGACTATGTATTTTGGCCTAATTTTCATCCTAATACGATAGACTATGGATTTTGGCCTAATTTTCATCCTAATACTATAGACTATGGATTCTGGCCTAATTTTCATCCTAATACTATAGACTATGGATTTTGGCCTAATTTTCATCCTAAAACTATAGACTATGGATTTTGGCCTAATTTTCATCCTAATACTATAGACTATGTATTTTGGCTTAATTTTCATCTTAATTCTATAGACCATAGATGTTTGTCCAATTATAATCCTAATACTATACACCATAGATTTGGGCCTTATTTTCATCCTTATCCAATAGACTATGTATTTTGGCCTAATTTTCATCCTGAAACAATAGACTATGCATTTTTGCCTAATTTTCATCTTAATACTATAGACTATGGATTTTGGCCTAATTTCCATCCTCATACTATAGACTATGGATTTTGGCCTAATTTTCTTCCTAAAACTATAGACTATGGATTTTGGCCTAATTTTCATTCTAATACTACAGACTATGTATTTTGGGCTAATTTTCATCCTCAAACTATAGACCATAGATTTTGGCCTAATTTTCATCCTTATACTATAGACTATGTATTTTGGCTTAATTTTCATCCTAATACTATAGACCATAGATGTTTGTCCAATTATAATCCTAAAACTATACACCATAGATTTGGGCCTTATTTTCATCCTTATACAATAGACTATGTATTTTGGACTAATTTTCATCCTGAAACAATAGACCATGCATTTTTGCCTAATTTTCATCTTAATACTATAGACTATGGATTTTGGCCTAATTTTCATCCTTATACTATAGACTATGTATTTTGGCCTAATTTTCATCCTAAAACTATAGACTATGGATTTTCGCCTAATTTTCATCCTAATACTATAGACTAAGGATTTTGGCCTAATTCTTATCCTAAAACTATAGACCATGGATTTTGGCCTAATTTTCATCTTAATACTATAGACTATGTATTTTGGCCTAATTTTCATCCTAATACTATAAACTATGTATTTTGGCCTAATTTTCATCTTTATACTACAGACTATGTATTTTGGCCTAATTTTCATCCTGAAACAATAGACTATGCATTTTTGCCTAATTTTTATCCTAATACTATAGACTATGTATTTTGGCTTAATTTTCATCCTAATACTATAGACCATAGATGTTTGTCCAATTATAATCCTAATACTATACACCATAGATTTGGGCCTTATTTTCATCCTTATACAATAGGCTATGTATTTTGGCCTAATTTTCATCCTGAAACAATAGACTATGCATTTTTGCCTAATTTTCATCATAATACTATAGACTATGTAATTTGGCTTAATTTTCATCCTAATACTATAGACCATAGATGTTTGTCCAATTATAATCCTAATACTATACACCATAGATTTGGGCCTTATTTTCATCCTTATACAATAGACTATGTATTTTGGCCTAATTTTCATCCTAAAACAATAGACTATGCATTTTTGCCTAAATTTCATCATAATACTATAGACTATGTATTTTGGCTTAATTTTCATCCTAATGCTATAGACCATAGATGTTTGTCCAATTATAATCCTAATACTATACACCATAGATTTGGGCCTTATTTTCATCCTTATACAATAGACTATGTATTTTGGACTAATTTTCATCCTGAAACAATAGACTATGCATTTTTGCCTAATTTTCATCCTAATACTATAGACTATGGGTTTTGGCCTAATTTCTATGCTAATACTGTAGACCATAGATTTTGGCCTAATTTTCATCCTTATACTATAGACTATGTATTTTGGCCTAATTTTCATCCTAATACTATAGACTATGGATATTGGCCTAATTTTCATTCTAATACTATAGACTATAGATTTTGGCCTAATTTTCATCCTAATACTATAGACTATGGATTTTTGCCTAATTTTCATCCTTATACTATAGACTATGGATTTAGGCTAATTTTCATCCTAATACTATAGACCATAGATTTTGGCCTAATTTTTATGCTGATACCATAGACTATCGATTTTGGCCTAATTTTCCTCCTTATACTATAGACTATGTATTTTAACCTTATTTTCATCTTAAAACTATAGACTATGGGTTCTCGCCTAATTTTCATCCTAATACTATAGACTATGGATTTTGGCCTAATTTTCATCCTAAAACTATAGACTATGGATTTTGGCCTAATTTTCATCCTAATACTATAGACTATGTATTTTGGTCTAATTTTCATCCTAATACTATAGACTATGTATTTTGGCCTAATTTTCATCCTAATACTATAGACTATGGATTTTGGCCTAATTTTCATCCTAATACTATAGACTATGGATTTTGGCCTAATTTTCATCCTAAAACTATAGACTATGGATTTTGGCCTAATTTTAATCCTAATACTGTAGACTATGTATTTTGGCTTAATTTTCATCTTAATACTATAGACCATAGATGTTTGTCCAATTATAATCCTAATACTATACACCATAGATTTGGGCCTTATTTTCATCCTTATACAATAGACTATGTATTTTGGCCTAATTTTCATCCTGAAACAATAGACTATGCATTTTTGCCTAATTTTCATCTTAATACTATAGACTATGGATTTTGGCCTAATTTCCATCCTCATACTATAGACTATGGATTTTGGCCTAGTTTTCTTCCTAAAACTATAGACTATGGATTTTGGCCTAATTTTCATTCTAATACTACAGACTATGTATTTTGGGCTAATTTTCATCCTCAAACTATAGACCATAGATTTTGGCCTAATTTTCATCCTTATACTATAGACTATGTCTTTTGGCTTAATTTTCATCCTAATACTATAGACCATAGATGTTTGTCCAATTATAATCCTAATACTATACACCATAGATTTGGGCCTTATTTTCATCCTTATACAATAGACTATGTATTTTGGACTAATTTTCATCCTGAAACAATAGACCATGCATTTTTGCCTAATTTTCATCTTAATACTATAGACTATGGATTTTGGCCTAATTTTCATCCTTATACTATAGACCATGTATTTTGGCCTAATTTTCATCCTAAAACTATAGGCTATGGATTTTGGCCTAATTTTCATCCTAATACTATAGACTATGTATTTTGGCCTAATTTCCATCCTAATACTGTAGACCATAGATTTTGGCCTAACTTTCATCCTTATACTATAGACTATGTATTTTGGCCTAATTTTCATCCTAATACTATAGACTATAGATTTTGGCCTAATTTTCATCCTAATACTATAGACTATGGATTTCGGCCGAATTTTCATCCTTATACTATAGACTATGTATTTTGGCCTAATTTCCATACTAATACTGTAGACCATAGATTTTGGCCTAATTTTTATCCTTATACTATAGACTATGTATTTTGGCCTAATTTTCATCCTAATACTATAGACTATAGATTTTGGCCTAATTTTCATCCTAATACTATAGAATATGGATTTTGGCCTAAGTTTCCTCCATATACTATAGACTATATATTTAGGCTAATTTTCATCCTAAAACTCTAGACCATAGATTTTGGCCTAATTTTTATGCTGATACCATAGACTATTGATTTTGGCCTAATTTTCATCCTTATACTATAGACTATGTATTTTGGCCTAATTTTCATCCTTAAACTATAGACTATGGATTTTCGCCTAATTTTCATCCTAATACTATAGACTAAGGATTTTGGCCTAATTCTTATCCTAAAACTATAGACCATGGATTTTGGCCTAATTTTCATCTTAATACTATAGACTATGTATTTTGTCCTAATTTTCATCCTAATACTATAAACTATGTATTTTGGCCTAATTTTCATCTTTATACTACAGACTATGTATTTTGGCCTAATTTTCATCCTGAAACAATAGACTATGCATTTTTGCCTAATTTTTATCGTAATACTATAGACTATGTATTTTGGCCTAATTTCCATACTAATACTGTAGACCATAGATTTTGGCCTAATTTTTATCCTTATACTATAGACTATGTATTTTGGCCTAATTTTCATCCTAATACTATAGACTATAGATTTTGGCCTAATTTTCATCCTAATACTATAGAATATGGATTTTGGCCTAAGTTTCCTCCATATACTATAGACTATATATTTAGGCTAATTTTCATCCTAAAACTCTAGACCATAGATTTTGGCCTAATTTTTATGCTGATACCATAGACTATCGATTTTGGCCTAATTTTCATCCTTATACTATAGACTATGTATTTTGGCCTAATTTTCATCCTAAAACTATAGACTATGGATTTTCGCCTAATTTTCATCCTAATACTATAGACTAAGGATTTTGGCCTAATTCTTATCCTAAAACTATAGACCATGGATTTTGGCCTAATTTTCATCTTAATACTATAGACTATGTATTTTGTCCTAATTTTCATCCTAATACTATAAACTATGTATTTTGGCCTAATTTTCATCTTTATACTACAGACTATGTATTTTGGCCTAATTTTCATCCTGAAACAATAGACTATGCATTTTTGCCTAATTTTTATCGTAATACTATAGACTATGTATTTTGGCTTAATTTTCATCCTAATACTATAGACCATAGATGTTTGTCCAATTATAATCCTAATACTATACACCATAGATTTGGGCCTTATTTTCATCCTTATACAATAGACTATGTATTTTGGCCTAATTTTCATCCTGAAACAATAGACTATGCATTTTTGCCTAATTTTTATCCTAATACTATAGACTATGTATTTTGGCTTAATTTTCATCCTAATACTATAGACCATAGATGTTTGTCCAATTATAATCCTAATACTATACACCATAGATTTGGGCCTTATTTTCATCCTTATACAATAGACTATGTATTTTGGCCTAATTTTCATCCTGAAACAATAGACTATGCATTTTTGCCTAATTTTCATCCTAATACTATAGACTATGGGTTTTGGCCTAATTTCTATCCTAATACTGTAGACCATAGATTTTGGCCTAATTTTCATCCTTATACTATAGACTATGTATTTTGGCCTAATTTTCATCCTAATACTATAGACTATGGATATTGGCCTAATTTTCATTCTAATACTATAGACTATAGATTTTGGCCTAATTTTCATCCTAATACTATAGACTATGGATTTTTGCCTAATTTTCATCCTTATACTATAGACTATGGATTTAGGCTAATTTTCATTCTAATACTATAGACCATAGATTTTGGCCTAATTTTCATGCTGATACCATAGACTATCGATTTTGGCCTAATTTTCCTCCTTATACTATAGACTATGTATTTTGGTCTTATTTTCATCTTAAAACTATAGACTATGGGTTTTCGCCTAATTTTCATCCTAATACTATAGACTATGGGTTTTCGCCTAATTTTCATCCTAATACTATACACTATGGATTTTGGCCTAATTTTCATCCTAAAACTATAGACTATGGATTTTGGCCTAATTTTCATCCTAATACTATAGACTATGTATTTTGACCTAATTTTCATCCTAATACTATAGACTATGTATTTTGGCCTAATTTTCATCCTAATACTATAGACTATGGATTTTGGCCTAATTTTCATCCGAATACTATAGACTATGGATTTTGGCCTAATTTTCATCCTAAAACTATAGACTATGGATTTTGGCCTAATTTTAATCCTAAAACTATAGACTATGGATTTTGGCCTAATTTTCATCCTAATACTATAGACTATGTATTTTGGCTTAATTTTCATCTTAATACTATAGACCATAGATGTTTGTCCAATTATAATCCTAATACTATACACCATAGATTTGGGCCTTATTTTCATCCTTATCCAATAGACTATGTATTTTGGCCTAATTTTCATCCTGAAACAATAGACTATGCATTTTTGCCTAATTTTCATCTTAATACTATAGACTATGGATTTTGGCCTAATTTCCATCCTCATACTATAGACTATGGATTTTGGCCTAATTTTCTTCCTAAAACTATAGACTATGGATTTTGGCCTAATTTTCATTCTAATACTACAGACTATGTATTTTGGGCTAATTTTCATCCTCAAACTATAGACCATAGATTTTGGCCCAATTTTCATCCTTATACTATAGACTATGTATTTTGGCTTAATTTTCATCCTAATACTATAGACCATAGATGTTTGTCCAATTATAATCCTAATACTATACACCATAGATTTGGGCCTTATTTTCATCCTTATACAATAGACTATGTATTTTGGACTAATTTTCATCCTGAAACAATAGACCATGCATTTTTGCCTAATTTTCATCTTAATACTATAGACTATGGATTTTGGCCTAATTTTCATCCTTATACTATAGACCATGTATTTTGGCCTAATTTTCATCCTAAAACTATAGGCTATGGATTTTGGCCTAATTTTCATCCTAATACTATAGACTATGTATTTTGGCCTAATTTCGATCCTAATACTGTAGACCATAGATTTTGGCCTAACTTTCATCCTTATACTATAGACTACGGATTTTGGCCTAATTTTCATCCTAATACTATAGACTATGTATTTTGGCCTAATTTTCATCCTAATACTATAGACTATGGATTTTGGCCTAATTTTCATCCTAATACTATAGACTATGGATTTTGGCCTAATTTTCATCCTAATACTATAGACTATGGATTTTGGCCTAATTTTCATCCTAAAACTATAGACTATGGATTTTGGCGTAATTTTCATCCTAATACTATAGACTATGTATTTTGGCTTAATTTTCATCCTAATACTATAGACCATAGATGTTTGTCCAATTATAATCCTAATACTATACACCATAGATTTGGGCCTTATTTTCATCCTTATACAATAGACTATGTATTTTGGACTAATTTTCATCCTGAAACAATAGACTATGCATTTTTGCCTAATTTTCATCCTAATACTATAGACTATGGGTTTTGGCCTAATTTCTATCCTAATACTGTAGACTATGGATTTTTGCCTAATTTTCATCCTTATACTATAGACTATGGATTTAGGCTAATTTTCATCCTAATACTATAGACCATAGATTTTGGCGTAATTTTCATGCTTATACCATAGACTATCGATTTTGGCCTAATTTTCCTCCTATTACTATAGACTATGTATTTTGGTCTTATTTTCATCTTAAAACTATAGACTATGGGTCTTCGCCTAATTTTCATCCTAATACTATAGACTATGGGTTTTCGCCTAATTTTCATCCTAATACTATAGACTATGGATTTTGGCCTAATTTTCATCCTAAAACTATAGACTATGGATTTTGGCCTAATTTTCATCCTAATACTATAGACTATGTATTTTGGCCTAATTTTCATCCTAATACTATAGACCATGGATTTTGGCCTAATTTTCATCCTAATACTATAGACTATGGATTTTGGCCTAATTTTCATCCTAATACTATAGACTATGGATTTTGGCCTAATTTTCATCCTAAAACTATAGACTATGGATTTTGGCCTAATTTTCATCCTAATACTATAGACTATGTATTTTGGCTTCATTTTCATCTTAATACTATAGACCATAGATGTTTGTCCAATTATAATCCTAATACTATACACCATAGATTTGGGCCTTATTTTCATCCTTATACAATAGACTATGTATTTTGACCTAATTTTCATCCTGAAACAATAGACTATGCATTTTTGCCTAATTTTCATCTTAATACTATAGACTATGGATTTTGGCCTAATTTCCATCCTCATACTATAGACTATGGATTTTGGCCTAATTTTCTTCCTAAAACTATAGACTATGGATTTTGGCCTAATTTTCATTCTAATACTACAGACTATGTATTTTGGGCTAATTTTCATCCTCAAACTATAGACCATAGATTTTGGCCTAATTTTCATCCTTATACTATAGACTATGTACTTTGGCTTAATTTTCATCCTAATACTATAGACCATAGATGTTTGTCCAATTATAATCCTAATACTATACACCATAGATTTGGGCCTTATTTTCATCCTTATACAATAGACTATGTATTTTGGACTAATTTTCATCCTGAAACAATAGACCATGCATTTTTGCCTAATTTTCATCTTAATACTATAGACTATGGATTTTGGCCTAATTTTCATCCTTATACTATAGACCATGTATTTTGGCCTAATTTTCATCCTAAAACTATAGGCTATGGATTTTGGCCTAATTTTCATCCTAATACTATAGACTATGTATTTTGGCCTAATTTCCATCCTAATACTGTAGACCATAGATTTTGGCCTAACTTTCATCCTTATACTATAGACTATGTATTTTGGCCTAATTTTTATCCTAATACTATGGACTATAGATTTTGGCCTAATTTTCATCCTAATACTATAGACTATGGATTTCGGCCGAATTTTCATCCTTATACTATAGACTATGTATTTTGGCCTAATTTCCATCCTAATACTGTAGACCATAGATTTTGGCCTAATTTTCATCCTTATACTATAGACTATGTATTTTGGCCTAATTTTCATCCTAATACTATAGACTATAGATTTTGGCCTAATTTTCATCCTAATACTATAGACTATGGATTTTGGCCTAAGTTTCCTCCATATACTATAGACTATATATTTAGGCTAATTTTCATCCTAAAACTATAGACCATAGATTTTGGCCTAATTTTTATGCTGATACCATAGACTATCGATTTTGGCCTAGTTTTCATCCTAATACTATAAAGTATGTATTTTGGCCTAATTTTCATCTTTATACTACAGACTATGTATTTTGGCCTAATTTTCATCCTGAAACAATAGACTATGCATTTTTGCCTAATTTTCATCCTAATACTATAGACTATGTATTTTGGCTTAATTTTCATCCTAATACTATAGACCATAGATGTTTGTCCAATTATAATCCTAATACTATACACCATAGATTTGGGCCTTATTTTCATCCTTATACAATAGACTATGTATTTTGTCGTAATTTTCATCCTGAAACAATAGACTATGCATTTTTGCCTAATTTTCATCATAATACTATAGACTATGTATTTTGGCTTAATTTTCATCCTAATACTATAGACCATAGATGTTTGTCCAATTATAATCCTAATACTATACACCATAGATTTGGGCCTTATTTTCATCCTTATACAATAGACTATGTATTTTGGACTAATTTTCATCCTGAAACAATAGACTATGCATTTTTGCCTAATTTTCATCCTAATACTATAGACTATTAGTTTTGGCCTAATTTCTATGCTAATACTGTAGACCATAGATTTTGGCCTAATTTTCATCCTTATACTATAGACTATGTATTTTGGCCTAATTTTCATCCTAATACTATAGACTATGGATATTGGCCTAATTTTCATTCTAATACTATAGACTATAGATTTTTGCCTAATTTTCATCCTAATACTATAGACTATGGATTTTTGCCTAATTTTCATCCTTATACTATAGACTATGGATTTAGGCTAATTTTCATCCTAATACTATAGACCATAGATTTTGGCCTAATTTTCATGCTGATACCATAGACTATCGATTTTGGCCTAATTTTCCTCCTTATACTATAGACTATGTATTTTGGTCTTATTTTCATCTTAAAACTATAGACTATGGGTTTTCGCCTAATTTTCATCCTAATACTATAGACTATGGATTTTGGCCTAATTTTCATCCTAAAACTATAGACTATGGATTTTGGCCTAATTTTCATCCTAATACTATAGACTATGTATTTTGGCCTAATTTTCATCCTAATACTATAGACTATGGATTTTGGCCTAATTTTCATCCTAATACTATAGACTATGGATTTTGGCCTAATTTTCATCCTAATACTATAGACTATGGATTTTGGCCTAATTTTCATCCTAAAACTATAGACTATGGATTTTGGCCTAATTTTCATCCTAATACTATAGACTATGTATTTTGGCCTAATTTTCATCTTTATACTATAGACTATGTATTTTGGCTTAATTTTCATCCTAATTTTCATGCTGATACCATAGACTATCGATTTTGACCTAATTTTCCTCCTTATACTATAGACTATGTATTTTGGCCTTATTTTCATCTTAAAAGTATAGACTATGGGTTTTCGCCTAATTTTCATCCTAATACTATAGACTATGGATTTTGGCCTAATTTTCATCCTAAAACTATAGACTATGGATTTCTGCCTAATTTTTATCCTAATACTATAGACTATGTATTTTGGCCTAATTTTCATCCTAAAACTATAGACTATGGATTTTGGCCTAATTTTCATCCTAATACTATAGACTATGTATTTTGGCCTAATTTTCATCTTTATACTATAGACTATGTATTTTGGCTTAATTTTCATCCTAATTTTCATGCTGATACCATAGACTATCGATTTTGGCCTAATTTTCCTCCTTATACTATAGACTATGTATTTTGGCCTTATTTTCATCTTAAAAGTATAGACTATGGGTTTTCGCCTAATTTCCATCCTAATACTATAGACTATGGATTTTGGCCTAATTTTCATCCTAAAACTATAGACTATGGATTTTGGCCTAATTTTCATCCTAATACTATAGACTATGTATTTTGGCCTAATTTTCATCCTAATACTATAGACTATGGATTTTGGCCTAATTTTCATCCTAATACTATAGACTATGGATTTTGGCCTAATTTTCATCCTAATACTATAGACTATGGATTTTGGCCTAATTTTCATCCTAAAACTATAGACTATGGATTTTGGCCTAATTTTCATCCTAATACTATAGACTATGTATTTTGGCCTAATTTTCATCCTAAAACTATAGACTATGGATTTTGGCCTAATTTTCATCCTAATACTATAGACTATGTATTTTGGCCTAATTTTCATCTGTATACTATAGACTATGTATTTTTGCTTAATTTTCATCCTAATACTATAGACCATAGATGTTTGTCCAATTACAATCCTAATACTATATACCATAGATTTGGGCCTTATTTTCATCCTTATACAATAGACTATGTATTTTGGCCTAATTTTCATCCTAAAACTATAGACTATGGATTTTGGCCTAATTTTCATCTTAATACTATAGACTATGGGTCTTGGCCTAATTTTCATCCTTATACTATAGACTATGTATTTTGGCCTAATTTTCATCGTAATACTATAGACCATAGATTTTGGCCTAATTTTTATCCTAATACTATAGACTATGGATTTTGGCCTAGTTTTTTATCCTAAGACTATAGATTATGGATTTCGCCCTAATTTTCTTCCGAAGACTATAGACTTTTGATTTTGGCCTAATTTTTATCTTAACACTATAGACTATAGATTTTGGCCTAACTATAGACTATGGATTTTTGCTTAATTTTCATTCTAAGCCTATAGACTATGGATTTTGGCCTAATTTCTATCCTAATTCTATAGACTATGGATTGTGGTCTTATTTTCATCCTAATACTATAAACTATGGACTTTGGCCTAATGTTCATCCTAATACTATAGACTATAGATTTTGGACTAATTTTTATCTTAAATTATGAACGATTGTTTTTGCCCTAATTTTCATCCCTATACTATACACTATGGATTTTGGCGTAAGTTTCATCTTCACGCTATACACTGTAGATTTTTGACTAATTTTCATCCTAATACTATAGCTTATGGATTTTGGCTTAATTTTCATCTTAACACTATAGACTATGGATTTTGGCCTAGTTTTCATCAAAACACAAAAAATATGGATTTTTGCCTTATTTTCATCCTAATACTTTTTTTTTTATCCTAATACTATACACTATGGAGTTCGGCCTAATTTTAATCCTAATACTATAGATTATGGATTTTTACCTAATTTTCATCCTAAGACTATAGACAATGGATTTTTGTCTAATTTTTATCCTAATACTATACACTATGGAGTTCGGCCTAATTTTAATCCTAATAATATAGATTATGGATTTTTACCTAATTTTCATCCTAAGACTATAGACTATTAATTTTTGGCTAATTTTTATCCTTAGACTATAGATCATTGCAGTGTTCTTGGAAATATTTTTTTACAATTCTGTTTGAAGGTGCCGGCGTCTCCTATGCTGAAACGACATGTAGATATATTCGAAAAGGAATATTTCGCAGAGTATGGAAACGTGTTTCCTGTAACAGGTTAGTGTCACCATATAAATGAGACTGATTAAACACGGACGCTTAGTCAAACGCTAGACTGTATAGACAGCACTTGATGTTAAAGAGAAATCTTTTTTGATGCCTAATGGAACTTTAGATAAAATATATTCAGTTTTCGAGTGTTATACATGAAAACTACGAATCTGAGTTTTCTCTGAGCAATTATAGTTTTCTCCAGGTTTGATTTACTTAAACTGACCACGTGACGTAATAGTTCATCATCAGAGAAACACCATCAATGCATGGTTAGGTGAAAAAAATAACCGGAGCTAAATGAAAGAAAATATTCTTTTAAAGGATAGAAATATCCAAGGTTGTACCAATAAACACGTCAGGATAAACATACATGCTTTGTCTATCTGGTGTAAGTCCTGGATGGGAGATTTGACAATCCATCAATCTGTTCATTTAGAGGAAAAGAGACTTGATGTTGTGATGAAAGAGACAGAGAGAAACCGACAAATGGTCAGTCAAATACTGAGCGCAACTTTCACGTCCCAAGGAAAAGATGGGGGAGTATTGTGTTCTGGTCGAAAGGTAATCATTGAAAATTGATGATAAAAAGCTGATTTGCAAACCACAGAGACATGCTTCTTCATAGACATAAAAGAAACAAACTCTTTCAGCCAATTCTCGGTAAGCACGAGGATCGCAACACATTTTTCAATGTTCAGTATTGAGCGTGAATTCAGGAGGCAGAATTTCACACCACTTTAAGATGAATTTGAATGCTACATCGGGGTTCGAGGTACGACTTTCTCAAACTCATTAATAATTCATGCAGTCAAAAGCCAATAAATGACCTCCATTTCGGTCAGGTGGATGAATCTTGATACCCCAATGAAACACAAGATGAAACACCACCAGGTTTTCATCTGAGATGAAACATTTGCATTTTAATGAGATTAATTTCTTATTGTTTCATTTGAGAAGAAATGTCAAAAACTCGGGCTTCGTGCTTTATCACGGGTTCCAAATACCTCGAAACAGATGAAAGCACTCGGCCTGCGGCCTCGTGCTTTCATCTGTTTCTCGGTATTTGGAACCCGTGATAAAGCACTCGCCCTCGTTTTTGACATATTACGTCAAGTTCCACCAAGTTCCGTTCCTCCATTTTACATTGAATCATTACACCTAAATCAATCAGTAAAACAATCAAGCAATTTTGAGGTCATTAGTTTATCTCACCCTCATAAAATAAAGTCTTACTTATCTACTTACTAATCAATCAATCAATCAATCAATCAATCAATCAATCAATCAATCAATCAATCGATCGATCACTCAATCAGTCAATCACCCTTCCAGGCCCATCACAAAAGTTTCAATAAACACCAATATCACTGTCATCATCGTCACCATCATCATCATCATTATCATCATCATCATCATCATCATCATCATCATCATCATCATCATCATTATCGTCGTCGTCGTCACCATTATCGCTTCTTGCAACTGTAGTCTAAAGGCTAGTTTACACGTACCAATTAATCGGCCCGATTGGTAAATTCAGTCGCGTGGGTCAATTTGTATGTTACAATTTTGCCCTTGTTGTTGGTATAGCGCTGTAGCAGTGCCATAGGTTTTTATCAATTGGACCGCTCACTCAATTTACTCATTCCCCTTGTTAAATTGGCCAAATTGGTCAAATTAAAAAACCGGTACGTGCGAATTAGCCTTGTAAAAGGCTGCAAAAATCTGCTCCTACCAGGGCCCATTCCTCGTACACACCTTAACAAGGAACTTTTTTTCAATGACACATAAATCCATTTTTTTTCCAAGGCATGGAAATTCGACAAGGGTATACAAATAGAAGGTCCCCTCCTGACGTTTGAATGTGCAGACCAGTCCTGCTCAGTGGAAAAGCATCTTCATGGCGTTAGATATCGCACATGCTTTTCTCCTGAATTTCCTCATTTCGAGGTGAGTAACAACAACTACAAATTTAAATACAAGGACAGAAACACTACTTATATAATAAACCAAAACCAGAGTAATTACTCTGGCCAATCACAAGAGCCGTAAACAACGCAACGAACCAATCAGAATTCCAAGCAAGTGCATGTAACCCGCGGTGTCCACCCTCTCCCATGTGTCTTTCACTCATGAAATCAGTAACTTTTAAGGACGGTGCCTCCTAATACAGAGGTATTTTTGTGTAGTTAAACCCGATCTTGCCAAGGGCTATTGAAACGCAACGAGAAAATTGGTGGACACCACAAATTTTTCAGATAATAATCAATTCTAAAACCATTAAAATACATAACAATGTATGAAATTTTTATCAAATCGAAAGCTTAATTGTCTCTGAAAACTTAATGGTTACCCCAATTTTTATTTTAATAGCCCTTGCTGAGGTCTTCCTTTTGCCACATAGTAAAAACTCGCGTAAAAATACCTTTAAACTAGGAATGTAGGAATAACTATACATTTGAGTTTTGAAGGCATGTTTCCGGGATACACTATTCCTTGGTCAGTTCAAGGATGTTATACAAATGTAAATTTATCTATAAACACTAGTAATAATCAAAGATAAAGAGTGCGTTCGATGTTCCCGATCGCAGGCTCTGTCTCCTTTGCCAAGTTGGTGATGATGTCATCCGCCCCTGCAAAATCTGCGGGGGATGCCAGATACGCGTCCCAAGATCCATTCATTCATTCGTTGATCGATTGATTGTCCCATAGAATCTCGACTCCAAACGTAATTACGAATGCGTTCTTTCTAAGTCGAACGCAATTACGTAGCAAATACAACAATATATATAATTACAAATACAGGTGTGCGAAAATATGATATAGTCTAATACCTAACGGATAAGGCGACATAACAACAATGATTGAAAGACCAATGATCTACTGAAAGAAGAAAAAATAACAATTAATGAAAAAAATCTCAGACCATCTCGGGTTGCGCAGAACAAATGCGCAGTAGCCTAAGGAGGCATCGTCCTTGAGAATGCGCAATTGGCTTTTATCTCTTCAGGTGACCATTATAGAAACTGGGAGGGCAGCATGGCTCGGAATAGGAGTAGTACATGAAGATTACGATGTCGACGAGATGCCGGGATATGACGATGGCTCAGTAGGATACCATACTGATGATGGAAACATCTTCCAAAATGGTTGTGATCCTGTCAAGGAGACTGAAGGTATATATATCTTATGATTTAATATTTAAAGTGTTCATTATCAAACACAGACAAAAATATCAAACTATAACTTACAACATCACTCCGTGAAAGTAATGCTCTGTTGGTTTGATGTAGTTCTTGAAGGTGGAGGTGAAGAACTAAATTCTTCTGTAAAGCACTTTTGTGATGTTGGGATCCTGATTAAAGATTACCCTCAAATATTGAAGAAGATTTTCGAAGAGTGTCCAATTAGGAGGAATTCAAGGAAACTGCAGCCTTTTTACGTAATCACTCCTAAATGGCTCGAACCCTAAGAACGAGAAATGGAGGCGATACATACCTTCATGACACTTCATTTATCTACATGAATCCGGCTTATTTGATACAGGCCCTGCCATGCCTCGTCGAGGTGACCGCGTTCGATGTACAGTGATGTTTGAAAGCATGCGAGAGGGAAGCGGACAAGTTCCAGTTATCTTTGCTTTGAATGGCAAGAAGATTGTTATCCGAGGGGGAGACATTTTTATGGACTATGATGATAGCGAACCGCTATTCCCCTACATTGGCATGACAGAAGGAAGTAGTGTATTGGCCAAGGTAACAACTGTAATTGAGATTGTTTTGGTTCTGTAAGTTAGTTTTCGGTCTGGCAAATGAAAGAGCATATCACAGGAGCAACTGATCTGTCATAATCACCGATCATTTCCCCTGCGTCTTGACTCATGTTGTCTACCCTGCACGGCGGTGAACCCTTCGATCTTCTTAGAAAAGCTGATTTTTCCAGGAAGATCGAAGGATCTCTGCTTGCAGGTTGCTGCATAACCTACACGTAACCTACACGCCCTCTATGAAACAGGGAGAAGGCCAGGTGTTCGTTCCTCCGAGAATTTACGAGATGTCGGGAAAAATTACAAAGCCAAGTCCAAACCAGTCGTTCGGCACTTTAATTTGCCAAATCATTCTACCCAGCGCATGACTTTGAAAAACGCAAAAACGTTGAGCAGAAATCTCTTGGATTGGTACTCTTAATCTTTTCAATATCAGCGAGCACATTTTTTTTTTCATCTACTTTTAATTCATATGTTCATGTTGTCACGATCCATCATTAGCATACCTCCCTGTCATGTTTATTTATATTTTTTTCTAGATGTGTGCAAGGGAGAAAGAAAATGATTACTGCTCACAATCTCAAGAGCTAAATTCTCATCTTGCCGATGCAAAGGACGTGGTTTGTCACGACTTGGAAATTCAAAAGGAGTATTCCGAACTTGCCGACACCTCTGGAGATGATTTGGGCTCGAGAGATGGTCCAATCAACCAAAACTTGCATATCCAGGAGAACTTGGAGGTTGTTATCAGCAGAGAAGTTAAAAAAGCCACAAGAAGTTTGGAGGAGAAGCTTGATGCTTTGTTGGCGAGAATGAGTGAAAAGAAGTAAAGTAACAGTTCTAGAAAAGGCGACAAAGCCTAGCTAATGTCGTCTAAGCCGTTATGGAAACTAAGAAATAAGAAAAATTCGAGAGGGCTATAACTATTTTAGTTGACTGCAATAGTAAAATTTAGCGTCTACGAACAAAAGTATTAAAACACAAGGACATGTTCAAGATCATTGTTATTAGTTTGCTTCGAATTAAATTTAGGCGCTAGTAAAGCGAAAGCCAAGTTGAAACATTAATTGCCCTTGTGACTTCATGATCAGGCACACAGAGCAGTGGAAATGAATAAGAATGTTTAACAAGGCTCGTTCGCTCTTCACTATCTCATGCCTGAGTGGTCGAATTTAATGAATGAACAACAGCTTAGTTTTACATTGCATATCGTAGCAACGTAACCTAGCCTTGAATTCAGTCCCAGTGTTCATAGCGTCCCTGCTAGTGGCCAGTCTCTAACGCTTAAGACACTACACGGAAGTGTCTATTGAGAATACGACGTGTTCATGTAAGCATCGTTTTTAACAGGTCAGATATATAGTTTTAAAAGAGCAATTTCATTTTTTCTGGTGAAAACCTTCATCGGCCACCATAATATAATATTAATAAAAATGACAGCAATGATAATAATAAGGATTATAAATGAATAATAAATGTAACTATTTTATAAAACAATTACGATATTTGCCAGCACAGCTACGGCTTCTTAATTCTGGAGCAGCTGTACAACCTGCGTGGATAGGCGATCCATATCTCCTTCCTGCAGTCTTCTTAGGGGAATCCAGTAGCTCCTGAAGGAGTCGTATTTTTATTTAGGGGAGGATAATAAGGCTCGTCTGAGATGACTTCTGGAAGGAAAAGGGCTGGGCTTCAGTGTGAAACGAAAGCCTGTCAATTCACGTTTTGTGACGGATCCAAAATGGTTTATAGCCCCGTACACCTTGACGTTGGCAGGTTTTCAAGGCCAAAATCTTAGGGTCCACATGTCACCTTCAATAACTGACTCTTCGACTAAAGAAAGCAAACTAAATGTGTGCACGAAAGTTGTGGTCGGACATGAAAAGGTTAACAGGTCACCCGCTTTACTTGTTACACAGTAGCCCCATGTTTAAAACTGACAGTTTCTAATGTGCTAACCAGTCGGCCTCCAGCCAGTTTGTATTTGAAAAAAAAAAGTTGATTATATTAATAAACGTATTCCATTTACAATACAGTGTTCCTTTATTTGAGTGCCAGGCCTGCAAACAAAGCCAGGTAGCTAGATATACATCCATCATAAACAGAGCATTTACAATTTACATAGTTCCACCAGCATTTTTCCAGGATTCCTTCGGATTCTGCAGAGCAAACTGAAGCATTGAAGTTCTGTGCAGTACAATTCCACAGTGTCACACCAATATTCAATCTCGTACCCAGAGTCCTTTTGGCCGGAAGTTGGTCGCCTGGAGCGAATGGGGGAATCTTAAATTTTTGGATTGACTGCCCTATAAACGGCTCTGCCTTTTTACCGCAGGATTTCTGCGGTGAAAAATTCCAGTAATCCCGAGTCTCTACAGGCGACCAACGAGCATAAGGACTCTGGGGCCCGTTTCTCGAAAGCCCCGGTAACTTATCGGGCCCGATAAGTGATTTTCGTGATAATGTTTCTTAACAGAAGTCAATTTTTGTTCACTTTCAATACTAAATTTTAAAATCTTATAATTCTATGGTAACATTGGCCAAGTACCATACCTGTAATCACTGTGTAATCGGCGAAAAAAAATTTAACAATATACTTATCGGGCCCGGTAAGTTACCGGGACTTTCGAGAAACGGGCCCCTGGATACGAGATTGGATAATGTTAGAATACGGATTTCCAAACCCTTCCAGAATCAGAGGATCCAGAAAAAGTGTCACTAACAAATTTCCTGTGACTATCCATAACCCTGTCTTCAGATTGTTCCTTTATTCTCTCCTTCGTTGTCATCAAATCTATCACCAGTCTCTAAAGGAAGGTCTAAAGCTTCCTCAACATTAGGATCATAGTCATCCAATGAAAAAGACGTACAAGTGCTGTCCACGTCTTCAAACAACGGTAGTCCATACGTGACTGCGGAGACAGGTCCTGGCTGTGATGGGTCACGCCCTTGTGGCACTGTTTGAATTGTGTTACACTCTTGTGATACTGGTTCAGAAGTGTCACGTACTTCCGATTCTGCATGAAATATACCCAGCTCTTGTGACGATGGTTCAGGTATGTCACGCTCTCTTGATGCCTGATCAGATGAGCAATGCTCTTGTAATGCATGTTCAGATGTGTCAAGCTCTTTTGGTGTTACTTGGGAAGTGTCACGGTCTTGTGATTCCAGGTATGACAAGTCACGCTTTTGTGATGTTTCGTGACCAGCGTGACCCTGGTTATTCTCCACGTCAGGTTCATTAGCATCATCCTCAGGAGCAATGATTGGCACAACGCTGCTCAACCGTGCTGACTTCATACTGGCAATTTCAGACCTGAGCTGTGACAGCAGGTTGCTAGCCCTTTCGCCCAAATTAGGTACACTTCCCTGAACTGCACTGCAGCTTGGTTGACCCACAGTTGCTCCTTCACCACTGTTTCCGCTACTTGCCTCAGTGGAAGCAAAGTTATTTCCTTTAGTTGTTCCAGAGATGTCATTTTCTTGTTTGCTCTCAGCTGGAGCAGCGCTTGAATCTTCTGCAGTTTTATGAGATTCCATGTGTTCATGTTTAAACGTTTGTGACTTCCATGATAACTCTTCATCACACTGGCTGTCGTTCTCATCCGAACGCTGCTCCGCTTCCACTTGAACCTTATTCACATCATCTTCATCAACAGACCCCTCAATACTATTTTCACCAGCAGACCCATCATTACTACTCTCATCATCAGTAGGAACAGGGCTACTCACTATTATCTCTGGTACACCAACATGTAAAAGATCTTCCTCGCTTAATTGTTGTATTTGTCCTTTGTCGGTATTTTCAAAGCCAGGGGACTCTTTAAGGACCTCGGATGGAGCTGTAGACTCTTCCAATGCGTCCATTTGCTCATCATTCGGATGAATCTCGTTTTCAAGTTCAATGCCCACCTGACCATTGAAAGCCAAAGCTTTACATCCCTCCTGAACATCTTCTTGGTCGAAATCAGCTTGAATCACTTTGGTACCTTCAAAGGTCACAGGACCTAAAGGGGATAGTTCTTCGCCGCTCTCATCACGACCTGCATGTTCAACGTGTGAAAAAGGACTCACTTCCATATCATCCCCTCGAAGATCAGGGCCTTCGGTTGAAGAAGACGATTCGTTTTCTCCAGTGTCAATTTGATCCTGGTTTGTCAACGCAACTTTGTACCCTTCTTGGATCATTAGATCAGCTACTGATGAAGTCAATGCGTTCACTTCAGGCTCCTGTGAATCGTTTTGACGATTCACTTGACCTAACCAGTTACCGGGCTTCACTTCTTCGTCATTTGGCTCGTGTGCCTTGCCTGTATGTGTGGCAACAACGACGACAGACACGTCTTCCTTTGAATCCACCTGGTGAACCACAGCACTGAAGGGATCCACGTCATCTGAGAAAGAATCCAGTCCTTGTCCTTCAGAAGAAGTCCATTCATCCCTCTTGGACTCGTCACGCAGCTTGTCACCTGCCATTGATAAGGAAACTTTACGTCAAGAGCCACAAACAAAATTATATCTGATACTTGGTGAATGATGAGGAAACCTAAATTTATAAACTCCTACACTTTCTGCAGGCTTCCTCGCCAATTTGTTTCCTTTTTACCTTAAGATCTATGTACTTTTACTTTCTTATTTTCTCATTTTCAATATATATTGCTGTAAATGTCAGCACCGGAAAAATAATTAAATAAATAAAAGTAAAGGGCCAACGAAACATATTGGCAACTTTCTCAAAGTTTCACTCGGGAAAAACTCAAATAATATTTCAACTACTGACAGGTACATCACGAAGCTTTGGCCACAATAACAGTACACACATTGGCAATCCTTAACAAACTATCCCAATATGAATGTAGTTGAAATTAGTTACGTTCATTAGGCACACTCATCATTAAAAATAGAATTTTAAAATTAAAAAAGGTTCTAAAGAAGGAGTAAGAAGATTACAAACCTTGGGCGATTTCATTGATCTGAGATTTGACCTCGTCCAGCTGCGGAAGAGAAAAAAACTGGTGAAGTTTAAAATATCATGACTTGACATTATTAGATAAAAGTGATAACAAACGTTTGGATGGTGAACACATAAAAAAGAAAATTTATTAAAAAGATGAGACCTTGCGCAAAAAAAAAAAAAAAAAAAAAACTGGCTGCTGTAGGCTTCTTTTGTTTGGTGGGAGTCAAACATCGATCACAACTTGGGAAATACATAAGATATTCAGTAGGAGGCTGAAGAACACACACCAAGCCTAATCTTTCTTTAGTCATTCAAGTAAAAAAAGGCTCCAGTCTCAGGGAAATAAGCAGCCATAAGCAGTTCCTTTAGATGACAAGTTTGAGATCGTGGCAGATGTGAACATGAAACCGGAGTTGTTTTAGTGGATAAATAAAACTCAACGCAAAAAATCCAGTCAAAAATGTTTGGATATTTCAATGTTCTAAAGCTTCATTTGTTCAGACGTTTACTACAGCATTGTCCACAGATAAAACGTGCGAGCAATTTCGAAGTTAAGTCACCATTGTTTAGTTAGCAATGAGGCCTTACACGTCTACGCAAGTAGTTCATCTCGACTTGATCTTGACACTAAAATGATTGAATTTTGTTGAAAAGTGCTTCTTATGGGCAACAAAAATCAATGACAAAAGTTCCCTTGCTTTTATTTCTTTACACAGTTCAAATGAAAATGCTCTATTACCTGCATCTGTAACTTGCGACAAAACGCAAAGAGCGTGCTGACTTTATCCGCCTTCTTGTGGACACGGGGAAAGGCCTACAAGAGAAAGGTAACTTCATATTTTTAACCTTTCTCATACCACGATGACCACCATGAAAGGTGTTACATGTAGTCATCGTGGTCTGAAATGACTGCTCAAATTAATCGTTTTTGGTGGAATTTGTTTAAAAGAGCTTATGTACTATCTTTAGCACCACTTTAAAAAGCCAAAAGATATTTGCATCAACGGAAACCTACAATAAAACTAAAGACCTTGATTTGTTAAAGGTTATTACAATGGTGCTCCGAAATTTTGGCTATGGATAGCAGAGATGAAAATGGGTTGCAGCCTGAACACACAACTTTTTCAAGTTCTGCCTTTCAGTCGTGGAAAAAAATACTTTCAAAGTACTGGTTTCTTTCCCTTTAGAAATCCACTTTCTTGTGCTTGAAAAGGTACTTAGTTATAGCTTCACCTCAACCTAAACAACCTGGGTTTGGACTAGTCTATATGTACTATCAATTACCTTTCTGCAGATATATCCTCTCCTGCAATCACAGAATGAAAACAAAAATTACAAATAAATCAGATCTTCTTTTAATGTTTAATCACAACCAAAACAATGCCCCCTTAAGAAGTCTCTTGTGACCATCTACAGTGCAAGTACATCTCACTGCGTACAAACATAATCGAGCTTCAAGGTTACCTGTCTTATCACAAATTACACTACCCATCAAGCTTTCAGTATTGACTAATCCTACAATTGTGGACAAAACTCTTGGGCAAATTCTACTTTTAGTTATTTCTACCACTAAATCAAGGCAACAATCACCATACTCCCCCCACCCACACCCCCTTAAAAACACTGCGCCCATGCATCTAGGAGCATTCTTCCATATGAACATTGATTTTGGGGAGGGAGTGGGAAAAATTCGTCAGTAACAGTATAAGCATCATTTTATTTACACAGAAGGAGATTTCTGTGTTAGCGTCATAAATTTATAAATAACTTCCTAAGCAGTGGCAGAGGTTCAAGGGATTGGTTCCAATTAAAGTCTCAGATGATAGATGACTCAGGTGACATGATGATACATTTAACTTAAACCTTAATAAAGAGTACTTAATGAAACACCGTATGAAGAACTAACGAAGTCAGGATAAGGAGAAAGGGATTCAACTTTACATTCCTTGTCTTTTCTACACCAAGATCGACAGCAGAATGTTAAAATTTTTGGAAAGAGTCATTACACTCACCACCAAGCTTGTATTGAGATGGCTGCCTTCACTTGTTCTTTGTGGAGCTGCAGTTGATTAACTCTTTTCTGTTCTGCGATCTAATGCGAACAGATGGAAATTATATATGTATTACTTTTAGCTTTTTCAAGACGGAGTTTAGGGCAACTGAAGGGCTTAGTACATAACCGGCCTCCAGAACTTTTTAGATCCCTTTTTACTGTTTTAGTTCAGATTCAAAGGATCGTTTGCATGCAGCCTACAATTCCATTAGGAAACGTTGTCTTTATGTTTTATCCATTGCTTAATACACTTTGCTTGAAATAAAAACCTATGA
The DNA here is from genome assembly GCF_977016875.1 of Pavona decussata. NCBI lineage: Eukaryota > Metazoa > Cnidaria > Anthozoa > Scleractinia > Agariciidae > Pavona > Pavona decussata. The sequence goes on along the minus strand of NW_028145484.1, from coordinate 3,651,411 downwards.
TTATTACAATACTATTTTTTTATTATTTTATTATTATTATTATTATTATTATTATTATTATTATTTATTATTATTATTTTTCAATTATTATTATTACAATTTAGTTAGACACATCTTATTGATGTTGAGGTAATAGTTTTGGCCTCATGCAATACTGAGGCATGTTTAGTTTAAAGAATGCTTTGGTAAACACTGTACAACTACCATGCATTCATGCGCCAAAGGTAAGAAATGATGGATATGCTATAACCCTTGATAAGGTGAAACGTCCTACAATTATGATATCTCTTGAATACCTGACACCAGAGATATTTGACAACTGTCCTGAGCTGTTCTCTACTTTTGACAGATTCCTCATGCTCTCTACAAAAAAAAAAAAAAAACGAAAAGAAATTATTTCCTTTCACACAAGACCTCACCAATCTCCTGCCAATTCTTTCCACCCAAAAATGTTCCACTAACAATTATGCGACTAAAATTAGCTCACCTCTCTAGCTTGCTGTATAAGTTATTGACAACAGAGATTAGCCTCCGGACTCTCAATTCATTCCTAATGTTCACAATTCTGATGTCCCTTCTTCGAGCACGGTACCCCTTCCTAAAAGATAGAGAAACTGCAAATACCCAAGAAGTGTTTCTTGTTAAAGGGAAAAGCAGAGGGGGAGGTACAGTACTGCCCAAAAAAAGGTAAGAAAGAGGGAGAAAGAAAAATGAAGAAGGAAAGACAGAAAAATGGAGGAAGGGAAGAAGGAAACAGAAGGGAGAGATAGAAGAAAGGAATGAAGGAAGAAAGAAAGGGAGAGAGGAAGGGATGAAGGAAGGAATCAAGAGAGAGAGGAGGGAGGGAGGGAGGGGTGAAGGTAGAGAGGAAGAGAGGAAGGAGAGAAGGAAGGAAGGAAGGAAGGAAGGAGGGAGGGAGGGAGGGAGGGAGGGAGGGAGGGAAGGAAGGAAGGAAGGAAGGAAGGAAGGAAGGAAGGAAGGAAGGCAGGGAGGGAGTGTTCAGTGACAAGACTCTACACATGATTCTTAAACTGTTTTTAGCAACTAACATTGCTCAATGTATGATAAATGATTTTAGAGACAAGATTTATCTTACCAAGCTGCCTGAATGCAGGCTGCTGCATATTTTTGGCGCCGGTACTGACAGAAATCAAACTTTTTTCGCACTAGGTATCCTCGCACATGGGCTTGGATTATGGTAGCTGCGAGACTTAACAGTCGGAATGCTTCTTCTTCTGTCATGATGGGTTCATCTTGGATTGAAGATAAAACTGTGTTGATTCTATGTAAATTGACTTAATTTTAATAAAGTTACCCACATTCAGTTAAATGCATTTTCGCCTCAACATAATGACAAACTTCAAAGGATTCATAAGAATTTCCATAGAAAATAGTTTGATTTTTTTAGTTCAAAAAATCCCGAATTGTAATCCAAAAAGAAACAACTCACCTGATAGTGTTTGCTCCATATCTGATGGAGGGACTGGAATATAAAAGCTCTCGGATTCCAACAAGGTATCACCATCTAAAGCAAGGACCCAATGCAGGTCAGGTGATGGTATTTGTATTGACTGCTGTCTACATTAATCATTGGCCATTTTTATACTAGAGGACGCATTATCCATCTGGATGAACTTGGGCAAACATTAATATTATTGTTCATCTAATTATTCGTCTTTAGTATAAAGACGGGCACAAGATGCATTATGCACTTGGACGAATAATCTTCTGTTTTTCGTCTCAAAATGATGCACGACGGAACATAGTTGGTCCAGACAGATAATGCATCTTGGGTCCAGACGGATAATGCATCTTGTGCCCGTCTTTATACTAGAGACAAACAACCAGACGAACAACAAATGTTTGTCCAAGTTCCTCCAGACGGATAATGCATCCTCTGGTATAAAAACAGCCATTTGCAATTTGTCTACAATGTACCAAGAGACATTGTAGTGTTGTGGTTAGCAATTTGTCAGATTTTTTATAGAACTTGTAGTCAGAAGATTGGAGGAGCAGTGGTTCTAGCTCTAGCTTCTAGCTAGTTCTTGTTCAAGCAATGTTGGTCTTCACATATTCCAGCTGTTTCCTTCTTCAAGAAAGTGCACTGTCTCTCTTTGCACAATGTATAGATGGGTACTAAATGCTTGATGGGTAACTTGGCGATGGACTAACATTCCACTCAGGAGTGTGTCTGAAAATGCTCTAACTTATATGCTTGAATAAATGAAAGACCATCACAGTTTTATACGCAACTTAAGGACGGTGCCTACTTTTGTTACTGCGCATACGTTCTGCGTATCTGGAGATACTCAGGTTTCTTATGGGTGGTGCCTACTAATACAGGGATATTTTTGCGAGGTTTAAAACTATGCGGAGAAAGCAGAACTCAGCAAGTGCTCTTGGTATCCAAAATGAAAATTGGGCGTAACCATGCATTTTTCCGAGATAACAAAGCTTCAATTTGGAAAAAAATGCCATACATTGCTTTGTATTTTACGGCTTTTTAGAATAATTGTGGCTTAATTATCTCTAAAAAATACTTGGTTGCCGCCAATTTTCTTCTGCTTTTCCCGCATAGTCATAAACCGTGCAAAAATACTTTGGTATTAGTATAGGCACCGTCCTTAGGCAGCAAAAAAAGGAAGCCTGAAAAAAATTCAGGCTTAACGAGAATTGAACCCATGACCTCAGTGACAATGATGCAGTGCACTACCAATTGAGCTATCAAGCCAACTGGGAGCTATTCATTTCGTAAACTATTTTGTAACATACCCCAAAGGTGATGATTTATGGTACAGACTAAACCAGAGCAAAGCTGCAGCCACTATGGGCCACTTACATGGAGGTTGAAGTGTAACTTTGCTTTGAGCTTTAAACTTCAACTGGCTATCCTATTGTTAGAGGATCAGTAAATAAACAAAACAGGAATCTCAGTTATCGCTAAATTAGGTTAGCAAAAACATTTTTGATGTACTTACTCAGGTCCTCTTTGACATCATCTAGAGACTTCTGAAACAGCAAAGTAACACAATTTAAAATTTAAGAATTTCAGAATCTAATATTTAACAATGATGCAGTGGACTGGTCTAGATAAGAAATAAATGAATAATGGGTCTCAGACCTGAGTAGCTGAAGTTTGTTCAGTGCAGATGTGGTGTAAAATAGACACAAGCTGGATGTGTTGTCCTAGAGAAGGATGCCCAATTTGATGGAAAGCTTGATTCAGCAGTCTTGTAAGCACTCTGTATACATTCAGAAATACAAAAATAGTTGTAATAATACTGCCATTAATTGTGTAACTGGTAATATTCCAGTCATAAAGACATACAGCATGCCTCATCCTCAATTTGTTACGTAAACTCAAAGCCATGCTAATAGTTTAGAGATTAGTAGAAAGTGTTGAGTCTAATGGAAGATTTAGGGGAGGGGGTTTCCTCCCTTCATCTGAAAATTTCTTTTTATAAACACCATCAATTTTCTAGGGGTAAGGGGGAAAGCCCCAGACCCCCTGTTGCCATGCCTACATGTTTATAACCACAGCCCTCTTTACTGAATCTCATGTATTTTTCATCTTCATGTACATGACACAGCAGGGCTGTCAAATGTTATTTTAGCCGTACATGTTGCACTGATATTCACACTGTCCCTTAAAAATGAACATACTACTGTCAAGATTACCCGTAACATCCAAGGTTGTTCCAGGAGTGTTCAGCCTTGAAAGGTGTTACATTGTATGGGTTACAACCCTTGATGGCAGCTTTGACACAGGGCGCAAGTGTCACGGCATGGTCAGCTCAAACTGACCAAACATAGTGGAACATTGCATTTCAATAAATAATTAACTGCTTGTTTATAATCCTTGCTTCATGCAACCTGGGGTTTCAAACAAATTTTACCTCTCTTGGTTGGTGACTAAACATCCATCCAGATTTCTGAGGTTAGGGCAGCAGTACACAAGATAAGGTCTGTAGTTTATCTCTCTGCTCACAGTCAAGGAAATTATACTGATTACAAAATTATTCACATAACAGCAACTGTAGATCAAATGACAGTTCAAGAGGAAAACTAAAGAAAAAAAGGCACTAGTTTTAATAAAAGAATACGAAAGTCTGACTGAACTTTCCGTGCTTCAAATTAAGTACAATTTCATTCCCAAGTTCAATCGAAACATAATAAGTTGTAAAATTGATAATTTTACAGACTTCTCACACGGTTGTCTATGTAAACAGGACTTCGATCAGCTGCCTGAAGGATACAGTCTCCATGAGCTATTGGTCAGAACGCATGGATTATTCACAAGAGATAACTGCTCCAGATTGACCAGGCATAAGAGATGCATCATCTGAAATTAGAAATATGAGATTTTATTACATCTAAAACTGCAGAGGTGGAGTTATTCCAGTCCAATGCCAATTCCAATTTTGTGTTCTCTATTCAAATGTTTCTAATACTGAGGAGTCTCACAGTAGTCTTTGTGTTGCACACTACTCAGAAACTCACTTTGTTGTTGTTGTTGTTTGTGTTTTAGTCTTTTTCCCTTGTAATTGTTAAAATTGTATTCTTGAATATTTAATAATAAATAAAAATTAATTAAAAAAAAGAAAGAAACTCATTTTGTCTGTATTTCATTAGGACAGGGGTCTCAAAAACCAAAAAGAATGAAGCTAAATTGGAATAACATTTATTAGCTATAGCATAGGCAAAACTGCACCTAGTAGGTACTGCACATTATCCAGAAAATGTTTTAAACATACATACACAGAGACCTTGATTTTGGGTCTAGTGATATTATAAAATTAACACAGACATATGGTAAGTACCTCATTTAGGTCCGATAACTCATTGTCAGCCAGTGAAAGAGTGCAGACTGTGCTTGACAACTGTTCTTTGACGACTGCCAGGGAAGATATCAAGTTTCCATGAAGCAACAGGGTCTAGACGAATAGAAACAAATTACAAGAAAAAAATTTATTTAATAGTCTTTATCATAATTCTGCGGCCCCTTCAAAAAAGAAAAATGGTACATATAAAATAAATAACTTATTTCCTAGTTTCAAAGACATGTTATGGCATATTCAAATGCCATCATAAGTTAGTGAAGAATGACCGACTGCAGTGCAGTTGGCTGATGATGATGATGATGTACAGTATGTACAATTCAGTGTGCTTAATATACATGTATCTAGGAGTCAGTGATACATAGAAGAAGGAAAAACAGGGAACATGAAGAAAATCCTTGGTGTGAGAAAAGGTATCAACCAACAGATTTGTGACCTTGAGTGCAACATTCTATAACTGAATTTTTTACCAAATGTACTGATACACCTAGGTATACACAATACCTTTAATTTCGTGAGGGGTCTTAAGCCTGAGATACCAGCAATACTATAAGAAGACAACCAAAGCAAAAACAGAATAAATCCTAAATAAAGGATTAGTTACAATGTATGCACATGAAAGTTCATTTTCTACTTGTAATTACTCTTTACCTGTTGTCTGATAAATCCAGATGGTACAAGTTAACATTCCTGTCAAGGTTTTCAATTTCCTGGAAAATACAGTGCCACAGAGTACATTATTTAAAATCATATAAAAATGCTAAAGATAAATATTTATTTAACATATACATGTAATTTCATCAATCCACTGGTGAGTACATATTTTCTACCTCTATGCTGTTTCCTGACAGGTTAAGCCACTCAAGATTCCTCAGAGGACTAATGTCTTCAAAAAAAAAGGAAAGGAAATTGGTAGCATTTAACAGGAAATCTCAAAACATTGACTTCATTGTTTGAAAAAACTCATACATGAACACTTAAATCAGGGCTTATTCTAGAATTATGTGGGAGCATTGCAAATAAAAAATATAATTCCCTGTAATTTCTATGGAATTGAATCTCATCACCAATATAAATTATGATATACAGTGTATATGTACATATACCAGATCACTAACTGCGGTGATCAATCGAAATCACTGGCAAGAATTCCTGTGACAGTAGCAGTCACAAAGTTAATGATGATTGTGCAGTTCCAGAAAGAATCCACACCCACCTAATGGAGGGTCATTGAAAATTCCTATGAGGGGGGGAGGGGGTGTCTTACAAGTCAAATTTTTAGAAGCAAAGTAAGAAGCTAAACTTTAATTTCCTGACAGGAGTGGGCGCAAAACAAAAAACCTTCTGGAGGGGATCATGGATATTTTCGAGCATCTGTAGTCATCTTGATTCAAGCATATAAAACCACCCAGTGTGTCACCAGCTTATGTTACTCATGCAAAATATTTTCCAATTCTGTGACCAGGTTCCGAAGTCTACAGGTCTTGATCTTTATTGATTGACTTAAGTGTACCTTCAATGCTGACAATATTGTTATTACTTAGGTCCAGCACTCTCAAGCCCTGAGCTGCACTGATGCCTGTCATATCATCAATGTGGTTGCCAGCCAAAGAAAGCTGTTGAAAAATCAAAAAGGCAAATTTTAATAACAGCCAAATATAGAGTTCAAAATGCACTAGGTATGACCAAACACAGACTTAACAAATTTAACAATTTCACACTAGTCTCTTGCCTGCTGTAAATGTGCAAAGTATTGCAAATTCTCCACCTTTGAAATCTCATTGTTACTTAAAAGAAGTGTAAAAGGTGAAATTCCTTTTGACAAACACTCTATCCTCTTCAAATGACAATCTGAAATAAGAAGAATGCAATATCGATATCTTTAAGTCACCATCTGAGAGAAGTTCACATCATACACAAAATTACAACTTGAATTTGAATTTGTATTTAATATATTTATTTTTATCATCAACCTTGTATATTTAACTACCTTAAATAAAGTTATTTGTTTGCTTTTTTGTTTACTTATTATGTCAACCTACACCTCTACCAACATGTTGGTCAAGTGTCAACCAAGTGTCGGCTGATGTGCAACTGACACTCGCTTGACACTTCATCAATATTTCTGTGAATATCAAATGGTGTGTTGGCTGAGAGTATATGTCAGAAGTTGAACAATACGTTGGTGCCATGTCAGTCGACACTTGACTGAGACTTTGTTGATACTTAGTCGCCATTTTGCCGATAATAAACCGATAATCGGTTGCCAATCCAAATGCTGGTCAAGTGTTGAGTGTCGGTCGCTTGTCTCCCGACATATGGTACGGATGCAAACAGTCATTCGCAGTACAGCACTTACTCGGAAGATCATAATTTAAGTACTTACATGTATGACATGACTCCTAAGTTCAAACAATTCACGGCAGTCATACATGTACTTCATCAACATTTCACTGATACTTTGGCGATATTTCACCATTTCATCACCAATATTTCATCACTACTTCACAGATATTCTTTACCAATACTGAGTCGACAGAACTCTAGGCCAATGTGTTGACTGACTGTGGCCCAACAATTTGACTGCTTATCAGTAGCACGTTGGCGACATGTCGGTCGACTCTTAAGCCCCATTTACACTACAGGAAATTTTTGGCACGGCTTGGATAAAAATGGTACACGTACCAAAAACTCTAGCACTGATGTCCTGTTTACACGTCTTTTTTTTCTGCTGTGCTAAGCGGTGTGAGAAAATGTTTTGGTACGGGTAAAAGGCTCAAAATCTTGGGTAGCGTACGCGATTATTCCTTAGAGCGCATGCGGCCAATGGCTTATTCCACTCAAACATGGCGGGCGAGAAGTATTTGGAGTGTCATCTTGTCGCAGGGACATTGAAAATTAGTCTCTTCCTGTTCTTCTTTCCAGAATAATAGAAAAGGCGCGAAGATACAAAAGCATTCATTGTAATAGCAGCAAGCTGGCTTGTAACTGTCCTATCGAGCAATGATTTTGGATGTTAACACGTAAGGGTCACTGATTTGAGTTGCTAGAAACAGTATTCAGGGACAAGGAGTGTATTCCTTTGCTTCATTTCCTTTCTTAGAGTGACCGTGGGATTTTCTTGGCGACTTGCTTGTTGCAGGGCGCGCCGATTAAGCCATGTTGAATGGAATTACTACTCATGCTCCAACAGATGTTGCTGACCACCACGGTTTGGCACGGTCAATCGTTTACACTACACATTTCGTCTGAGCCGGGCCGGGTTTTTGGGAACGCGTACCAATTTCATCCGTGCTCAGACTACCTTTTCAGAAGGGCCGAGCACGGGTGAAATTTTGGTTCGGCAGGTATAAAATTTGGTACGGCAAAATCATTTACACTAAAAAATTTACCCGAGACCGAACCCTTTTTTTGGGTACGCGTGCCATTTTTATCCGATCCGTGCCAAAGATTTTCTGTAGTGTAAATGGGGCTTTAGTTGAGACTTGGTTGAGTGTTGGTCGACTGTCAACTGAGGGAGCCTTAATTGTACACATGATGACAAGGTTTATATTGGTACTCACTAGAAAGGTCTACGACATGATTATCTGTTTCTTGGGTAGACATGTTCTCAGCTTGATTTGATGGCATTATTGCCTATACCTACAAGAAAATCAGAAATGTTTTTCACTACAATAATGTCTTGGAGGACACGTCAAAGTGGATCAAATGTCGATCAGTGAAAGAATGATTGAGTTACTGCCTCTTGGTGCTTTAACACAGTGAACATTGAATGGAAGACCCCACACGCTTGCAGCTCAAATAACAATAAAGGTCATCTTGGAATTAAAGAAATGTTTTTGAAGCTTGTCAAACATTTTTGCTCCAATCAAACATTGACATTTTGCTTCCAAAACTTTTTAATGTTACTGTTGTGGTTCAATTTTTTTTGGTGGGCCAGTTTGATTTTCATTTCCTTTGTCTCCGATTATCGTAATGAATACTGAACAAAGGAAAATAAAAATTTAACTGGTTTGAAAACTTTTAGACCAAAACAATATTTAAACCACAACATTTACGTTGCCCAGTTTAGCCACGGGCAAGGTTTCCTAATGTTGACATAACTATTTATACATGCTAGCCTCACCCTGCTTCACCGAAAATCAACTCAGAAACAAAGTACTTGAGATGATGCAGCGGCTCATTGAACGTTTGGGCCAAAGAAACACGAAGATCGAAGCAATGTTTTCATTTAAAAATTGTAAATTTTTAGTATTAAAAAAATTAAGCTTAGCAAGATTATTAAGCTTGTGAAGCTCAGCCAACGATTCTGACGATCGGCCTTCATCGAATGTTTTCAAAAGCACAAAGTAAACGTAAAACTTACCAAGACGTTTCTAAAGCAACGCCAAGGCCTTCTATATAAGCTTGACTGTTGTAACAAGTATAAGTTCTCACAAACTGCAAACACAAAGTACAAGTTCGATTCTCAAACAAACCAAACTGCAATCGCGCGAAATAAGTCAAATATGATTTCTCGCGTGAGTCCTACTCGGTCTAAAACGAACGTCGTCTCCAGGAACCTCACCACAGGCAACCCACCATCGACCACCATCAACCGTAGCTGACCTCGCGATGCAGGCGTTTTTACCCTGCAAAATGAGTGCATGGGAGACTGCGGAAGAGCAGCCAAACGAAACAGCATACTCACAGTCGAACCTATACTAACGAGCAACAATGGCCTTGTTTTGTTGTCACGAACCAGCCGATCCATTCCGCCTTTCAACAACAGCTCACAACGGTCAGTAAAGCCATGCGGCAGTGTGCGCTTTAAGGGTCCGTTTCTTTGGGAAAATCCGAATCCGGATCTTTGATCCAAGATCACTCGGATCATGGTGTGTCAAAGGAACCGACGAATCCACTCTGGGTCGGGTAAGGATTAAATTAAATAAAGTAAATTAACGACCCGCAAGATTGAGCAGGATAATTAATTGTTTTATCATTCAACACGTACCACGTACATTGATAAAAAATCACACTTGTCTAGTTTTATTGCAGAAAAGCTGGAAATTTTCTTTATTTGTCACATTCTTCCCCTATACGCACGAAATAACAGATATCGCAAAATACATGTATTACAATTAATCAATCTTCCTTTATTTATTAACACTTTTGGTAATTAAATTATGATATTAGTAAAGTTATGATTGAGTACTTGCATGTGTACAGGAAATACTAACAAAAATTAGTTAGTATTTGCTATACACAAGTACTCAAGCATAATTTTAAGTAGTAAAATTACTTAAAAGTACAAGCTACAGTAGACAAATATCGATCCACAGTAGCTAGTATCACTGGCAACCCTTTCATTCTCAGCATAACCCAAATCCAAAAGAGGAAGGAATCACCAATTGAAAACACCCGGGGATGATGGGGGGACTCCCATATAAAAGTGATGGGGGTGATCATTGGAAATTTTGAAAGGAACCCCTAAAAGCTACCAGAATTCTGTTATGTGGGCGTGGTCGAAACAATTTTTTTGCCCTAAGAGGTACCAAATCAGTTGACTGACATCAACTTCTTCTCATATTTTTTGGCTCAGTACCCTAAAAGGTACCACCATACCTCTGATGGAAGTTATTTTAGATGTAAGCAACCTAAGGGATACCAAACCACGAATGTTAACCCCTAAAAGGTACGGCAATCATCCTTGCCACTTTATATGGGGTCCCCCCAACCCTGGCCAAAACACTGAAAGCTTAAGCATGTCTACTGAGCCATAAAAGTTAGAACCACCTTGCTTGAACCAAGGTTCAGAGAGAAAAATTTACCAGTAAGAAAATACAGGCCATACTGCTTGCTCATTGTACCATGCAGGCAAAGAAATGAAACACAAAATGAGCTTCATCATCATCTTTATTTGGTATAAAAACACATAACTATGCAGTTTGGATATGATTAAATCTAAAAGAATTTCAAGGCAAATCTCAAGTGCAAAAATTACAATTATTTCATAACAATGAACGTCTTGTTTATTTTGTCTCATCTTTCACATCACTATATAACCAGTGTTTTATCTAGACTGTATTTATGAAGTACCTCTTAAAAATTAAGACTGATATTAACAAACTACGTATTCTAAAGAAGATAACTTTATTCTGCAAACATACATAATTTATAACATTTTAAACAGAACAAATGGTAGACAAGAGTCCATTTACTCCATACCGAGCTCCTGTGGGGTAAATTATTAAAGGTCTGTCATTGCCATTTCATTTTAGGTCTGCCAAGACAAGTTACATTTATTATGTCTTATTTATACGATATGTTTACAAGCAGTGGTAAGCCTGTGGGCAGTTGCCGTTTTTTTCCAAAGATCCTACAAGCAAACCGAAACTTAGTAATTGTACAATTCTGCAAAAAATGGGAGTTATTTGAGCAATCTCCCCCACCCAGTTTCTTTAGGCTTGTTCTAAGTAAATTAGAAAAAGAAGATGACTTGCTTGCATTCTAAGGCCAGTAAAATTATTTTTATTAATGAATGATATCAAATTTCTTTAAAAGAACTTTGGCTAATTTTTATAACTGATGATGAAGGCAGTATGTCAGGTTATATAATCATGAAACTGATATTCTCCCGAGTTTGTTTTATATCGCATCTTTAAATTTGTTTCAAACGATGAGAATTTCCACAAAAGGTTTAAGTTCCAGCAATTTTGTTGATTTTATAGCTCCAGATTCAGCTAATACTTCAGGATAAATTAAAGCCTTAAAATCACTGCTAGAATAACTGAATTTGATCTATGACCACGGTCATTTCTTCAATTGATGTTCCAAAGCAATTCAGGGAACTCAGTATGAGATCAAAGCACACTGCGCTGACAGCTATCTAAACCTAGCAACACTAGCTTCATGTCATGACAACTAATAAACCCTAATTCTAACCCTGAATCCTGACAATTCCTAGCCCTAACCCTAACTTTACTAACTCTAAGACTAACCTCTAACTCTTAACCTACTGACACTAACTCTCAATCCTGATCTTAACTTCTTACCCCAATCTCACAGTGTACATTTGTCTTGCACTGAAGCTCCTTGTAAAACTTTTAGCCACCAAAAAAAAGAAAGCTTGGTTTGCAAGTATTTAAGGCTTGGAACACCTAGAACCTCTCCTGGGTTAGTTTGTTGCTTTGTTATGGTTATTTGGTTATTTTAGGATCAGCTCAGATTAAAAGCAAATTAAGAAGAATTCAGGTGTTCCAAGGCCCCTAAACATCTATCCAAAACTTTATTTCACTCATACCTCAAATCAGAATTTGAATTTGAATTTAAAGGCGGGAAAATATCTGAAAACTGCGAATTTTTGGAAGTCTTTTCCTATCAGTAGATTGAAACAATAGCAAGTAAAGAAACCCTAGTTTAGAAATGCGCTATTTTTATAATTATACACAAATGTTCCCTTCCTCTTCAACGAGAATTTAATAACCAAAAACATATTGCCTTCAACATACCTTGGTCTTCATCATAGAAACACTTAATTAAAAGTTATTTAATACACGACTAATCCATACCTACAGCGAACACCATAACAAATTTCTGGTCATGAAACAATGTCAACAATCTTACTCTAACACGATGCTTTGTTCAAGTGGTACCTTTAAATCAAGATGTTTGAAAGAGTGAAGAAAAATGTTTTCTAAGCTTGTAGAAATGTTCAACGGGGTCATAGGTGCAAGATCAATTATTGTGATTATTAAAAATGAGGAAAATTAAATGGGTTTTTAAGGCATCACTAAAAACATTGCGTGCCAATAAAAAATTGCATGAGCAAAATGCATTGTTCTTACAGAGAAATAACTACCAACTGGAGAGTAGGACTGAGGTCAATACTTTTCATACCTTTGCAGACAAAAATGTTGTACAATTGTGCTTTTTTTAAAAACCTTTCTCAAAAATACATCCAAACCGAATATTTTCAATTTGACAACTATTGAGCTATAACTATAACTTACTGCTATTAAAAAAAATTGAGCTTTGACTCTGTGAGGTTCAGTGTAAAACCTTTGTTAGCAACCGCACCTTAACATGATTAAAACAAACTAAAAAGTGGCTGATGACCAAAACAATTTAGTTTAATTTGATGTGCAAAAAAAACATAATCCAGGTAACCTTATGCAGTCAAAGCTAGTCTAATAATCAACGAGTTACAAGTACTTCGCCAAATTATCTTCTACAAGTTCTGATCGAAGCATTTCGATTGCGAATACCTCAAGAAAATGCCAAGGGAGGAGGCTATGAACATCTTCCTGTTTTGAGTGCAATTGTGAGGGACTAAAATTAATGAATTAAAAAATATGAATAATGCCAGCTCGATTAGAGTCTGTTTTGAGGAACCATCTCAGTAGTTTCAAGTTTACCTGTGTTTAAATTCAGGTTATGTGAGTGAAAGGCTGTTAGAGCAAAATGGCCTTTGAAGTACATTAAAACACATGAATATGATGATGATAAGGCCTTTCTGCACTAAAGCCCTTCAGTCACAAGATCTAGAAGCCTCCCATATTTTCCTAATATCTATAAAGATGTAAAAACAGTTGGTCAAATTGTTCCAATAACAATAACTGTAGAATTGTCTGACGCATGAAAGAGCGGCATCACCCATTTGAAGTAATCCACTGGCAATAAGGAGGTGAGGGATTATGACCACATGATTGTGAGAAAATTAAAATAAAATAATGATCTCATGTACATAAGCTTATGATGGAACTATAAGGAGCAGCTATAATGATGTTTACATGACTTCATGCAATGATCTCATGTTTATAAACAGTCCAGGATATGGGTGGGGGAGGGGTGAGTAGGGTAAACCGGCATCTCCTTGAAGCACAGGCAATCTGATGCACAAATTTAAATTCAATTTTGGAAATGACTTAAACACCCAATCTTTTATCTTCTTTGGTAAATGAGACAAGCAGTGAATGCATTTGGCTATTGATCATACATTTTTTTAATTTGCTAAATATTTTGCGTCTCTGAATAGTGACTGGAGTACAGATAATTAGGTTGTCTGTATAATAATCGTTGCAAAGGTGGTCACTAACAAATCTTCTTTTGCTTTGCTGTACCCGAATTTCATCTTCTTACTTCCACAATTCATTTCAAAGTACTAAAACTTCCATCACCATTAACTTGGAAATTGCTCACCTCTTTACTCCCCAAAACACCTTGTTTCAAAAGTAAGGAAATGTTACCATGCCATTCAGTTATTGAAAAATCTTAACAAACAAATTGCAACTTTTTTTGTAGCCCATAGTAGAACGATCACATTTTATCCCCGGACTCAAAACTGTTTGAGATTTATTCTAATTGTTTTGGGGAGTAAAAGGGTTATATTTAATTAAGTTAGATAAAATTACAATAATATTTTATTATAAACCTAAAGACATCTTTTTGGAGACATCTTATTGGCCAGTCCCATTCTTTTTCCTCGGCAGTGTAACAGTCTTTTTACTATCCAAATGTGATGGTGGAAACAGCTTCTTGCTATCCTGCAGTCTTGAGTGCTAAGTCCTTACACTGGAAATTAATAAAATTAACTTTAAGGATGGGAGTATTATGTGGGATGTTTTTTGTTTTGTGAAATGTGAAATGACTCTTTTTTTTAAATTGAAGAACGTGATTTTCTAAGTACCTGTGAACCATAGCTTTCTACAATTATAGCAGGGAAGAGGTTTTGAGTTTCTCACATTTGAAATGAAGCAATGCAATTTGCTGCATAATTTCAACTAAAATCCCAAATAAATCTTTAGGTTAACACAGGGTACAATTTTTTGTGCTTTCAGTCATTTTATTTAAAATATAATTTATTTAGGAGAGCCTGGAATTTGCGGCATAGTTATTCCAAAGGTACTCCTTGGTTTTCTAGATCTTGATTTCCTATCACTTATAAGAATTGAAATTTTACGTTACGTAGGATGGTTACCTTTTTGATTTGGAACAGATGCCTACATTACAATAGGACAATCTCGACTTTTGTGGGAGCTAGTTGAAATTGTTCTCCCATGCTGAATGAAGTAGCTTCTGTGCACTGAAAACAAATGACAAAAATGCAAAAATTAGTTGCAAGTTCATGTATCCACAGATTATTCTGAACAATTCATTGTTTCAAGGCAGGCAAAGATAAGATTGCACCCCTTGTCGCCATGGAATCATCGTCAAATCTAGAGTTTGTGTCATGTTTTGAGTTCGTGGATGCAGTATCAACTTCACATGTAAGAGTAATGAAATCCAGAAACAAAAATACAATCTCATTACTGATTACACTTCAATTCTAATTGCAGAAAGATCAATCATAAATTTTGAAGCCGCCTTGGGGCTCCAATGGCACACTGATCCTTGTTCAGCGTTTCACCAGGTCAAGCTTATTAAATTTATACTAAATGATGACGGTGTTGATCATTGACGATGTACCACTACTACCTCATGTCACGTATAGCTTACCATTTTGTAAAAGTTAGCACTGCAAGCCAGCCAATGACAGTCGAAGATAATGAGCAGGATAGGCACCATGATAAAATGAACACGCACATCATCTGAGAGCATGATCTGAACCTAATATTTGAATTTGACAAAAATTAGAATCTATGGCATATGCATTTTAATAAGTTATGAAATCAAAGACTTAATGGTCCTAGAGAGGATATGATTTTTAAACAACAGTTTTCTTTGTTTATTTGTATTACCTGTAGTTTATATATTAATATTTTGTGCAGTTTTAGTGTACAAATTAAACCTGTTTGTTTTTGTAGTTGTGTCATTCAATACTTTAGTCTGAAAAACAGCATACCCATATTTACTCATGTTATGGTAGGGGAAACATTAGTATTAAGCTTAGAATTGGCCTTCAAAACCACTTTAAATGAACAAGATGAAAACCTCAATTAACTTTTAATTGTGGATTAGTATTTAAATCAGCTTTCAATACAATAGCTTACCCTCGCTGGAAACAATGGAAACTAAGCTAGATTAGTAGTAGGAAGCCAGAAGGCACTGTGAACCTGAAGAAAACAAAACAAGTGATTTGGGTTAATTGACATGAGAAGAAAACTCTAAACTACTTTTGAAAGTGATTTCGAGTTTGCTGGGCCATATATATATAATGCTATTCGATCCTAGCTTAACCGTTTGATTTTTTGTTTCTTGAAAAGGGTGGAGTTGGCAGATAGGTGATTTTAGAAACCCGTGGTTGTTTGGGAACGTACACTCCCCCACATTAAATATGCATAAATAAAGTTGTAATAAATAAATTATATACTTCCTTAATGATTCTGTATATTCTACTTGTCTGATTCAACATCTTGACACAAATGTTATTCCAGGAAACAATTAATTACTTATCAGATCTGAAAATTAAAAATGTTTAATGCATGCCTATACCTTTAGACACCTGCCTTAATCAGGGGTGTCAGTAGATCCATTTAGTCGGCCTGGGGTCCTTAATTCTCAATACTGAAAGTCGACCAATGTTGAGTCTGTGTGTATCTGAAGCGCCGTCTAAAGTATGCACTATAACATGAAGGGAACAACAGAACAGTAAGTCACAAGAAACCAAGTAATCTGATTGTGAATAATATTTCACTTTCACAAAAATATGTTGGCTTGTTGGTTGCTTTACTAAATGTTTGTTTCACCGCGATCCACTTTTACAAAAAAGCAATTCATTTGCGTATTTTTTCTAAAAAAGAAAAAAACTGCGATGCGACGTCGGTAGGGAGTGGAAACGAGGTTTATCAGCAGAGTGGCCACCGTAAAGACCGAGATTCGAGTACTGACCGACAAATTAAATCCCAAAGTTAAATAGAAATGGAAGTTAATCTGCAGAACTACTATTAATATGTGGGAGACAGTACTGAGCATTTCTTCATTGCATCAGCTTTCCCCTGCTAGCAGAGGTCTCTAGCAGGGAACATCTACTTAGCTTGGGTTCTACAAATTAATTTTTTTTGTCAGTTCTTGGGCAGGCTACTGGATAAGTCAACTGAAAAGAAATTGCAAACGTGTCTTCATCTTTTTTACCAAATAAAATTCTTCAGAGTCAACGTTGGGTAGGGGACAAAGTTAACTGGTATGAATCCCACTCAGTTCATAAATCCAAGTTTTAAAATACAGAACGGATCTACAATTCCTAACCTTCTGTCAGCGGACGCCAGACTCTTATTCAGACGAAGAGTATGCTGATTGGTTACTGCAAACATGGTCCTTTTCCACTGCTCTTTAAATCCTCAGAAGTAGATCGTTGGCGGGTCACCTGTACAAATTGGGCTTGTCTCTTATTCCTTGCACACAGTGAGGAAGCAAAGCCTGCAGAGGCTGACAGGACAGTAGATGTAGTGTTCTGTTGATAAGACTGAGCTGCGCTACCTTCACAACACCACCGTTGGCTGACTTCTACGGCGAAAACTCATCACGTCTTCATGCCACTGATGGTAATGATGTGGAACCAGTGAGCTGCATCACCAGGTTAAGGATAAGGAATCCACTGAAAAAAACATCGCTTAACAGGGAATAATGTTAGTAGCTTTGAGAGGGAAAATAAAACAACCCTGACAATTTTTTTTATTTGAGAATACAAATTCAACTGCTCTTAAGATAATTCGATTTCCAACTGAGAATCTTCGCTTTTCAGAAAAAAAATCTGATAAAGTGACTCAACACTGTTTGACATGATACCGCCGTCTTTCTTCCATGTAATTCCATTGAACGTGAAGTCTTTTAAGAAGGTTTACCTTACGATCTCTTTTCATTAGGGCTGTGGATATTCCTTCCGCATGTTGGCACGCTGAAAACGGTTTAGCTGAAAACATCAACTCGTAGGACAAAATTAGTGAAACCTGACTTCATCTAGCTAGTCACTGCTGACTTCCTCCGAGAAGGTTCTCGAAAGTAAGATCAATATTCCTTTTTGAAGTCTGTCATTGGGTTTGAATCCCATTCATGGCGCAGATTTTACTCTGGGCTCTATTGACTTCCCCCGCGCTGATTACTTAAAGAAAAATAAATTCTCTACAGTTAATGTTGAAGTCATTGGGTTTGAATCCCATGCATGGCGCAGATTTTACTCTGGGCTCTGTTGACTTCCCGCACACTGATTACCTAAAGTAAAATAAATTCTCTAGACTTAATGTTGAAGTCATTGGGTTCGAATCCCATTCATGGCGCAGATTTTACTCTGGGCTCTATTGACCTCCCGCCGGCTGATTACCTAGAGTAAAATAAATTCCTTAAGTTAATTTTGAAGTCACTGGGTTCGAATCCCATTCATGGCGCAGATTTTACTCTGGGCTCTATTGACCTCCCGCCGGCTGATTACCTAGAGTAAAATAAATTCCTTAAGTTAATTTTGAAGTCACTGGGTTCGAATCCCATTCATGGCGCAGATTTTACTCTGGGCTCTATTGACCTCCCGCCGGCTGATTACCTAAAGTAAAATAAATTCCTTAAGTTAATTTTGAAGTCACTGGGTTCGAATCCCATTCATGGCGTAGATTTTACTCTGGGCTCTATTGACCTCCCGCCGGCTGATTACCTAGAGTAAAATAAATTCTCTACACTTAATGTTGAAGTCATTGGGTTTGAATCCATTCATGGCGTAGATTTTACTCTGGGCTCTATTGACCTCCCGCCGGCTGATTACCTAGAGTAAAATAAATTCCTTAAGTTAATTTTGAAGTCACCGGGTTCGAATCCCATTCATGGCGCAGATTTTACTCTGGGCTCTATTGACCTCCCGCCGGCTGATTACCTAGAGTAAAATAAATTCCTTAAGTTAATTTTGAAGTCACTGGGTTCGAATCCCATTCATGGCGCAGATTTTACTCCGGGCTCTATTGACCTCCCGCCGGCTTATTACCTAAAGTAAAATAAATTCCTTAAGTTAATTTTGAAGTCACTGGGTTCGAATCCCATTCATGGCGTAGATTTTACTCTGGGCTCTATTGACCTCCCGCCGGCTGATTACCTAGAGTAAAATAAATTCTCTACACTTAATGTTGAAGTCATTGGGTTTGAATCCATTCATGGCGCAGATTTTACTCTGGGCTCTATTGACTTCCAGCGCGCTGATAACCTAGAGTAAAATAAATTATTTAACTTAATGTTGAAGTCATTGGGTTTGAATCCCATTTCTTGGCGCAGATTTTACTCCGGGCTCTTTTGACTTCGAGCGCGCTGATTACTTAACTAAAGTAAAATAAATTCCTTAAGTTAATTTTGAAGTCACTGCAGGGTTTGAATCCCATTCATGGCGCAGATTTTACTCTGGGCTCTGTTGACTTCCAGCGCGCTGATTACTTAACTAGTAAGTAAAGTAAAATAAATTCCTTAAGTTAATTTTGAAGTCATCGGGTTGGAATCCCATTCATTGCGCAGATTTTACTCTGGGCTCTGTTGACTTCGAGCGCGCTTATTACCTAAAGTAAAATAAATTATTTAAGTTAGTTTTGAAGTTTCTGGGTTTGAATCCCATTCATGGCGCAGATTTTACTCTGGGCTCTATTGACCTCCCGCCGGCTGATTACCTAAAGTAAAATAACTTATTTAAGTTAATTTTGAAGTCACTGGGTTTGAATCCCAATCATGGCGCAGATTTTACTCCGGGCTCTATTGACTTCGAGCGCGCTGATTACCTAAAGTAAAATAAATTCCTTAAGTTAATTTTGAAGTCATTGGGTTTGAATCGCTTTCATGGCGCAGATTTTACTCTGGGCTCTATTGACTTCTAGCGCGCTGATTACCTAAAGTAAGATAAATTCCTGAAGGTTAATTTTGAAGTCACTGGGTTTAAATACCATTCATAGCGCAGATTTTACTCTGGGCTCTATTGACTTCTAACGCGCTGATTACCTAAAGTAAGATAAATTCCTGAAGGTTAATTTTGAAGTCACTGGGTTTGAATCCCATTCATGGCGCAGATTTTACTCTGGGCTCTATTGACTTCTAGCGCGCTGATTACCTAAAGTAAAATAAATTCGTTGAGTTAATTTTGAAGTCACTAGGTTTGAATCCTATTTCCTGGCGCAGATTTTACTCTGGGCTCTGTTGACTTCCCGCGCGCTGATTACTTAAAGTAAAATAAATTCTTTAAATTAATTTTGAAGTTCCATTCATGGCGCAGAGTTTACTCTAGGCTCTTATGACTGCAATGGCGGAGATTACATAAGGTAAAAATAGATATATATAAATATTCTAAACTAATTAAGAAGCCGCCGCGTTTGAATTCTTTTCCAAGCGCAGACTTTACTCTGGACTTAAGCTGATCTTCTCCAGATTGGTGACCTAAATGCAGGTGAAATGAAATTCATGAGTTCAATTGACGTGGGTCATGTAGTATTGAGATTTCAATTGGTTGAATTTCAGTTAATGCGGAGAATTTACTCAAGTTTTGTTGACCTACACAATGTATTTTGTAGTAGAGAAGGTGAAAGGAAACTTTAACTAGAGCAAATATTGAAAGGCCATTGGGTTTCAATCCCACTTAAGTGCCCAGATTGTACACCGCTGTTATTGTCCTAAGTTATGGTTTTATTTTCGAATTTGACTATTATTGAATCGACAGTCATCGTAAGTTAGGCAGAATATTTTTAATTTGTTGAACTTACGGTTTTCCCTTGAGGTGCAAGGCTGTTTCTGAATTGTTTGTCTGTGGATTTCCCTGGTGCCATGGCTGTTCAGCATTGAAGCTCTGCACTCACTGGGAACTAAAAAGCGAACGTATACCATACACTGTTAGAATGAAGAACAAAACAAAAGAACATGGCTCACCTGACCTCAACTCTGAAACTGTTCTTGGCAAACAATATGGATATGCTTGTAAATTCTTCACTGATTTCTTCGTCTTTAGAGCTGTTAACTTCCTCTCTTCCTTGACCTTCGATGGTTTTCTATGCAGTGTTCCAACGAGCGTCGATTGCTTGGAAAAAAGGTGCGTTTTCCGTAAAAGTTGTCGCTACCTCTTTGCCATTGGACTTCACATGCGCTGAGGTAGTCTTGTTCAGAGATGTCTTCGAGATTCCATGATGGTTGAATGAGAAAAAAAAAAGGTGCATCCTTCGAAGAATGTGAAAAAATGAAGAGCTGAAAATGAAACGTTAATTGTGGAAAAACAACGCAAGACGCAAATAAAATACTCTTACAACTTCCATTGGTGAAGGTTTTATTGTTGGTATATTTTTATAACAATGTATTGATTTTTAGGTAATTTATGTTAAGTTCTTGAATGCGAAATAGACATTAAGACACAGGCAACCTTTTTGTATATTTTATTATTAATATAATTGAGCCATTAAAAACACATATAGCATCTTCGTGCAATCTGATTCTTGATATGCGTGGGGCAAATAGCGATGGAAGTCGTCGGAGGTGCCCAGGAAGACGCGAGAAAAAAAGAGAAGAGGATTCCAAGCCATCATTGTCGTCGAAAAAAGGTTTTATCGGAGAAAAAAATAGTGTACTTCTTTCCTGAAACAGAATCACTGGGTTAGTATTTTCCCTGAAATGAAATATTTCCGTTAGTATTTTTTGCTTAGTTTAAGTTAAAATAAAGACACAAGACACAGTTTTGTTTGTGTAGATTTATTTTTTTAAGATCTACTTGGTTTCAATTTAGTTTAAGTTAAAATAAAGACACAAGACACAGTTTTGTTAGTGTAGATTTATTTTTTGAAGTATCTTAAGTTACATCTTAATATAGCTCCATATCGAAGAAATCGCCGAAGGGATGCGCTCCTACATGAAAAATTTGGAGCCAAGAGAAACCGAAGAGAGCTCCTGTGTCCATAAAACCTGACACTTACGAGAGGAACTCCCCAGGGTCCACCAGGCGTTGTGCTGAGGTGTTTTGCAGCTTGTTATCGAGACCTTGTCGATATCAAGCCTTTACCCGTGCTCTCGGAAGTGTGCAGCGGAACGAAAGCCGAATTCGATAGCCGAAAAAATATCGAGAAGCCGAATCGAAGCGAAAATATCGAAGTTGGGACCGAACATTTAATATATAACTTTAGAAGATAACACCTATCCTAGACCATTGCTTTCTCTTACGAAAACCTTACGATCTACGCGAGGACGATCAAAAGTGTACGACCAGAGAATCATGCTGCGGTTTAAGCAACGATCCGGGATTGCTGTTATCTTCCAGCGTGATACAACTTCGTGGTTGTATCACGCGGTGAACTCACATACCTGTTGCCAGTGGCAACCTACCTCGTTGGCTCTCACGTATCAGGACGTTGCTCCATGCTGGTGCAGGCTCCGAAGTCACAGGTGATTCGAACGGACGGGTAATCAGCGTCGACATCTTGACCAGTAGATAAGGTCTTACCCGAAATTTGGTGCCGGCCGGCCAGTTGCTCGTTTTCACAACAGTGTGATTGGAATACAACCACCAAAGTTCTTTATGCTTTCGCTCGGTATGCTGGTACGTTTGGCTTAATTTATTTTAAAATATGCTTAACTGATGAAGTGAAGTGAAGTTTAGGTTTTAGTCTCTTGGTTTTAGACGAGTTGCAGTGGTTGTAATCAACTTTCACCATTGCGAAAACGGACATTATAGTATTATGTATATAAAACTGTTCCAATAGTTGTTGCTGGCGTTGCCTTCAATGGGGGAGCTAAAACACGGCTACAAATAGAGGTGTAAATTAATCGGATAAATTGCGAGAAAAGTGCGAAATTATTAAAACATAACGTGCTCCTTATGTTTTGAAAACGTTTTACTCCGCCCTTCATGATGCTTGTCCAATAACATCAGTTAGAACAGCTGAAATTAAAATTATTGCTATCTGCTATCTTCTTTGACTACTCTTTTTCCTAATCCCAACAACAAGTCGTTTGCAATAAGACGTTAGTTGGACTTCAGCTGCTGCGTGATAACTCGTCTGCAATCTGCAGTGTTTTAGTTTATTATTTTTTGTGGCACCGGTTGCACCTATAAACAATTTTTTCTTCCCTTAAACGCCTAAACAAAAATTTGGCAGTGGTAACCAATAGCATCTAAGCACAAACGACCTGTTCTATGTCACATTCAGGTCCAGGTCCTTGGTTCGTCGTCTTCGTTCATCGCCGCTATGGCAGCTTACTCGCCTACTTATACTGACTACTCAAGTAACCTATGGCGCTTGAGTCTTTGTTCTTCTTTCTTCGGCCGTCCAGCACCAGCGTTAATCGACTGACCAGTAGACCGAAGGCTGCTCCATATGCACCACTGTGGCTCTGCCGAACAGTGTACGGCAAGCTTCGTACTTCACCAGTTTCCATAGGTTGCGAAGACTTCCTACGCCTACGATTTGTAGACGATCTAAGCTCTCTCGCCGCGAAGTGCAATGCAGGCCTCTGTTGTAGAGGAGGTTCCTCCCACAAGGAAATATCAACAAAGAGACGAATCTACTCAAGCTCGACCATCCCTAGAATCCTTCGCAACCGACTAGATCGCTGCGCAAAGCGTGACAATCCAAATTTCGCCTGCGAAGGAGACTAGTTGGCCTGAGTATCAACTCGAGGACGTCTCAGTGTCAACACTGCCACAGCAAGAAAAGCCTCCCAAATGCCTGTCACTTTAATAACGATACTCTTGGACTATCTTCGCTGACTTTTTGGCTGTCTATGGTCCGAGCTCCAGGCTTGTCCAATGATTCTGCGCCGTAGATTGGTCTCGAAGACTACGTACGCTTACGATTTGTAAACGATCTAAACTGGCGTGTGTGCGTTGTCCCATTATATCCCGGCTAACTACTGAGTCATGATTTTCCTGACACTGAGCTACGCTCTCAGATTTGGTGGTAGACAATAACCTCTAACTACTTTAAGTGCTTTTTTTTTACATTTTACGGAATCATGCATCGAAAGGACCTGCTTTCTATTTTTTACACGTCAATGGTGCCCCTAACCTGAAGAGGTTATTACCCACCAAACTTGCGAGCCCGAGTAACTATATACCTGTAACCAGAGAGACCACTAAACCTGTGAGGAGTGGCCAAATAAGGTCTCCTTACAATGGTTGAATGGCCTATAGCCTCTAGTTTTCTAGCATTGTTTTAAATAAATGTCTGGTTGAACCTTACGGAAGAAAGCTTCACTTAAAATCAGCGCTCACGCTGTCAAGTGAAGAGTGTCATTTTCAATTTGCTTTTGCGCAACTAAGCTGGTGATCGCCACCGAACCGATGACCATGACGACGACGAAGGAAAAGACGGTAAAGACAGCGACGAAGTGCTCCGAAAAAAGTCGAATCGAATCCGAAAAAATCGAAGAAAATTTGGCCTAATTTCGACAACTGACCGAATAACCTGCAAAGGAACCCACGGGAGCCTGTAAGGCAAGCTTTTGGGGGGAAAAAACCGTCCAACCCAAGGGGACCCATTAACTAATTGTTAGTACAGTTAAGTTAAGCCGAATATGAAGTCCGCTGACTTCTGGCCGAACGTGTGTGTATAAAGTGTGCTTTGTAAGGTTCATCCAGAGCTCTTATTTAGCCCCCATTCCCAACCCCACAAGGAAACGACTGACCAATGGGCTCCTGCCCATACTGAAGATGTTTTCTTTGTTTTGAGTGGTCGAGGCGAAGCTGAGAGTGGGTCAGTGCTGGCAGGAAGGCGGTAGAAACTAACTGAACGGGGTTGGGGCGGTCTGATCTGACTGGGTACTTTGAAGCTTGAGGTAAGGTGTGGCTCTGTTGTTGATTTGTGCATGGGATCACTGTGGTCTGAGGCTGAACACTACGTGCTGTGGTTCTGAGGGTATTCATTGGGGATGCTGTGGTGGTACTGGCCGTTTCCATTGGATTGGAGTTACTGTGGAAAGCTGGTCGAGGTGATTCATCAGGCAGCCAAGGAAAGCTACAAATTAAAATACAGAGGAACTTCAAGACTTGATATTTGATCTATGTTGGGCAGTTCGTTGTTTCTGTAGAAGTTGAAATAACCGTTGAAGTAGCACAAATCAAATAAAGTTATATTTTGAAGTGGTGTTTTCGTTGGTGTTGCCGTCGTCGCTGTTTAAGTTCGCTGCTGATACCTTCAGGGCACATTTTAACAATATTTCAAGACATCTTTTAAAAGAGTTGTTTATTTTTCGTTCTATTAACGTTTGCCACACAAACACTGCGCCGTTTTAAACGCTTCTGCGATTTACAATTTTTTTTTAAATCAAACATACCATTTTTTTTCATTTTTGTTTATTTTATTTGCGATATACCACAGTTCAAGATTTTGATATTAGTTTTTCTTGTTCAATTCTGCAACGTACAAAAACACACAATTTACGATTTCCTGATTTTGAGATTTTTTGTTTATTGTAGTCATGGCAATTAAATATCGATTTCATTAAAATATTAATCCTGACAAACCTCAACTCAAAACCAATAAATAGTGTAAAATTCACGTCGATTGGTATAGGAGAATACTACCAAATAGCCGGTTGAAAAAGCGAGGTATGTCCTTCGAAATACCTTTAAAGAAAATATTACAAAATTAATTGATAGAAAAAAATGCAACCCGTCACTCGTTCCTCCAAAATTAAAATAATTAGTTCAACAAACGAAAAAAAAAACCTAAGTTTAAGTTCGCATATTTAGTTCTTTTTTTTTTTTTCAAGAAATAAAGGCAATTTGCACCAAAGTAGCATTTGAAAAAAAAATTGCTTTTCTTGCTCAGCTCCTTGCATCTTGCCTGCGATAGAACGGACGCAGAAAATGGCAGAAGATGACACGGTTGTTGAAGCTGAAGAGGAAATTTAAATCGAATTGAAACTTAAAAAAAGACTTTTTTTCGAGTTTTTATGGCAATTTTCAAAGGTAGGTTCGGCGGTTGCTTATTCAAGAATTTTAAGTGAACTTCTGCGAAGGCAGACGCGGGAATTTTCAACAACCAATTCCTAATAATTGCCGTTTATATTCTATTCGCCTGCTTTTTAAGACACAAAAATGCAAGAATGAAATGAACCTTTTTACGGAAAGTGAGCAAGGCTTAGAACGAAAAGTCGAATATTTCATTTTGGTCGCGTCGATCCAAACGGTAAATGAATTCAACCCCCAGCCAGAAAAACTGGAAAAAATTGCATTATATATCAGAGCAATATCTACACACAAGAATTCGTAAACTATACGTCCTTTAAAAGGTGAATGTCATAAATTTTCAACAGAGTAATGATTCGCGTCTTATCTGGAACCTGAATTGAAATATGACGTTTGAATTAGGCCTAAACTAGATGATACAACCACAGCCATACTCTTCACCATGGCCACGTGCTCGCGTTTTGTCAAACAATTTTCAAATTAAAGAAAAAAATTCTTGCTTCTGAGCACTCTACCCTACGCTCGTCTGGTATTTCGAAAGCAAAATGGTATCGAAAACGTAAAGAAAACCAATGCTCTCGAGAAATATTTCACCAAAAGCAAGTTCACGGAACATTCGGATGATGCAAAGTTTTAACTAATATGACCGAATATCAAATGAAAGATAGCGACTAGATATTACATGTAGGAACTTTACCTTCCTTCCTTTCGAACTTTCCTCCTCCATAATTGTCTTCAGGTTGCTCAGAACAGTACACTTCTCCATTAATACTGTTTCATGAAGAAGAAACATTAGCTTCGCCATTTTACCTTGCTAAAGCGCTGAGTTGTTTGTCAAATTGTAATTAAAGCGAGGAGTTTGAAAACCGCGCTTCGACGCATCACGTGAATCTTGATACAGCTTTCTGATTGGATAGAATCGCTCGCTTTGATTCATGCAAATAAAAATGTGGCGACTATTTGTTTGTGGCATGTGCATTTTCACGCTGGCCATGTATTCATTAGTGTCATTAATATGCATTTTATCAGTGGTGTAATAATAAAAAACAATGCATTACGTTGTCAAAATTATCTTTTAAATTTCAACTCCTTGATTTTTTTTTCAGTGCTGAACACTTTCTAATCAAGCAGCTGGCCGCTGGAGGTTAAAATTTGCATTTGAAAAGTACTGTACCTTTGGTCAAACGTTTGCAGCACGTGTTTTAGGTTATCGCATATTGGAATTACTCTGCAATGAATATAAATAAAATAGCTCAAATTATTTTAAAATTATTTTGGCAAACGTAAGACCATACGATCAAATTCTGTTATAATAGACCTATTCAAAATAAAATCCTTTATTCTTGGAAATAGGCAATCGATGAGAAATAATTTCTATAAACTGATCTGATATGTCAATGATTGCTTAACCTCTCACACTTGATCACCTGAGATGTAAATTGTACAGTGCCTAATAAGGAAGTTGCTATCTTTTCAATTTTTGATACGTTTGTAAATTTTTCGAGCAGAATTTGTCGAGTTTTATCAACAAATGCATGACAAAATTTTAAAGCGCGTTAACCATCCGCGTACGCGCTTTTTTTTCTTTTTTCTCAGGGCGGGGTTGGGGGGGGGGGGGGTTGGACAGTTCCCGAAGTTGAGGTTTTTCGTCCCGTCAAAGGTCTTTCTGAGTTCATTTTTCTGAGGCCTTACCGTGATCAGTCTCATTCTTCAGTGGCTGTATCTCGTCAGTTCCCCAAATACCCGGGGGTAATAAGGACGGTGACTCCTTTAGCTAGTGCGCATATGTTGTGCGTACCTCGGGACGATCCGAGAAATCCTCCTTCCTTTTGGACTGCGCCTACTAATTCAAAGGTATTTTTACGCGATTAATAGCTTTTGAGGGAAAAGAAGGTCTTAGAAAGGGTTATTAAAATCCAAAACGAAAATGGGGGTAATCACACATTTTCAGAGATAGTTAGGCTTCAATTAGGAAGAAAATACCATACATTGTTGTATATTTTAACGCTAACTTTTTACAATTATTGCCGCGTTATTACCTCTGAGAAAAGCACGGTCCCCCCCCCCCCCCCCCCATTTCCTTTTTGGATTTCAAAATATCTTGAAAAGATCTGCTATTTCCGCATAGTTATAACCTGCGCAAAAATACTCCTGTATTAGTAGGCACCGTTCTTACAATTATTCCACGAGCACGCGTTGGATGTCATATGACATATATCCAACGAGGAGCGTAGCTCCGAGTCAGAAGTATTAATCATCTTCGACCCGAGTAAGTTAAACCCCGTACGATCCATTCGGTATGTTACGAAGTGCAGCATTCTAAACACAAACAAACAAACACCAAAACTTTTGACTTTTCGGCATTCACGTGACTTGACGATTCCATAGCAACAAAGCTCCCTGAAACTGCACCTTTTGTATTTTTTTTTCTCAGAGTGAGAACTGTTTTCTTCGTCAAGTGAATAAACTATTAAAAGGAAGCCATAAGCCAGGGGCAAACAGTCGGAGCTAGAGAAACTCAAAACGGGAAAAAATTCTTCGCGCGTACAGTTTGTCGGGATGAGAGAAAGTCGTGGCTCTCCGAGGATGAAGCAGATCAACACGCAAGTAATCATTTTCTCAAATTTATTTTGCATACGAGGCCCAATATATTAATATCCCGATACACATCATCATCCCATTATGTTCCGTTTTCCACAACACATTACACAGTGAAATTGTACATTCCAAAATATTTAAAACCTCAGTACTTGTCAGTTAATAATTATATTACGTTTTGAAGGAGATAAAAATTTCCGAGTATAAATTTTCCATTCATGTTCCGCTTGGGTCATTAGTTAAAATATTCCTGAGATGTAAAAATATCATTTTCCAATAATACAATGAACATTGCCACGGCTGAAACACAAATTGATCATGTCTCTTGATACCGATACATAATTATCACATGCACCGAAGTAAGTGTTTGGCTTACAAAAATTACAAACTCTTACAACTTGTTTGAGTTCATGCAATGAAAAATACCGCTAAAATACCGATCATTAAATAACACTCATTGACTGTCGAGATATTTAGAATATCAATCCAAAGGAAAATGTTTCATTACATTACAATCTTGCCCGGCCTTTTGACCAAAAACATCATAAATTAAGTCTCTCGTGGTGCCCTGTAAAATCCCCAGTTTTAATCAAGGTTGGTCAGACTTCGCAAATTACGAAATATCAATGACTGTCTACTTTCCTTCATTGAATAAAGTCTCACTCCCTTAACTAATAGACAACAAATTTCAGGTACACCAAAAAAATTACTAATTACCGTTTGTTCTTTACTTACAGGTTTTCTAATCACTGTCGTAAGAAATCGTCATCTGAACTCGCAAACAATGTAATCAGTCAATCAGAACACAAAGTAAAAGCATGCAAACCGTGCCAAGCGCGGGAAACGTGCACAAGCAATCTCATGATGGTGTTTCACGTTGCCTCTGATTGGCTAAAGTACGTCGCTCGACTTTCTCAAGTCCTCAATAATCGCAACAGACCAATTCCAAACACGACAGTTCATTAGAAAATCACTCCTACAAATTAAAGCCTTTTCGTTTAAACTATTCGTTATAGAAACGTAAACCTAATTTCTCATGGGTAAACGTTAAAGTCTTTCACGCTTGGATCTGCAAGTTTGGTGAACTGTAAAGCAAAATAGAAGGAACATTGTTATTAAGTTTATCACACACGCAATCTCTTCTTCAAGTTCAGTGGTGTGCAAAGGCGTGGGTTTCGTAGGAGGTTAAACTTTCCAGCGCAGCAGCACCTCAAGACAATGTGGTAACAAATATGCCTACCATTAGAGCGGTTTTCAATTGAGTGTCGAAAGCAATTTAGCGTTTGCTTTGCTTTTCCTTTACTAGACTCTCTGATTGGTTGGCAAAGTTCACGCCATTTTCTCAACCAATGGGAATCCAAACCAAAACCAATCGTGCTTGGTAGCACGCGTTTTCCCGCGCTTGACGCAGATTATCCATGTATTTGTATCGAGTCCTGATTGGCTCATTGTGCTGTTTACATTTGTTGTGATTGGTCAGAGAAATTACTTTGGTTTTGGTTTTACAACACTCAAATGGAAAACCGCTCTATTACACATACTTATAAACAAAAGAAGGGGACCAAAACTACAGGAAACGTTTTCGCTTGCAGCATGCAAGTAGACTAAACGTAGCTGCCTAAAGCGAGTTTAACTTCATGGAAGGAACTGCTGTGGGTTGACAAGCGTACACTTTTTTCCTTATTTAAATCCACCCAACATTGAATTCATAAACAGAAACTGGACAGGCACGACATTTTTCTCACCTGTTGAGTGAACTTGTCAACACAGGCCATTCTGATGCGCTCGCTCGTAGCAGGACTGTCCAACCTAAAAATTCCTTCAACACCTGACTCGCGTCTGTTTAGTGAAACGAGAAAAAGAAAAGGGATTAGAACTCAACCAGTTGTCTTCGGAGGTGCAGTGGTTCTGCTGGCGCGTCGATTTTGCATCTGAAGAAAGCACTTAATAATAATAATGAAAACGACAAAAGACACTCGCACTCGACTCGTGTTTTCACAGCTTTCCTCTTTTGTCCGAACTTCCCCCAGAAAACGTTGTAATTTTTAAAATTCTCACCTGGCAAACGTAATTGCATCTTTAATAGCGTAAAAGACAGAAGACGCCAGGAACAAAGGAGGTTCACCAACAGCCTGAAAGGAAGTTAACAATGCTGAACGACGACAATACATTGTCTTCAGTGAACTTTCTCACTCGGCGGCCATGTTGAGTCTCAGGAGAATAAAACGCTGTTTTTGCACGGCTAGCCTCTCCCAGACGCGAATTCAGTGCGAGGCTTGCCGTGCAAAAACAAAGCTTTTTATTCTTCTGAGACTCAACATGGCCGCCGAGTGAGAAAGCTCTATCAACCTCGTTCCCAGGGTCCTCTCTCGTCCTCACTCGAGAAAGTAAGAGAGAGGGCCCTGGAAACGAGGATGTAATAAAAAGAACACGACTAAAATAGAAAAGCAAAGGAAGACTAAAGGTTTCATTGCGCTAACTTGGCGGTCTGTAAGTGTATGGATCGAGTCGGGAGACTTACCGGACAAGCTACACAGTACAGATTTTACGAAAAATTTCTTTTCTCGAAAACAAATTCTGACATCTCAGGGAACTTATCAGAGTGTTCCTTGTCAGAAGGTTCACCTACATTCCAATAAAGAATACATAAAGCTGGATTGCCAACGACTACTGTCGAAATCGCGACTCAAGCGATTCCTAAATACTACTTCGAACAACCTTGTTCCCAGGGTCTCTTCCCTTTCGGGGGATGGGAAGACGAGGGACCCTGGGAACGAGGTTGCCACTTTGAACAACAGAGAGCAATTCTTACTTTTGAAGAATAAACCGCTTTTTCGTTTGGCGCGCTGCGCAAAAGATGCACGTAAAATTCCACTGGAATGTCTGCAAATCCGGGAATTTTGTAGGCACCAGGCCCTGTGGTCCATGGGGAGCCCGTCTGTGAGTAACGCACTTCTTCAATAGTAAACAAACCAAGGCCTTGAACAAAACCACCTTCAACCTATGAAATAGCAACAACAAAAGTAGATAAACATAAGGTTTTCACACAAAAGGCGGAGAATTGTTTGAAAATGCTAGTCTTGCTATTCGAGAACAAGAATTAAAGGATCGTTTTTCTATCAGCGAAAGAGAAGATAGACACATTTACACTGCTGTTGTCGAAAGCAGTGATATGAACGGTCAAAATTACGCTGCGGACAATCACCTACGGATCATAGTTTAAGGGGGCAATACACCTAAATTTGAATGAAATTTGAAGAGGTTTTAAGAAGGGATAGAAGAACGAAAATGATTTTTGGAACACTAACAGACAGTCGATAGCCACGCAAGAGCACCCCAGGTTGCTAGTGGACTAACCTGGTATCCGTCTTTTAATTATTAACTACAAATTCCAATTTTAAAACTTCACTAAATCTTCAATATTTCTTATTTCTCTTAATTTTACCAATCTTTCTAGAAAAAACTACTCCAATCACCCAAAAATTCACAAAATACCCCACAACAATCCCACAACACAGATTCACGATATGATGATGGGGTTTTTGGATTGCTTGAAACGCGAACGAGATATTTCCATTAAAGCCATTTCAAGTGGCGGAAAAATGGCGTTTAGGTGTAACTATTTTGAAACCCACTGTAACCAAAGATCGCAACTTCGTACCCATGAGCCCTTTCCATTTGTCAGAACTGGCAGATCAGACCAGGCCGTTCGCAAAGGGAATGTACCAATTTGAAGGTCTGGTTATATGCTAGTCCTTCAAATTTCTTCAGAATAAGGGGTATCATTTTCGGAAGGTTCAAGTGTGAAACTATTTTGTACAACAATGACCTCTAAATTGACCCACCCCATTACGGAACTGACAGGTCTGCCAAATGGGAAACGCCCGATGTGTTCGCTACAGAGAGGTATCTGTTTATCTGATATAAAAAAAACACGGAGAAAGGAAACTGTATTCACCTGACCAATGTCGATAGCTGGGTTGAGACTGGTACCAACATCCATCACTATATCTGTGCGAAGAACCTACAGAGTAAATGTAACATAATTGGGAACCAGACACGAATATGAACTGAATCAAACCTGAACTGCGTGTGGAGCTGTCTGCAGTTCTGATCACGACAGCTTCGGAAAAAATAGGGACCTTAGGATTTCACTACGAGTACGACTTTTCAAATCTAGTTTGCTTGGTTTAGAAAACCGCTTGTCACACCAATCGTGTCACTAGGTTCTCCTTATCTGCTGGTAAACAGCGGGAAGGAACGACAGTTCTGGGGATGTGACTGGTTTGAAATTTGAAGGTCGTACTCAATCTTGTACTCCAATTCAAATCTGGAGGTCCCTTACGAATAAAAGACGACAGAGAGTAGGAAATCAGGCGCTAATTCAACACGCCGTGACAATACAGTTGACTCTACTCTAAACAGCGATTTTCTCAAACCACTGGGTTACTCCTCTCCCTCGCTTACTGTTAACAGTAATTCACAACTGGCTGCTAAGAATTCCAGCTTTCCACTGCATGTTGAGATAGTGGGAATCAACTGTACTATAGTGCGTGACCTAGGTTCTCGGCGTGATAATAGTGAAATAGCTTATCCGTAGCGTGACAGTAATGGCCTCACCTGATGGTCTCCCGTGAGGCAATCAATTTCCACTTCAGAGCAAGCAGCACCAAAACAGAAGTAATTGAACACTCTGCCCGAGTTGTTCTTCCAGTCATATCCTAAATCAGGCGTCCTGTGAGATGAAAAGAAGACCTTTAGCCGAAACTATGACTGCAATTACACACGAAAAGGAACGCAACAAAACTGACGGCTTAACTAGCCTTGGGGCAAGTACCGGGGATGGGGGGGGGGGGGGGGGTAAGCTCATGTGACCTCTAGCCTAATACAGACCCAGTGGGAACAAAGGAAACAAAACAGGATTCATCGCCGTATTGGTAATCTTCATTAAGCTCGGAATATTCGGGCAATTTGAAAACGCGTTCTTATAATTTGCTAGCATCAACTAAAAGCTATGATTTAATTTCTATAAAGCTCACTGAAAACTCTGCGGTCTTACTTGTAAAATCCATTAGCAGAGAGGTTGACGCGATCAAAGTAGGCAGAACGAACCTAGAGAAGAAGGACGACACGCGAAAATTACTGAAGAATTTTATAAACAACGGTAAAATAGACTGACTGACTGACCAACCGACCGATCGGCTGACTGACTGACGGACTAACCAACTGACTGACCGGCTGACTGACGGACGGACTGACGAACTGACTGAACGGCTGACTGACGGACCAACCGACTGACTGACGGACTGACCAACTGACTGACCGGCTGACTGACGGACCAACCGACTGACTGACAAACCGGACGGACGGACTGACCAACTGACTGACTGAATGTTCAAGACTTTATTACTGGCTCACCCAGTCTTCCCAGGAACCTTTAGGATTCTCCATTTGATATGGTTTTAGTCGCTCCAGGATTTGCTCACAAGCAATCTGCAAAAACATAAAACAGGCAAAAGTTTAGAAGAGTAACAAATATATCGTAAATTTCACATCAAGAAGCACTGCAAAGTAGGCTGACTGGAGAAGTAAAATGAACCAATCAGAATTCGGACTAGAAACACTCATGCAACCATTGCCAAGCGCGGGGAAAATATGTAACCGATGCCAAGGACCTACTTACGTACCACAAACTTTCAACGTGTATTTTCTCGTGGTGTCATCGGCTGTTTATTTTTTCACATATGCAAATCTGACGAAATATGACAAATATTACCCTGGGACCCCCTATTCGGTAAAGAGATAACGCTTACCTTGACGGCCATGCCATTCAAATCAGATGACGCTGAAGCGGCTGTAGGGGAAGTGTTAGCGACTGTGTTGGTACTGGTTTCTGTGATATGTATCTTGGACACTGGGATGCCAAAGCTCCGCGCAGCTACCTGCAGAACAGAGTTCAAAGACATGCTAGAGTAGGAGTCACAATGGCTCATCACGGAAATGACCGATAAACCAATCAGAATTCAAAGCAGAACATGAAACCGGTGCCGAGCGCGGGAAAATCTGTGATCGGTGCCAGGCGCGGGAGAAACAGTACCTTGTGTCAAGCGCGGGAAAAACTGTAACTGGTGTCAAGCGCGGGAAAAACTGTAACCGGTGCCAGGCGCGGGAAAAACTGTAGCTGGTGTCAAGCGCGGGAAAAACTGTAACCGGTGCCAGGCACGGGAAAAACTGTAACTGGTGTCAAGCGCGGGAAAAACTGTAACCGGCGCCAGGTGCGTGGAAAACTGTAACTGGTGTCAAGCGCGGGAAAAACTGTAACTGGTGTCAAGCGCGGGAAAATATGTAGGCGGAGTACACCCAAGACAAGTCACAACTGCCTTGGCTTGCTTCTAATTAGTGTGTGTTTTTTTTAGTGCCCTATCTCTGCTGGTTGAAAGTCTGTTCAGTGCTCATGCTTTTGAACAAGTTCAGCCTAGTAGAGTTTGTAACTTTGCTTTTACTACTCTACAATGATTCGTATGACTTCACGGTCCCTCCTCCCTTTGTTACGATTTTCAGCCTGAATTTGGGTTTCTATACTTTTCTTTTGCACTTACCTGAACCATTTTTGTGTGAAGTCCTTGTCCCATTTCAGTTCCACCATGAGTAACAAGAACTGATCCATCAGTGTACACATGAACAAGAGCTCCCGCCTGGTGCAAGAAAGGTTACATATGAGAACTCATTTCCCGCAAACCGGTCGGACACTCAAACCACCAAATATATGTGCCATAAAGCAAGGTTAATTTTGTATGACAGCGTGCCACTCGAGTCACAGAAATGTGTCCGTTGTCCGTATTAACCGGTTTTTTCACCGGGCTATATTCGTCGGGAAAAACGGCCGTCCCTAATAAGAGGGTGTCCGTAAAGCGGGATTCCACTGTATTTAGATTGTTATGGGGTGGTTAACACGCGCGTTGGTTTAGAGAACGAAACGTTGTTGGTCCGAGCGTTAGATCGGACATGTTTCTTCCATGTCGCCTCTGTTTTTCTAGGTGAATTAAATCAAACAAATAATGGGTGTAACCTGTCACGAAATCGAATCCAGCCAGGAAAAACTACCATTGGCCTAGGTGATATAAATTCAACTGTTTTCCCCACCAATAAAGCGCCTCACCTGATTCATAAACGTAGCAGTAAAACTTATGCCAAACTTGGTAGGCGTCAAAGCAATGCCTCGCTTTTTCCAACGGTTTTCCCTGGATAAAAAGGTAAAAAGAGCAAATGCATTCTATTTCGCACGATTATTTTCACTGGAAACATCATGGGGGCTTTTTTTTTTTAGATAAAAAAGACGGTTGTTGTAGTTGGTAGCAATTGCGGGATCTTTTTGTTGGACGTCTCGAGAATCTAGCCGAAATTGAGTCCCACAAGTCGATTCATCGCCACTAAGTCTTCACGTCACATCGTTGGGGTTTGACAGATTTTAAGCGCTTTATTTTGTGGCGAAAGTCAAGGTGTTCATGGTGTAGTCACACTACAAGCTCTCCCTTATTTTTCCGCAAAGCGAGCGAAAAACGCGTACGCGAGAGAAAATTGCCTCCTACGAGGGAATGCGACGTGCCTTGCGTCACCACGCGGGAAGAAATGTTCACCCGCGTTCGGGTGTTTCACTCCCTAAAAAAATGTCAGGGACTTCTCGTAGTCTAGCTGTCGCGGACATAAAAATTGAGGGTAAGCAGATGTCAAGCGACACAAGTTCACTCTAATGCACTACACTTTAGAATATTAACAAACGCTTGCGCCATAAATTACGGTCCAAGCCGTACGGAATGACAGGAGCTAAATTACACAAAGTAACACCAACCGATTAAAGGACTCAACATGTTCCCTTCTTTCCTCGTAACGACTCTTTTCCACCAGCTCATCCCAGATGCGCCGGATGTGGCAGCTTGCCAATTCCTGGTTGAAGTGAGTCAAATCTCCCTCCTGGTAAAAGTTCACCTCTCTGACCTGAAAATTAGGCGACAAAAACACTAAATGGCAACTACAAGCAGACAGTGTCTAGATGTCAAATCTGTTGATACCAGGGTCTGCTGTCCTTCAAGTCTCCTACGACACCCCATCAGTGTGTGAACCTTAAAGAGCAGTGTCGTAAAACCAAAACCAAAGTAATTACTCTGACCAATCACAACAGACGCAAACAACGTGGACCAATCAGAATGCGAAGCGAATAGATGTAACCGGCGTCAAGCGCGGGAAAACGCGTGCGAGCGAGGCACGATTGGTTTAGGTTTTGCTTCTCATTGGTTGAGAAAGTGGCGCGAGATTTAAACCAATCACGGAGCGTAGTGAAGCAAAAACAAAGTAAATGTCGCCGCTCAATTGAAAACCAGTCCAATGAAAGTTATTGAACAACATACAGACCTGCCTCTGTGAAATGCCGCAAGTGACTGCAATATCATTGATCCAGGATTCAGCAAACATCATACCCTGAAAAGAATTCATAAATTATTGCTTTGTGATAGTGATAAAGAAATGACACACAGATAACAAAAAAATTAAATATAATTTAGAACCAGAAAGGCGATTTTAAATTGCATCTACAATTGAGGAAATAATTCCCCTGCAACACGCTCCTTCAAACATACTAGTTACAGAAATCTAGGTTTATCGGAACAAAAGTGCACCATCACAACAAGTGATTAATAATTTCACAAACCTTCGTAACAAACTGACGCGTGCAGCTTGAGTGTCCCACAAGAATTTCTGCTTGTTCGTTTAGTTGGGAGGGTATTAATGTAAGTAAAATATACTTCACAACAATTTTAGTATTACAGTCAAATTCCTATATTAAAATTTCCCAGCAATATTTTGGCATGAATTGCGCACGCACAACACACGTGATTCCAAGAAATTACCCACCTGTGGTCCACCAAATCCTCTAAACGCTGTGTTTGAAGGCATGTTAGTCTTGCACATGTAACCACGGATTCGAATGTTTGGGACACGATAACAGTTCTCAGAATGGAAGAGAGCCCGTTCCATAACCTGTGGGAAAGAAATGTGGAATTAGATTCCGTTTTTACGGCCCGTTTACACATGCGATTTTTGTGCAATTTTTGTCGCACGTTTTTATTGCAACTTTTATCGTACTCAAGTCGCAGTTTTAAATCGCGTACGTAAACAGCGGCGATTTCAGCACGATTTTATTGCCGCGATATAATGGCAAGAATTTTGACTATGTTTGACACTGGATGGTAATTTGCCTTATTTCTCAGGAAACGCACAGCGATATCGCGCTGAAATCGGAGTGAAATCGCAGCTGGTTACACTTGCGATTTGATGTCGCAGCATCACGGGTGAAAAAATTGCACTGAAATGCGACAAACGTTGCATCAAAAGTCACTTGTGTAAACAGCACTTGATAGGACTTCATTTCCAAATGCTTTTTATTTGATGACCTACATATTTAAGGTAACATTTGTTTGCACTTCTTCACTCGTCTGCCTAACAAAACAATTACATTGCAAGGATGAATAAAATATTGCATCTCTTTTAAAAAGATACTCACAGCTTTTGACAAATCAAGGGAATTTCCAGCATTGCTGTACAATGTTACATCCAAAGCTTTGATCTTGCCATCTGATGTAAAACCAACCTGGAGAAATCAATAAGAGAAAATTAATAACTACATCAAACATGAGTTCAGTTGTCTATTACCGCTTGGAGGACAGGGTAACAAAGAATTGGACAATAATCAGAGTGAAACCTCTGATAGTTTCAGTTACATTTAGTTTTGAAAATTACCTTGTAATTGGCCAAGAATGGATGCCTTGTGCCCGTACTCATCATATCCTCATCTCGGTCGAGCATGCATCGCATAGGCTTACCAACCCTGAAAGACAGAAATGTCACAGCACCATAATTGACGAAATGAAATGAGTTAGCAAAACATAATGTACTTTTGGATAAAAATAAACTTAAAACTATCTTACTTGGCGGCAGCCACAGCCACCGCACTAGAAAGAAAGCAGTTTCGTGTTTCTTTGCCTCCAAACCCACCACCTACAGAAAGAAAGAAAGAAAAAAATTCACCTATTTTGCAGTGACCTTGATACAATTAATCGTGGTAAAACAAGTACTCCTCGGCGATAAACATTTAATCAACGGCCTCTCACCCATTCTTTTGACGCGCACCACTATTCTATTTGAGGGAACTCCCAAGGCTTTGGCAACAAGTTTCTGCGGAATTTCAAAGATAACAAATGAAAATATTTTTTTTAATAAATGAGACACCACTGATCACAATTATTTACCCAACTTAAGCAATCGCAAAAAGAAAGCCTGACAAAACTTCAGGCTTGAACAGTATTCGAACCCATAGTAATACTAATTTTTTCTGGCCTTTTTTTGCAGCTGATTGTCTCTCATTCGTGAATTCCTACATCTGCAGTTCAAACATGTGGATTTCATACATTTCACTTTCATTTTAAACAAAACCAAGAGGAATTTAACGGTTTCAGAAAGAAACGATTCACTTTTGCTGTGTTCCTGTCAATGCAATTTCATCTGTACAAAATGCATGTTCTGATGAAATTTTTCGCATGAGAATGACAAAGACGTGAAAGGCTTCCAAAAACGGTATTTCTACCAAGCGCAGTTTTAAAAAATCCACGGGTTTGAATGGTGGGGGCAAATGCCACAAACTGGTATAAACAAGTAAGAAAACATTAATAAATTGTCTTTATCCCTATATACAGTATATTACCTGTGTCAGTGTTGGATTTTGAGTGGAAACAAACAGTTCCATCTCGCCGTCTTCTCCCTTAGGAACAGCTACTGTTGCCTGTGTCTCTAAATAGAAGTGTTCCTATAGCAGACAAACCAAAGCACTTAAATTTAACCTTGGTTATAAAGAATTTTAAATAATATGCTTCCCAAAGCTCTTAGCTCTTAGGCTGAGCAACAAAAAATTCAAGAGAGATTTTAATTTACTTTCTATAAAGTGCAGGCTCACTCGTCCACATGTCGTACCTTTCCATCCAACACATGATCAAATTGGTGATTCTTCTTACCACCATCCTAAACTTTCCTTCTCCCCAACTATATAGTTCCCTTGAGAATTTACTCTACAATCATCAAGTCAATCTTACTTGTCCTCCAAGTCTCATCTCTCCTTCTAACACGTGATCAGACCCAGCAAATGCAGTTTGCAAGCTGCCTTTCTCAATACACATTGGCGTGGATTCAAAGAATGACTCCGCTGCTATTGCCTCCTGTTTAAAAAAGGTGTTACGGTGAGATCCCAAAAACAGTTTTTCGCAAAAAATGAAATTTTCAATTTGGGTTGTAAATTGTGTTCTTTACCTCGATCGTTAATATTCTGGGCAACTCCTCATATGTTATTTTGACCATCTTTGCTGCTCGTTGGGCTTGGGCCTGAGTTTCTGCCACGATGACACCAATCACCTGCCCCACGCATGTCACCTGACATACACAGATTAATGCACCATAAATGAAGTACAAAATGATACAAATGTGCAGTTCTTTAATTTGAAAAATGCTTGCTTGCAATTATAGTAACAATTTGCAATGTTAAGTGTAAAGGGCAATCAAAATGAATTCAATTTGGCTATTACTGTAAGAAAATGAATTCATTGCAACAGAGTTGAAATTAAATTAGCAGGTTTCTATGGTATAAATTTGGACAAAAAAGTTCTTTTCAACCGAAACATCCCACAATCCTATCCATTAGCCCATAGATAATTAAAGGCTATGGTTATGAAACCTGACAAACTTCTTTGTTATATGTTTTTGTTTGCCTTTTTGGCCTTGACCGTGCACAAACAACAATTATAGAATTTGGAATGTGTTGGAGCAACTGACCAATTGAAACGTTTTTGTTAAGATATTCAACTGTGGTGTGAACATTAAAACAAAGGATTTTGCAGGGTCGCAGCCCTTCCAACAAAAATTGCAGCACCATTGTTTTCATGGCAAGGTTTCCTAACCAGTCCCTCAATTAAAAATGATTAGCTTGAGCACTAATGTCCCTAATTTCCTTGAATCTTTCCATCAGAAAAGGGAACACAATTAACAATGGCAAGGTATAGATGCTTCCCTTTCCACAGAATTAGGTACATGTACTAACCTAATCTTGCCATATATTTGGTTCTAAATGTGTTTTAATAAATTTAAGGTATACCTTGTACATTTGGCTTTGAAAAAGTTTTATTAATTGATTTTCCATTAAAATCACCTTTTCAGATGCAAAGACCACTTCATCAAATATGACAGGACCTGTAGCATTGTGTCCAGGTACGTCATTTGCACCAATGTAAGTTTTTACTCCAGGTAATTTTAGTGCCTCCCTTGGGTCCACAGCCCTGTTTAATACAAGTATGATACAGGTGTTAATACCTGAATACTGCATTCAAGTGTGACGAAAGCACAATATCCTTCCTGTACACTGCAAATTAAATCATGCAAATATATCTAAATTTATCTCACATTAAGCAAACATCCCTTGGATGACCATCAATTTGTAATGGTGCATGTCGAAGGTGCTATCTGTCTATCCTTGATTTCTAGATGCTTACAGCATGTACTATATTAAGTGGATTTGGAACATAAACCAATCAAAAAACCATGTACAAGTTACCAACTCAGGTAAACTTACAGGATTTTTGCATGGGCACGTTTGCTGAAAACAACACCCACATAAAGCTCTCCTAAAAAAAAGGGAAAAAATATATGAAAAGGTGCAATTCAATCACTGAGTATCATTGACAGAGGAATGTGTTTCATTATGTACTCCCAGGAAACTCTTCTAAGTTCTTAACTGGTCAGGTAACTGTAACTTAAAAGCTGAATAAGCTAATAACTCTCTCAAAGTGGACACAACTGAAAGATGGCGGACCCCTCTGTAGGGCATACACCATCAGGTTGGCAGGTCCTGGCCAAATATCACTTGGCTGTTGGTAACTAAATTCTCTTCATTACTTAAGGAGAATGCCTCTCCAACAAGGCTGAATGTTACTAATGTCTGTCTGCAACTAAATTCTCTTGAAGGTGGTCTCACGGGCATCCTTCCAATAGAAAGAGGTGAGTGTAGATGGCTCTCCTTTCCAAAATGCATTGCTTGGTACATGTACCTTGTCATGTATTGGCCAACAGGGTGTCTGGTAAGAAATTCCTTAAAAATTCCCCCAATATTTTAAAGTTCACAACTGACAACCCTCAATAGTCAGGACACCCTAATCCACTGTCTTAGAGTTGGTGGAATGGGGGGGGGGGGGGGGTTCCTATACAGAGGTCCTATGGAGGGTAGGGAAGGGGTTCTATGTAGGGTGTGGTGAAATGTTTTACTAGACTGATAGATATCAGTCTGATAACAGTAGATTTGCAACCCTGTGGCTTATGACCTACAGGTTTTCTTGGGATGTCAATAGATTGCCTTCCCTGTGGCTTACCTGCATATTTGGGGATGTCATCACAATAGATTGCCTCTCCTGTGGCTTGTTTAGCTGCTGCTAAGTGAGGCAATGGTCTGCCGACCACATCTTCTAATGACTGGTCACTAGGGACTTCCTGCAATAAGGATCATAGTAGAAATTAAAGGTTACCTTCAGCTTCAGGTACATGTAGCTGCTTAACTCAAGTTTCCAGGAAAGCCTAAATTAAAAAAATAATAAAAATTTAAAAGCAATTAGGAGAAATATTACTCTCCAATGAAGGGAATGCTGGTCCATCTCAGGAAAACACCTACAAATTTTCTCAGGCGAATTTGACATGCAATTGCATGGCAAGCTTTCTTTGTGTAGAAAAGTTCAGTGAGCAGTCACTAACTACTTCATCTAACTCTGCATTAACAGCAAACACCAGAGTCAAAAGCTCTATCTTCAGAACTTACAGCTGATGTGCTTACCTCAGAATAACATAATTTAACATATGGCATTTTCTTTTATTTTTACCTGGAAGGTCTGGGTACTGTAGGTGATGTCTCTATGAAACTGGCTGGTTCCGCTCACAGAGGACTTTGGGATTTCAGTGCCATGAGCTGCCTGTTGAATAAACACATAATTATATATTTTTTGATGCAGCATTAACTTTCATTAACAAGTTTCTAAATTTATCAGAGCTGTAAACCTGGCAGTGTGACAGGTGCACCTTTCAGTTGTTTCTCAAAATCAATAGGCATTTATAAAATTAAACAATAATTTAAATTATTTACTTTCCAAAATCACTTAAAAATGTATAGTCTAGTAAACAAATTTGCTTGAAGATGACCATTAATTTTGTAGGGAGGGGGGGGGGGACAGTTTGTCCTGAGAATGATGCCCTGCTAACTAGGTGCCATGGAGAAAATAATGTTTAAGTCAGTGTCAACAGATTGCTTATAAATACATGTATATTGCCACTTAATATAATTATTGTGTTACACATGACTGTTTCATGCAAGCAAGAATCTTATTGGTGTAAACCTTGGGGTCAATGGAAATGATCTCGTGTTAAAAGAGTGAATGCAAGTTTTCTAACACCTCAGACTATATCAATAAGTACTATGCAAATCTAAAGCATAGACTAAATCATGACAGTTTCACAAAATATGGATATTGGAAGCTAAGAAACCAACAATATTTTCCAAATTCCAATTCAACCTGGAAACAGTAGACTAAGAGCCACTCTGTGGACATGCCACTGCAAATTCCCATTTATTTATTTTTGATCATTTAAAGTTAACCAAGAGAACAGAACTTTGCATGATTATGCATCTCACCTCTTGATTGCTGAGCTGTAAAGAAACATTCAAATAGAACTTAAAGAAGAAGCTTGATGCAAGTGATCTTCTGTATTCCACTTGACCTCCAGGAGTTCCAGGTGGGAGAGGCAGATCTTCTGCCAACAACTGACAAGCATCTTCCACAATGCTCTCACTCCATGTTCTAAAAGGGAAACCAAACAGTGTCAAATTAAAATATTAGTGCACAAAGGGGTATACTAAGAGTTGTCTTAGACCTTATTTGCCTGTAGAGCAGAATCTTGAATGAGTAGTTAGATGACTTTTGTACCCACTTGTGCTTGGGGGCCGTAGGGTTAGTGCAGCAGTGAGAGCACTTGCCTCCCAACACTGGGTTCAATTCCCAGCATCAACGCTGTATGTGAGTTGAGTTTATTGTTGGTTCTCGTCCTTGCCCAAGAGTTTTTCTCCAGGTTCTCCGGTTTTCCTCCCTCCAATCAAAACCCAACACTTCCGAATTCCAATTCGACTCTTGAAGGCCCCCCTAATTAACCTCAAGTTACCTTGGTGCTAGCCTCTCTGGTAAATAAATATTGTCATTATTGTTCACTCAGCACTGTACGAGACTTGTTCGCTATCTACCACCTCACATACAACAAGCACTCAATAGTTGCTTATTTATAAATAATTTATATGAATAAATTATCATTCAAAAACATAACTGATAACAAACTAAGTGGTTTTTATTCCATAATCACCTGCCAGTCAGTCCCTTGATGGTTTTCACGGCCATTACCGTTGTGGGTGCCATGCCACCAAAGCTAAAACTACAGTCCTTGATTTGCCATGAATTGGAATTCATATCTTTTTCAAACAACACCCTCATGCCTGTGTTTACTATTGCAATGTCGTCTTCACGTCTACGGGCTTGTTTGAAGGCAAAAACATATTCATGCTGCAAGAAATTTAAAACAATTTATTTATTATTTATATTATCCTTGACTGCATTGAAATTTAGAAAAAGAACTGAATTCAACAGGACCAACACACTTTACTAAGTCAGTCAAAGTCGCCCCAAACAGTCCTTCTCAGGACTACACTCACCTGGGCCCGGTTGTTCGAAAGCCGATTAACGCTAATCCACAATTAAAAGTTAACCAAGGTTTTCAGCTCACTCGTTAAATATGTTTTTAAAGTTTAATTTTAAGCCAATGGTAAAGAAGTATCAAAGTCAAAACAGAGGGACAGAAAGCGATC
Source organism: Pavona decussata (assembly GCF_977016875.1). Taxonomy (NCBI): domain Eukaryota; kingdom Metazoa; phylum Cnidaria; class Anthozoa; order Scleractinia; family Agariciidae; genus Pavona; species Pavona decussata. The sequence continues at coordinate 3,607,175 of NW_028145484.1, read as the reverse complement.
TTTTTGAAAAATCTTTATTGTTTAGTATTTAAACTCGAATCAAAATTCTCGATAATCCAGGATTAGCTTAATCGGGCTTTGAACAACAGGGCCCTGGATGATCATAATTTACGTACTTATGACATGACTCCTGGGTTCAAACCATTTACAGTTGTTACGCTTTATTTACATAGTTGTCAAAGCATTTAGAAATAGTTGAATATTTGTCACCCAAGCACATCCATGAGCAGGCCAGCTTTACACTCAGTTAGGGGTTTTTAAATTATTTTTATCACAATTTACCTTTTCTGTAAATGGAACAAGAATATCAACCAGAACTTCACTTAGTTCCAAAATTGTTCTTCTGTATCCTGTAAAGAACTTTTCATCCAGGTTGACTTGTCTTGTTTTTCCTACAGTACGACAGAAATTTATCACTCAAAATTAAAAACCAAAACAGTTCTGTTGCGACATTTATTTAATCTAAGCTGAAAGACAAACATGTACCTTTAGCATCCATTATAGAAAGCCCAAAAATTATATCACGCGAAATTACCAGTGAGACAAATCTAAAATGCAGTACTTGTAACTGATTGAAAAACAATTTCATATTAATTTTTCATACATTTCTGTAATACGAGACATTATCCTGCACCTTGACCATGAACAGACAATGATTTAAAGACTGAAAAAATCTATGACATTAATGGAGATACAGTGTACTTTGCTTACGCAAGGAAATATCTAAAACTACTTTCTCCAAACCTTCACCATGTAGCCGTCATATGTTGGTTGCTAAAAGCAGTTACAGAATCGTGTGGACAGTTTTAATATTATCACTTAACACTACCTCCAGCAGCAGCCAATGTGAGTGGGCATCTCGCAGCCATGAATACCGGGTTCAGGTCTGATATTGGACTGGCGGTCATGATATTCCCACCAATGGCCTAGAGTACAAAAGGGAAGCAGCCTTAAATTTTTATTTGCTTAATAATCATTGCCAATTTTTGGCAAGAAATTATCAAAACAATGGGGATAATTAAAAAAACATGAAGTTTAATTAATTTATATAGAGACTTGCATGTATAATATCATTATATAGCATGTGTTATACGTTAGAATGGAGTTTTTCATGTAGTGCATTTTATAGTCTGACATTCATTTTTGCAGAGGAATTTAATGATGCCACAAAAACAAATCAACGTGAGAGTCACCTGAACCTGCAAGACACAGGATACTAATCTATCTAAAAATTACTTTTAAATAATATTAAGACTATGGCATGATCTATCCATTACTCTGGCAACATGTGACAAGTCTTCAACAGACAACAAATGATTCAAATCTATCATCATCATCATCATCATCATCACCACCATTATCATCATCAATCATCATCAATTAAACGTACCCCAACATTTCTGATTTGATGACCAGCAAACCACTTGAGCATGTGAAGTATTGCCACAAACCACCTGGTCTTGTATTCTGACAAACCACAAAATAATTGAATGTGAAATGAAACACAAAATTAAAGTACAAAATATCAACTCCCAATTTGAGGTCAAAAGGATTTTTTTTTATTACTATTCATAATTATTAGTGTTATATACATCAGTCACCATTCTTCTAATTGGTAGCTATTCTGGCCCAAAAAATACCTTCAACTCCTCCACACATCTAGAAGTGACTGATGGAAACATTATTTAATAATTATTATAAACTAGTATTAATCGAACTTGCAGTTAGAAAGAAATTCCTTAGTATACATATCAGTTGCTCTGAGATATAATAGACAAGTCCTTGATACCAACATCCACATCTGACCTTCAGCATTGAATGTATTATCTTGTATTACAAGGGGCCAAGGATAAGCTGCACAAGAACATTGTTCGAAAGACAGTTATCTATAATCGGTTCAAAACTACATGTATAAAAGATAATCAAGGTCTGTTTCTGTTTTATTGCCAAACTTGTTACAATTGGCGGCTGAATTTATTTTTAAGAGAGGTTTTAGCTGGGAAGGGTGGAATACCACTTTCGGAAAAAGTTGAGTGCAAATTCACCTACAGTGAAAAATTTTACACTGAAAAAAAAAACTTTACCCATGGAGGACATACCTCTTAAATATCCAATGTTCAATTTCTGGTTGAACACTTGATTCTAAATTAAGGTATGTGTCAATTAAGCATCATATCCCTCATCAAAATTTAGGATAAAAAATATTTATAACAGATAGCCACACTGCTGGTATTAATCAGGATTCGTTGTACACTGTTACTGACACTGATCATGGGTTGGCTCTGTCATTGTTTGAACAACCAAGTCCACTTCTTTACCTGGCATAGTTTGTGTAGCCTCAGTAAGAACCTCTTCCAAAGTACTAAGTGTCACAGATGCACCAAACCTGATGCCATCTGACGTGTGCTCCACAGCGTTCAACTCTGGGATGTGAGTAGGAGCTATCAAGACTGGATAGGTCTGATTCTTGAACTTCATTTCAATTCCTGTTTGACAAGGAAGAATATTTTGCTGGTTTCGTTGAGCTTTAATTAACATAACAATTTGAATTCACTCCTAAACGCAAGCCAAGGATGGCTGTATGTTTGGTTTGTTAAGATGAAAAGTAATGTTACTGAAAGAAAGAACTTTTAATTAGTTAAAACGTGACTTCTTGTTTGATCATGCAAGTTAAAAGTTAATAAATTGATGCAATGCAGTTGAAATTAAATATTTCTAATGATTTATATATACAAGTTAACATTAGAAAAAATTAGAAGCAATTTTATATGTAACACCTTTCGCATGGGATGCACCCAGTGTGATCATGATCAGCAGCTTGATAAAGCTTGAATTGCAAAACTTACAGAGACATGGGGAACAGTATGCAATCAAGGGGCTGGCTACGAAAAGCAGGCGCCCTTACAAGCTGATTCTGCAACAAACAGTTCAAAATATATGTTTCACTTATTCATCCTTCACGGGTATATTACAATCTCACAATATAACCAGCTCCCAGTTGGCTTGACAGCTCAGTTGGTAGAGCACTCGGCTGCACTGGCATCGCAGAGGTCATGGGTTTGAATCCCATCCAAGCCTGAATTTTTTCAGGCTTTAATTCTTTTCACAACTGCTTAAGTTGTGTACTAACTGCAAGGATCTTTCTTTTGTTTAATTTATTAATTAGAAACAATTTCCTTTCAAATGCTTTACTCGGTGTGCATACATACAATACTCACCAATCTCAGTATTACCGATCACCAGTTTAGCTTGAGGGTATTTCATCTTCAGCTCAAGAAGCTCTTTCAATGTCGCTGGTCTGATCCAAGTCACGAGGTCACCTTTAACATGTAGACTTTTGGGTTTGGCAGCTTCTGGGAGCTTGGAATAACAGCTTTATCAGTAAATATATGTCAACAATAATATAGGTAACATTCACAATCTCTTGGACAAATTATGGCTAAATCATCAGACTCTCTTTCTCAAGCACAAATTGAAACCCCTGGATAACTCAAACTGTGACTTCCTTTTTTTCTTTTCAAGAAGCTTCAAGAAAAATTGAACTCATCTATCTACTAGCATAGACTTTCTAAAATATGTGAAACTCTTTTCATATCCAAAGAAAAGCCATCAAACTTTTTCTAATGAATCCAGGAACAATTTAGTGTCACATGTCAATGTTTATAGAATTAAATGTTACTATGGCAACAATATTTTGACAAGCAGGTTGACCAGAATTTGGATATTGCATTTTATTAATAAAAAATTAACTTTCAATTATTAAATAGAAGAAAGATCCTCGCAGTTACTACGCAACTTAAGCATTTGCGAAAAGAGAGCCTGAAAAAAATTCAGGCTTGAATGGGATTCAAACCCATGACCTCTGCGACGCCGGTGCCACTGCTTAAGTTGCGTACTAACTGCGAGGATCTTTCTTGTATTTGATCTTTCATCCGCAGTTCAAAATATATGTTTCATATATTTACATTTATTTCTTTCAATCATTGTCAGTGATAACTTTAACAATATTTTTTTAGACTTTTTAATAAGTGTTCTGTTATTGGTTTTGATTAAATTTGGAATCCGCTCACTGGGAACAGCAGCAGCCCTAGAAGACCTTTAAAAAAAGTCCATAAAGCTTACAAGCTTGATGCCTCTATAGGTAAGCATACAATAATGCAGACTGTCCCATTTTTTGTTTCTTTTTGCAGTGTCAGTGCACAGGCTTACCATGAGTTCAGGTGGGAAAATGGCATCCTGTGTTGGGTCATATGGAGTAAAGTCCTCTGTCTTGAACAGTTCGTTAGAACCCTAGCGTGCAATTGAAATGTCAAATATCAAAAAAAGAGAATATTGTTTCAAGTTAAGCTAGTTAAAGTTGTAACTATATAGAAAATTTTTCAAAAATTCTGAAAGTTTGTCAAAAGTGTGGCAACTCAAGAAAGACTTCTCACTGACAGATCACATTGTCCCTGACAGGACAAGTTTTCCAAATTAAGGACCATAATAGATCTATCAAATTTTACTGCAAATGCCTGGCCCTCGTTGAACCCTTGCCCTTCCCATCTTTTTGGTCGATGGAAGCATGCATTTAGAAGAGATGGAATACATTGACTGTATAATATAAAAATTATTAATAATACACTATAATTAGATTTTGCCACGAAGGAAACTCACATTTACAACACCATTCTGTGTTACATTATTACAGTCTCCATTTTGGACTCCACCACAGCAACCATTAATGCTTTTACCACAGCATTCCTGAAACACAACAAACCATGCACTTGTCAATACAAAATGACTATTCAATTTATCACAGGACTGCAGTATTTTCTAATCAAGCTGCTTATTGAAATTTAAAACACTTAGACAGATTTCTATGTACTGTAAAAGAGTGAGGCATTCAAATGAAGTTCCAGTGATTCATGACAACAGTAATATACAATTTTACCTTTGTAAAGGTTTTAAAGCCTTCAAGAATCGGTCTGTACCCAGTACAACGGCACAAATTACCTACAGTAGAAAGAAAGTAAAACCAATGAATGGAAATGCCATGTCTACAAGGACATTCCTGGCAATGACCAAGACTCAACAAAACATAACATTCGATTAATACCAACATATGGACATGTATTGATGGTTTGCATGTGATGTCACGGAGGCCATGTTGGTGTACAGGAACAATAAGATTTTTCTCCTCTGGGAGTTAACTTCCATTTTTGAGCAAACTATGTCAACAAATTTTCTTTTATTTTGTACACCAACAGGGCGGCAATGCAAACCACCTATAACCTGTATAACCATTCACAAAGACAACATGTACCACTATGGGGGCATGGCCAGGAGTAACGAGAGGCGGCTGAATTCATAGGCTTAATGATCGATCCTTCTTGCAATGCTTTGAACAGGGTTCCAACAGCCATAATATTTATTGAAAAACTCTATGTACACACCTTTCAAGTGAAAAGAAGGAAGGCAGGTAAGTACCCAAGGTTAGTTAAAACATTGATTGTATTGAAACCAGGTTCAAATGCCAGACTTAACAAATGTCAGTTTTAAATTTATTTTGCTGGATTTTAGTCTAATCTTACCATCCTACCTTCAAATGCACTTTCCATTTCTTTGTGTGTCGGTACTGGGTTGTTTCTCAGAAGGGCGTACATTGATATCACGATTCCTGGGGTGCAAAATCCACACTGGGAGCCATGGGATCTAGCAATACGTTCCTTTGTAACAAGAACACATGATCAAGATAATCAGAGTTAGTAACGATGCCTATGGGAAATGATAGTGAACATTTTGATATTATAATATGCATACAATCTAGTATAAAATTTATACAAAATATTTCAAAGGTACACTAAAAATACCTCAACTACATGCAGGGATAATATCAGGCATCAGCTATCAATACCTGAAGCTACTTACCTACCCACCCTCCCCCCCCCCCCACACTCGTCCAACTTCAATCAGCAATTACTATTTTCCAAAAGTGCATATTTTTAATAGCTTCCTGTACTAGTTTAGTATTATAAGGTGTAGTCAACTCTTCAGCATTTATGGTAAAGGTGTCCTAACCTTCCAATCCTGACCCTATTTTAGACCACAATACATTATCCTTTTACATAGTTACCCATTTTCAGAGGTGGCCTCTATGCAATTTGCATTTCGAAAAATGACTGAAATATTTTTCGTTTAGGTGCAAAGCAACATAAATCTTTCATCCTGTCACCCAGTTGATTACTTATGATCATTTAACGTGATTGTAGTTCACACCTGTACTGGATGCAGTGCAGTCTTGGTACTACCAATACCCTCTACTGTGGTGACAGCCATTCCATCCACAGCACACAATGGCAAGAGACAACCATTTGCAGAAAAGTGTATTGACAATGTTAAGGTTTACTGTATGTTCTAAGACCTAATGATATTCAGAGATCTCCGTAAGCCCCGGCGACCGGCGAAAATCGCCGGCTAGTCGTCCTTGGCGTGCCGGCTACTCAGATCCAATTAAAAAATATATATAAATAGATACTTTGTTTTGCATCCAACGGCAACTTTTCCATCTGCGATGCCTACTTTCCCTTGGGTAAATACATTACGAAATAAATAAAGTTTCCCTTCAAGAGCCAAGTGTCCAAAAATGTTTTTGACTGAATAAACTTGACGTTTCGTCGAGAATTTCGCCACACCATCGCTCAAATCTGCTTGCAGATGTCGATCGAACGTCCAGCAAACGAAACAGGCTCAGATTGCGAGGCAGCGGTTACTGACGAAAAGCACTCCATATCAGACAACATACTCTGTATTCCAACACGTGCAAAATGGCGGAAAAGCGGCAGCGTGGGCTGGCTGAGATGTGGCAGGTGGCAGTGCCAAAAACCAAAAAGAAAAAGGATGTTCCAGTGGAAGGCACTTGCGCGCATTAATAAATTCCTCTGCCGGCTACTCCATTTCATTCTCCTTCTACTCCAATTTAGGGAGAACCCTGGATATTGTCCAAGATGAGTCCAGTGGCTATAAATATTTTCTAAGAATTGCCAGTAAGTCTTTTAGAATAACGTTAGTAAATAATGTTGAATTTTTTTACTGCGCGCATGAGTACTGTTTTTTCTTTAATGAAATGCAACATACTTTTCTTAAATTTTGCTCCCGTAGTAAAATAATTAATATATAAAAGATACTTGATCTTT